>NC_056744.1:1013948744-1014251244 GCF_019279795.1 Protopterus annectens
AGAACTACTTATTGGTGACCAGTTGGGTAGTCTTGGAACCAGGCTAGGGTGGGTTGGTCCAGGTTCAGATCAGGGAGTGCTGAAATCAGTTTAGTATATGAGACCATATCAAAGGCCTTGGATGGATCAAGAAAGATGGAGATTACAAATTTGCCCTTATTTTTGTGATAATTCACCATGTTAGTGAAAGACAGTAGAACAATGGAATTAAGGCAAAGGGAAATTGGTCCACTGATGCCCCTTTTCCAAATGAGATGTTTTCACAAGGCTTTTGAAGTTGACCTGTTCTACTTCCTGGTTTGTCTCTACTATGGATCAGCTAATTAATATGGTCTCGTTGAAGGCTTGGTGGGATCTTGATGTAGGTGAAACCTATTCTTGTAAACCAGATAATGTGCTTGTCCCTCCCATAGATCATTCATGTTGGAGTAAAGGATATCTTACTGATTTGATTGTGATTTGCTGCAGCCACTAAAAAGGAACCGCCAGAAGAGGGTTCTATGATCCTTCCACCTAACAGAGTGTGCAAGCATGGATCATTTTGGGAAGCATGCCTGAGCTTCAGGGTCTTTGTTCTGTTGTTTTTTTTTTTTTTTATTTTGTTTTGTTTTTTTAATTCTTTTTATTCAGAACATTGAATTGCATTTACATGTTACTAGTTTCCAGGGAGAACTAGCAAACAAACTACTAAACTCCATCAGGAGGCCTCTGACATTGGATAATAGAAAGACCATGGAATCTCAACTGGCAACTGTTTATTACTCTATTACTAATGTTACTATGAGGCTTATATCTAATGCAGTCAGTAGTGCATCCCAGAGGAGCAGGTATTGACATTGCTATACACTGCCATGCTTGGTTGAGGCTGTGCAGTTTTGCAAACAACTGTACTACCGAATAACCCTTATGATGGGTCGTCTCTCTTTGGTCCAAAGGGTAAAAATCGCCAGAGAGCGAGCAAGAAGGCAAAAAGTTTTTTGCCATTGGAGTTAATTTTTTTCCAACTCACAGCAATCCTATTCCAGGAATCAAAGGGGAGACTAATGTCAATGGTTCAAAAAATCTCAGCATTTTGCCTTTAACTCATCTTCTGATAGGGTCTCCTGTGGCTTTGGGGGGGTGTTCCAGTGGTCACAGCCTCTGGTATAGAGGGTATCTTTAGAATCAGGGGTTTAGAGGTAGCTTCTCTGACAAACCCTTTCAACATTCCTGAAAGTTTGCCCCAACCACCCCCCTGGAGGCAGTCTGGGGGCAGTTGATCTCTCCACCTTCAAAACTGCGTGGATGTCTCACTGGACTCTTGGGTGAAGAGATTCATATCAGGGGCTACATTTTTCCCTTTCTGTCCAAACCAAACCGGTTTTACACCACTCCAAATGCTCCACCCTTTTAGAGAAGAATTGCAGCCCCAGACGTCCATCTGCTAGAAGGAGTCTTCCTGAAGGTTCCATCTGACCACAGAGAATCCTGAGTCTTTTCAAATTTTTTAATCCTAAAAAAAGAAAAAGGACCAGATACCCATATTGTACCATAGCAAATTGAGTACAAGACCAAATTCCAGATGGTTACAATGCCATCCAATTTCTGTTCAGGAAGTGGAACTGGATATATTCAAACCTTCAGAATCTGAACTACCATATAAAGATCACATGGCAGTCCAGAAGGTATTGCTACCTCAGGCTGGCGACCAGTTATTTCCAAGCATTACCTTTTGGTCTCCCCCGCGGTGGTTGTGCTGCGGTAGCATTATCGCCTCACAGCAAGATCTTGTCCCGTTCAATTCTCAGCTAGAGCATCTACTGTGGAGACATGCGTACTGTGGAGACATGCGTGAATGGGCGTACCTTCGTTGAAGGTTGTGCATTAGGGCCAGCAACTCAGCATGTAAAAATCAACTGCCAATCATTAGCGGACTAGAGTTCCGCTGTGGCGACCCCTAACCGGGAAAAGCCAAAAGACACAACAACAACCTTTTGGTCTCCCCACAGCATCCCCCCCCCCAAATGTTCACCAAGTGCATGGCAATAGTAGTAGTAGCACATCTTGAATTCAGGGGTGGGGCTCACATAGTCCAGGCAGCCACCAGAAAGCTAATCCTCCTTCAAAATGTAAGAATAAGTGTGTGAAGATAGGTGAAGGCTGCCAGCCTAGCCAGATAGAATTTTGTAGATAATTCTGTCATTTGTAAATATTAATGTAAGTCACAGGCTTGTTCTCTTAAATGTGAAAAGATTGCATTGGATGTTGAACTGCAAAAATGTAACAGTGCACTCTGTTGTAAGAAAGCTAAGTCAAGCATTTTATGACGGTCTTTGATGTCAAAATTCAGAGATGATATGTATAGAGGGAGGCATCCTGCCTATTGTTTTAAGACCAGAGTTAATGGCAAGAAGTTGCATGTATAAATGTCCTTTAATGCTTTGGTTTCTGACCAGGTGCAAAGAATGTAAATGTAGTTTCTGTTAGCCTGGGAACACCAGAGAAGTGTAAAGAATGATGTCATGTGAAGCAGCTCTGTGTTATCAATTTAAAGAGAGAGAATCAGAGAGTTCAGAGCATTTTGTCTTGAGAACATCCAACATCACCAGCACTGTTTTGCGCTATCATCATCATCATCTTCTTTCAGATGTCCCCATTAGGGGTCGCCACAGTGGATCATCTTTTTCCATTTCTTCCTGTCCTCTGCATCGTGCTCTGTCACACCAGCCACCTGCATGTCCTCTCTCACCACATCCATAAACCTTATCTTTGGCCTTCCTCTTTTCCTGTTACCTGGTAGCTTCATCCTTAGCATCCTTTTCCCAATATACTTAGCATCCCTCCTCAGCACATGTTCAAACCAGTGTAATCTTGCCTCTCTGGCTTTGTCTCCAAACCTTCCAAACAGGGCTGACCCTCTAATATACTTATTCCTAATCCTGTCCACCCTCATCACACCCAGTGCAAATCTTAACATCTTTAACTCTGCCACATCCAGCTCAAACTCCTGCCTTTTTGTCAATGCCACTGTCTCCAACCCATCTAACATAGCTGGTCACCCTACCCTCTTGTTAGACCTTCCCTTCACTCTTACTGTTACTCGTCTGTCACAATTCACTCCTGACATTCTTCTCCACCCACTCCATCCTGCCTGTACTCTCTTCTTCACCTCTCTTCCACACTCACCATTACTCTGAACTACTGATCCCAAGTATTTAAGCTCATCCACCTTTGCCACCTCTACTCCTTGCATCCTCACCATTCCTCTATCCTCCCTCTCATTCACACACATATATTCTGTCTTAGTCCTGCTGACCTTCATTCCTCTTCTCTCTAGAGCATATCTTCATCCCTCCAGGGTCTCCTCCACCTGTTCCCTACTCTCACTACAGATCACAATGTCATCTACAAACATCATAATCCACAGGGAGTCCTGTCTGATCTTGTCTGTCAACCTGTCCATCACCATTGCAAATAAGAAAGGGCTCAGAGCTGATCCTTGATGTAATCCCACCTGCACCTTAAAATGCATCCGTCACTCCCACCGCAGACCTCACCAGTGTCACACTATTCTCGTACATATCCTGTACCACTTTTACGTAGTTCTCTGACACTCCCGACTTCCTCATACAATACCACAACTCCTCTCTAGGCATCCTGTCATATGCTTTCTCTAAGTCTACAAAAACACAATGCAACTCCTTCTAACCTTCTCTGTACTTCTCCGTCAACACTCTTAGAGCAAACATCGCATCTGTAGTGCTCTTTCCCGGCATGAAACCATACTGCTGATCACTAATCATCACATCCCTTCTTAACCTAGCTTCCACTACTCTTTCCCATAACTTCATGCTGTGACTGATCAATTTAATCCCTCTGCAATTACTACAGCTCTGCACATCACCCTTATTCTTAACAATCGGTATCAAAACACTTTTTTTCCATTCCTATATGCAAGTTATTTAGAAGTGTTTTTTTCTCTTAGATATAGCTAGGAAATAGGAAAATTAGACTAGTTTGTTTTTCTGTGATGTCAGAACTTTTTTATGGTATTTCTGTGATCTGTGAACTCTTGCTAGCACTGTGTAGTAAGAAGTATTTGTCTTGTGTTTTTATTATTTATTAAATATTTTTAAACCTTTCAACTGTGGCTGTTTTATGTAGAGTTAATTTAAGCTTTAGAGTACATTGCATGTATATAGTAATACTGTAGCAAGTCACTTCAAATAAGCTTTGCTGTTCAGTCGCACTTACCATTTGGATAATATTACACAGTAATAACTGGACACCCTATTAAGGGCCTTTGAGTAGCTGGATAAATATTAGCTGGGTGATGGCAGTGATTTCTACAGTATAGCCTGGGTAAAAGGGGTGCAGCTGGAGAACCTGTGCCAGCCATCCTCCGGAGTGTCTGTGTGGTCGTATACAACACTTATCTCAAAGTGTATGTTTGTCAGCTACTTGGGCAGGGACATGAAGCACTGGATGGACAGAGAGGGTGCTGTAGGTTCTAGCTTGCCCACTAGGCTAAGATCAGGACCCTATAGCTCTGCCAGTGGGGAGTCTTACTGGGGACTTGGAGACAAAGGGAGAAACCAGCCCCAGACTTGACTGACTGATCTCTGTGTGCTCTTAAGGGAAATTGGACTTTACTGTGTGTGTATTTATTATCCTTTCCCTATATGGACTCCCCTCACTGGTGTTGGTGGTGAGGAACGAGGCTCCTTGATTGCTGGGCCAGGGCACGGGCATCACAAAGTGCACCAGTACATTTTAAAATATTAGTTTTATTTATGTACGTGGACCACAAACAGCATTTACAGTTTGGTCACATGGCAATACACAGTTTAGCGGTTTGAAGTGTTCCCATAACTAGATAACTGGCTTTTCACTGCAAGCACAAAGGGATCCTTAATCCTAAAATGAGACTGTTTGCTCAGCTTGTGCCAATCCTTCAGCATTTCCATAAATTTTGAAAACTCCAGTCTACATCCCACTCTGTCCTTGCAATTCATAGGTTTGCCTATTGACACAGCATCTCAAATTGTGAGGTTTGTTGCAGTCAAGATTGACATCTCTTCACATGCAAGCATAAGATGATCTCTGTTCTCGTACGCCATCAGCATATTTGATTCTACGTCTGCTGGACTCCATGGTGGCTTCAGTAGCCTTAGCTCTTCGTGCAGAATTCTTTGAGGGTCCAGGACAGTATCAGTGTAATGGCCTCTGTTAATCCATGGTGTTCATTATCCCATCAGATTGTCTGTTCATTATTGCCTTTACGTTTCTTGGACAATGAATTCCTCCCTGGTTCATCAGGGATGCTCGTTTGCATTTCCTCTTCTCTTCGCCACAGTTACCATATATGCCTCCCCTTTGGTGTGATGGGAGTTATGAGGGGAGGATGGCTCAGGAATTTGTCAGGTGACCTATCTTCACACCAGTGTTCTTGAGATGAGGGCAGTGCTTTTAGCATTGGAGGCACATGGGCGAAATGCATACCAGGTCGATACAATATTCTAGCAGACTAGTTGAATTGATGCATTTTTATGCCTCACTGGTAGTCCCTCAGCAGCACAATGGCAGCAAATATTTTAAGCTGCTGGGGCCAGCCTTGCTGTAACCTTTTCCCATCTCCTGCCAGTTGTAGTTGCAGCAGCTACATTGTCTTTACAGTCACAGAGGGAAGCTCTAGGTCATACTTGGCTACTAGGTCTTCTGTACTCTTTTCCTCTTATTCTGCTAATAGCAAAATTCTTATTTGCAAGGGAAAGTACAGTTTTGTAAAAATCTTACCATAACGGTAGATGTCCTTGCCCTCACCACTGCAGTATTCCTTGCAAATGGGATTCACTGCCATGAAGCCCACCCGTCCGGCCAGTTTACCAAAGTCTACTATAGCTTTAAGGAATGCTAAACATCACCTGTACACTCCTTGCGTGAGGTAGGGCATAAAGGTGACATTCAGGCATACCATCCTCAGAAGTGATTGCCTCAGAAGGAACAGCAGTCCAAGGAAAACCAAGGAGAACCTGCACATCCAGGAAGGAAAAAAGACCAAGGGGGATGAAGGGAGGGAGAGAATACTGCAGCGGAGAATGCAAGGACATATACCGTTCTGGTCAGATTATACACAACTGTACTATGTCCTTACATTCACCACTGCAGTATTCCTTACATTCACCACTGCAGTATTCCTTACAAATGGGAGAGTGACAAAGCTCAAGAAGAAACCTGGGAGAATGAAGCAGCAGAGCCCTCCATGAAGCCATGCTGAATGGTGGAAGCAAAACCAGCTCTAGGTAATGTTTGGTAAAGGTAAGCACAGAAGTCCAAGTAGTTGTTTCAAGAGTAGAATTAGCATCTATGCCTTTGAAATAAGCACCAGATGAAGCCACAGCCCTAGTGGAATGAGCCTTTACAGAAAAAGAAGAAAGCCTCTTGCCATGAAAATTGCAACAAAAAGAAATGGCCTTTGAAATCCAAGTGGAAATAGTTTGCTTGGAAACAGCTAAACCTAAAGACCTAGGATGAAAGGAAACAACTGGTCAGATTTTCTGACAGCTTTAGTTTTATCCAAATAAAATCTGAGCTGTCTATGCACGTCTAAGGTATGCAGCATCCTCTCACTGTCAGATTGCGGAGAGGGGGGAAAAGAAGGCAAATTAATAGACTAAGTGACACTTCATTAACCACCTTGGGCATGAAAGGATTAGTACACAAGGACACCCTGTCCTCGTGAAATATCAAATAAGGTGGACAAGCCATAAGGGCCTGCAACTCAGACACCCATCTGACAGAAGTAAGAGCTAACAAAAGAAGGGTCTTCCAAGAACAATGTTGCATGGAAGCTGAAACAGCAGGCTCAAGTCAATTTTTCCAGAACAAAATTAAGATCCCAAAGAGGAGGAACAGGCTTCCTGAGAAGTCGAATATTAACGATGCCTTTAAGAAACTGCTTAACCTCAAATGTAGAAGCTAATGGGGGAGTTAAAGGCAAACAAGCAGAAAGAGCTGATAAGTGGCCCTTAATAGAAGAATAGGCCAAACCAGCATTGAGCAACTCTTACAAAAAAGAGAGAACCAAAGGAACAATCACAGAAGGTGGGTCCAGGTCATGAGAAAGACACCAAATAGAAAACCTCTTCCATTTAGATGAATAGGATTTCCTAGTAGTAGTAGGTTTCCTGGCCTCCTGCAGGACCTGCAGCATGTCCTGAGGAAAAAAGGTGTCTATGAAGAATCAAAACCCTATCACCCACAGTGTCAGATGAAACATGAACAGGTGGGGATGGATGAGAGACCCCTTGTCTTGTGTGAGGAGATCCACCCTGTTGGGTAACTTGTGGTGATTGCCCCTGGCGAGATGCAGAATTAGAGGGAACCAGTGCTGTCATGGCCAAAAGGGAGTCACCAGTAAGATTTTGGGAGCATCCTGATTGAATCATGAACAGGACTTAAAGGGAAGGAAATACATAAAGAAACATCCCCTTCCAAGAATAGGAGAGGGCGTCCACCTTCCATACCAGAGAACCTGGGACTCTGGCACAAAACAGAAGTCGTCTGTTCAGAGGGGAGGCATAGCGATCTACTTGAGGAGTACCCAACTGGTGAACAATGTCCAGAAACACATCCCTGTGAAGCATCCATTTGTGGGATTGAGTGAAGGACCTACTCAGATTATCTGCCACAGCGTTTCAATCTTAAGGAATGTAAACTGCCTAAAGAGTCGCCAGATATTGGATAGCCAGATCCCATACCAGAAGTGCCAGTTAGCAAAGATGGATCTCATACTCCCCTGTTTGTTGATGAATCACATGACTTCGGTATTGTTTGTGAATACCTTGAGAGGCGCTGGAGAGAGGATGAAAGGCCCGAAGAGCCAGCATAAGAGCCCCCATCTCTCTGATGTTGATGTGCTCCTTCCGCTGATGAGGTGACCACACCCCCTGACCCCTCAGGGAGCCAAACGTTGCTCCCCATCCCACATTTGAAGCATCTGTGATCAGATTCTGAGAGGGAAGAGGAGGCTGAAAAGGGAACTCTGGATTCAGAGACAACTGCTGAATCCACCATAGAAGTTCCTTCTTGAGATACTGGAGAAGAGGAACAGGAAAGTCTAGGGGATGTGTGTGCTGAAGCCACACTGACTTCAGAAACCACTGGAACTTCCTCGTGGAGCTTGGCCAGAGGGAGCATCGGAATAGTGGAAGCCATGAATCCCAGAGCTCTAAAACTCCCTGACTGTAATGGAGGCTAGGGGCAGAAGAATTTGAAAGAAAGACATTAGTTAATGCCTTTGGAGGAGGCAGGGAGGGCAGCATTGGCACCATTTGAAACCTGCAACCCAGAAAGACATGATCCTTAG
Organism: Protopterus annectens; assembly: GCF_019279795.1. Classification (NCBI taxonomy): domain Eukaryota; kingdom Metazoa; phylum Chordata; order Ceratodontiformes; family Protopteridae; genus Protopterus; species Protopterus annectens. Next base: position 1,013,957,092 of record NC_056744.1, read on the forward strand.
GAGTCAGGGAAGAGTTTTTAAAGTTTATTGTGAACCCCGTGCTTTGAAGAAGAGAAATAGTAAAATGAAGGCTTTGCAATAGGACCTCTGGAGAAGATACTTGAATCAGCAGGTCATCCAAACAAGGAAAGATTTGGATCCCTTGAAGCTTGCTAATGGCAATAACAGGAGGAGGCATTTGATGAACACCCTTGGGGGCAGTAGAAAGGCAAGAGGGCAAAGCACAGAACTGAAAATGCCAGGAAGCAACAGAGAAACACAAAAATCTCCTGCAAAGAGGATGGATCAGAATATGGAGAATAAGCATCCTTGAGTTCCAGAGACACTAGAAAGGCCTGAGGAGCAAGAGAAGAAAAAGGGACTGAAGGGACAACATCTGAAAGGGAAGGCACCTTCAGAAAGGTGTTCAGAAGGGGAGGTGTAGGATATGTCTCCAAGTACCTTCTTTTCTGGGCACTAGAAACATTCTTGAATAAAACCCTTTCCCCCATTGGGACACAGGCACCTCTTGAATGGTACCTTGACAAAAGAGGTCTCTAAGAACCTCTGGGGAAAAAGGAAGTTGCTCCCGGGGAGGCTGAGGAATGCCCATAAAAGGAGGGGAGCGAAATCCAGACCATGAAGTACCCTTGCCAAATGATTGACAGAAACCAAGAATCCTGGGTCATTCGGAGACTAACAGGAAGAGAAAGAGGAATATGGCTGGGAACAGGTGGATAATCAGACAGCACCTGGTTTGTCAGAAGAGGAATATGGCTGTGAACAGGCAGAGAGTCGGACATCACCTGGTTTGTCAGGAAAGGAAGGCATTAAGAACCCTTGCAGTCTGAGTGGCCTTAGCAGGAGGAGTCCATTTGCTACCCTTTATGCCTTTAGAAGGAGATCGAGACTGCCTACGAACAAAGGCTGGCTTAGCAAGGTAGCTTCGCTGAAATTTAGGCACAGGAAAAACAAACATGCTAAAGCTCTTGTAAAGCCTTCCCATTGTCCTGAAGAGACTTAAATAAACCCACAGCTGCTTCACCAAACAAAAGAGAATTATCCAGAGGAGCATCCATCAACTTGGCCGTAATATCATCGGGCAATGGTTCAAGCCAAAGCAATGATAATCTCCTCAGAGCCGAACCAGAAGCAGCAGCCCTAGAAGAGGCAATTGCTGCATCATAACTACTTTTGATAGAATGACGAACTACCTGAGAGGAAGTCCCAAGCAAGGCAAGAGCAGAAGATTTACTCTAAGTCTGGAAGATCAGAAAGAATCTGACAAGCCTGAGAAAGAAGAGCCAAGACATACCTAGAGATTTGGGTCTGATAATTTATAGCCATAAAAGCTAGGGTGGCTAAAGTAGAATCCTTCTTAACCCAGCCTAGCCATGGTTCTACTGTCCTTGTCAGAAGGCAATAACTTGAATGAAGGAAGCAATTGAGATGGCTTATCAAAGGCTACAAACAGCACAGAGGGGTCAGCAGCAGGACATTTAAATAAAGGAACAATCCTCAGGCACCTTATAAAACCTATCGGACTTCCTGGGAGCAGGGGGCTTTAGAGGCAGTGGGGAAAAACAACCATTAAAGCAGGCAAGACAGGAGGAATGGCCGCAGGTTTAGGAGATTCCATCTGCAGTAGCTCATAGTACCTCTTATGGATATCCAAAAACTGGGCACAATCTCACTTAAAAATGTCATCATCCTAGAGAGCGTGTCCCCAAAGAAAATTTCCTCTGAAGGATTATCTACAGTATTGAGAATCCTCCTCAGACCCATAGCCTAAAGCAGAAGAAATCTGGATAGAATAAGCAAGGAAGTCATCATCGGAATCCACCTCAGAAATGCAGTCCTCTGGGTCTTTTAGGGGAAGAGAAGGATCAAGGAGGAGCAGGAACTGAAACCTCTTGAGGAGGCCTCAACGACAGTAAAGCATTAAATAACACCTGAGTAAAGGCCTGCCACTCACTTTGTGGATCCCTAGGAGCAGATGAAACATGATTAGTTTACTGTTCCTTTTTTAAGGGGGCATCTGTCCTAGAAAGCTGAGAAGGCCCAGACTCAGGATGGCATTCCACAACAACAGTAGGAACCTCTTCCCTAAAGAGAAACGGCGGAACCCGTCTAGACCCTTTGGAAACGGTCAACTGTAGTTCCCTCTGAACGCCCAAAACAGATGCTTGCAAAGCCTCGTCGGATGTGTTGCCTGCCAGATCCTCACCGGCTTCCAACCAAGACGCGGTAGAAGAATCTGACAAAACAACCAGGTGAGCCTCCAAGTGCATAATAATCTCAGGAGAAACTCCTGGCAGAGGCTGGACAGCAGAAGATTCCGGTCTATAAGGCACCTTCTTCCCCTGATGGCTGACCCTTGGGACAGGAAGTTCCATCCATAGTATCTGCAGCAAGAAGCTCAAGACACTGGTGCTCAGGATACAAGGAAAGGGAAGAAAGCCTACTACGAAGTGTTTTGGCGACAAATGCCTGACAAATCGAACAAAACGTATGATCGTGAGCAGCACACCTAGGCAAAAAAGACACTGATTGTGCCGGTCTTGATGGGGAATCAGTCACCCACACTGGCATTTACCCATCCTGAATGACATTAACCCCAAACAGCAGAAAACAAACGTTAAAAGTAACCAGAAATTCAACTGGGTACTTATCTGCAACATAAGTTTTATGTACAATGGTGTGCCTTTTTTAAATCATGAGATTTCAGGTTTCTAAGGTTAGTGTGACTAGTGACTGTGACTGCGTAACTTCATTACCTTTATATAAAACTCAAAGGGCTTCCATCGTTCAGCCAAACAAAGAGCACATTACTCTAGGCCCATTTGTATTTCATTGCCTTTATATATAACTCAAAGGGCTTCTATCTTTCAGCCAAAGAGCACATTACGCTAGACCCATTTGTACTTCTGTCTTCTTCAGACACTCCTCTATTGAATGTCTGTGCAGCATCAACTTGGTACGTGCATTTGTCAAACATTACAAACTGGATGATGTTTCTAGTTCCAAAGCTGCATTCTGTACCACCATTCTAAATTGTACAGTGTTGTGATGCCACTCAGGATTTGTGGTAGTTAAGGAATCTATCCCAGTACTCTACGTTTGTATCCAAAAACGTGATCTCCTGCCTGTTATGTACTTGCCATGATGCTAGATCCTCTGCTTTCATCTCAACAAACCCCTTTCCTTCCAATTTACAAATTGTCATGTTCCTTTTATATTTTTCTCCTGGTGGATTATGATGGGCATTGCCTTTCTCCTTCCCTACCATCCACTGGGTTTCCTTCTTCCCTATTATTTATTGTTTGTTCTTCAGGGGCAGACTGTATCTGAAGAGTTAATTTGGTCAACTTTAAGTGAGGGGAAGAAATTGAGTGCTAGAGAAGCTCTCCAAGTGTTACCAGTTTGGATCTGACACAAGGCAGACAGTTCAACAGTCAAAGTGGACGGAGAGGGACAACAAGAGTCTGGCATTATGGTAGATGTGTAACTTTCATATGTTCTTTGTACTCAGTTTTGTCATCATTCCCAATGGGACGTCCAATGGCCAAAGTTTGGATGTCCGGGTTTAAAAGGGGCATCCAGCTCCACCTTCAGTACTTTTATCTGTGCAGTCCAATGTGCTTTTACATGTACTAGATGCTCACAATCCAGCTGGTTTGTTTCCACAATATCTAGAAGTATTTTTAGATAAGTGCCCCGTTGGCAAATTCCTTCTGATTAATGTTCAAAAAAGTTAATTCTGGGAAGATGGTGATGCCTTGTATGGCAGCAGTTGGCTCCAAAAGTGCATGTTGTGTTTTTCTTTGTGATTCATTGGCTGGACTGTTCAGTTGGGTCGAGTGTGCGGTCAACTGCAGCTGTGGTGTCCTCTTTGTTTTTTTTTTTTTTTTTTTTTTTTGAGTCAGACTGATCATGAAGCTTGGACCTTTGGTGTCAAGTTAAACGGAGGTTGGGGTTCTGACTCTAGGCTCCTGGGTTTGGTTGAGGGGAATTGTGTTGGATTTGTTGGTTGGAGGATGCTTAGCTGGATTTGGAAGCTGATAATGATGATGGAAATTGAGTTGGTGGTGTCTGTGTGGATTGTGAGGGCTGAGGGAGGATCATTGGACTGGTTGTGGTGTGGCTGTTTGGGCCTGCAGGTAACGGTCATGTCGAATGCAGGTAGCAGATGTCCGTTTTTTTGTCTGCCAGTTTGTTTGTGGAGTCTGACTTGGTTTGTGGTGTAGGAGACCGGACTGGTGACTTTTGGTTGTTGATGTTGGAGAGGGTGATGGGAGTGGTGTGAACAAAGTGGATTGCTGTAATCCATGGGATTGTGCGTAGTCGGTTATGTACCTTATGTTTAGCTCTGTCACTGCTGTCATTATTTGTGGGGGGGGGGTTCTGTGTTGCTTTCTGTTTACACATGAGCTTGGAGATTCAGATGTGCACTTGTGTATGTCTGAATGACAATAAAGTTACTTTCTGGCTTTTGACTTTGACTTTTTAACTGCTTGAAGTGTGGGAAGCAAATCCCACATAAAGACTTTCACTCTTTTTGTTCATTTTATTTGGGGTTTCACCATGACATTTCTATTTGTCAGGATTGTGATAGATTTAGATTGAAGACCCTTAAGCATAGGGCCGAAGTCTTTGCAGCACACATGGGAGTCACTGGGCCCAGTTCCAGAATCACCTCTGCTTCCAGTGGTACTTTTTCAAAGAAATAAAAAGATGAAAAGACAAAAGAAAAGAACTCTGCAGATGATGGCAATCATTCTGCATCAGCACCAAAGTCTACCAACTTTGGTGAGGTGCTTTTGCAGCCCCCAGGTCCAACTACCAGGCCTGAGCAGGCCACTAAACTCCATCTTCATCATCTTTAGTTGGCTCTGAGGTAACGTGGCATGCCTCAGCTTCGGACATCCGAATACATTTACTGAGGGAGATGGTTCATCTCCTGTAACTGTTCTGCAGGAACACCCATCTTTCACCTAGATCAAAGCTGCAGTCACCCAGCTGCAGACAGAGTACTCTCTTTAACAGGTGCCTAAACCAATGAGACCAGTCTGCCTAACTTGGCCAATCCCCTGAGTCATCGGCTATTTCTACCCAGGTCAAAACTCTGGACCTCCTTAAAAGTGCCCAGGAATTCATGGCCTTTATGGAATCTAAGGAGACCAGCCAGGCACTACAGACTACCGCTGGTAGCCTTTAACTGTAGAAGACCTAGGGATTGTCACTTTTGAAGAGAATTCTGATTCTTCAGGATCTGAGTATTAGGAAGAGTTATCTTATTTTGTACACCTCCCCCCTCAATCCTATTCTAATTCTTACTTAGATGATGCCTTTTCTTCTGCTTCTCATCCAGAAGAGTTGTCCTTTGGGGATACATCACATAACATGGGGGCCTTTCGGTGGGAAAGTCAGGAATTCTCGCGGGCCCAAACCCACTACAAGCAGCTTCTAAGCTTGCCATCCCCAAATCACTAGCTATCACACCAGGCTGTGTGGCATTAGACGATGTCTTCGAAGATGCCTGTTTATACACACACACACACACACACACACACACACACACACACACACACACACACACACACACACACACACACACACACACACACTCCACTCCAAAACCAGACCAGTATAGTGTTTGACACTTTTTCAAACATTTCTACAAGAACCCACATGCTGATCCCTTTGTAAGCTCTACCAGATCCATTACAGATGCACCTATGCCTGCTTATAGACACCCCCTAACTAATGACCAGGAAAATGGGCTGTGTGGCATAAGCTCTACCAGATCCATTACAGATGCACCTATGCCTGCTTATAGACACCCCCTAACTAATGACCAGGAAAATGGGCTACTAAACAGGTTTGGAAAAGATCTGCATATCTGCTGCCCTCTCCACAAGGGCCCTCTGTTGCCAGTTTCACATGTTAAAAATATTTGCAGGACCAAATCCATTCCCAAAGCTGAAAGCATTGCAGATAAGGTGTTAGTAAGGGACATACAGGACGTAGCTAGAACAGTATTTAGGTTTCCAGACATTCTGCGAAATCTGGCTGTGATGCTTTAGATAATCATGCAGAGCAGCTGCTACCGGCTGGGTTACTTGCAGGCACGCTTGGCTGAGGTACCAGCCACTCTGACCAAGTTAAGGTTGAACTTTTGAATGCCCCATTGGATAAATAATTCCTGTTTGGGCCTTCTGCAGAGGTTTTCTGTAAAAGAATTTTGTGTCCAGCACAAAGATGCAATAAAACTTATCCTTCAAAGCCTTGTCTTCTGCCTTTTAGGTAAGATGAAGGGAGGCCTCCATGATAAAAAGGCATAGGCAGTTCAGGAGATGGCCAGCTGAGCAACGCCTTAGACCGGGGGGGGGGGGTGACAAAGTCCCTTTCCCCTTAAGTGAACAGCTGTGAGTATGCACAACCCCCCCATTCCACTAGCAGAAAGACTTGATCTGAAGTAGGAGATTCATTTGTCTGCAACCTGTGGGTTATGGATCCGAACCGGCATGGTTTTCCAGCTATGGATCCGAGCTCTCAGCTCCTCCCCTCACCCATAATGCCCTGCTCTCCCTACATGACCTCATATCTAGTTTGCCGCGCTGGTGACCAGATTGGATTTCAGAGCTCTTCAGCGTGTTTGTTATTCTCCTTTTGCAAGTGTTAAATTTAAAATTTTTAGTTAGTTTTGTGTGAAAGTTTTAGGTTCCCTATCCTTATAGCTTAAAGTTTAAAGTTTTTAATAACTTTTTATAACTTTTAGTTATCCCTCCCCTCGCTGGTGCATAGTGTGTGTTTGGGCCTGTGTTTACTTTGGCTAGTTAGCATTTATTATTTTTAAAAAAAAAAAAAAAGAGTAGAAGTATCCTTAGGATGTCTGAACCCCCTAAGGCTTTCTTTTCGAAGTGCTCCGAGTGTGGCCATAAGCTTTCTCCTGCTGATGGCCACACTCGGTGCGTTCGATGCCTTGGGGTTGAACACCTCATTTCTGGATGTTCCATTTGTGCAGGGTTCAACCCCAGGGCATTGAAGGAGCAGAGGTCGAAGCTGGTCCTGGCGGGAATTTTGCCCCCGGACACGGTTTCGGCTACCGCTCCTTCAGGGGGTACCGTGTCTTCGGTTCCCTCCTCTCCTGCTCCCCCTCCTCCACCTGGGACTCGACCTCCCTCTAGTGGTTTGGAGGAGAGGGAAGCAAGAAAAAAGGACCGGAGGGAGAAGCACCATAAGCGGCGGGCCGAGACCTCTGTTTCGGCCCCGCCTGCCAAGCGGGCTTCTCCTCCGGCCTCCTTGTCTACTGGTTCTCCTCCTCCTCGGCTCCGGTCTCCAGTGTGCTTCTCACCGGGACCTGAGGAGGAGGAGACCCGATCTCTGTCGAGGCTATCGAGGAGGCACTCAAGGCCTACCCCGGTAACCTCGTCGAGATCTATGTACAGTTTATCTGACGCTGATCTGGACCAGATGATGAGAAGGTTCATCCAGGCCCAGATGCAGATGGGAGTGCTCCTGCCTCCCCCCCCTCTGGGGGGGGGGCTCGACCCCTTTCTTCAAACCTATAGCTCCTTCTCCGACCCACTACCCGGGTTCGGAGCGGTTGGAGCCGAGCAGCTTCGGAGCCGGGGGTGGGTCGGCGCCGATAGTACTGGGTACTTCGGATCGGATCCGACCTCTCGGAGCCTGGATCCGAGCTTCGGATCTGGGGGGATCAGTGTTCCTTCGGCGCCGTTGGTGTCGGAGCACACTGCCCCCTCGGATCCGAGTGCTTCGGCGCTGGCTCCGATCCACTCTTCGGATCCGAGGGGGAGCCGATTATTGGATCCTTTGGTCGAGGTTGGCTCCCCCTCGGCTTTTGATGTAGTGGAGAGGGCCCTGTTAAGGGTTTCAGGACCCCCGGCACTTGCTTCGGCTCCTTCCTGCGCTCCATCTGCACTGGGCCAGGCTTCCACCATCCGTCCACTGGGACAGCCCGCTCCTTTGCCCCAAGTTGTTCCATTGGAACATGACACCACTTGCGAGGGGTCCTTGGACAGCCCCCCTGAGGATGCACCTCGCAAGCATACGTGTAAAAGGAGGCACATAGACTCCCCCGAGTCTCTCACAGAAGACACGGATTTGGAGTAAGGGGAAGGCTCCCCAAGATCACCCCCCGAGGATGTCTCCTTTGGAGACATCATGGAAATGCTTCGCATAAGGGGGGGGTGATCTGCCCCCAAGTCTTCCTCTGACAAGTCCGTGTTCTTGGAGGCATTTGAAGCGGGCCCGTCTACCTCTTGGGTGTCCCCTCCTGCCGACCCCCTGGTGCACCTAATTACCACCAGGGCGTGGAAGGAACTGGACACCGTGGAGCCAATCCCAAAAAGGCCAGACCGCATCCTTAGTCCCCCGGCTGACCGTGCCCACTGGAGCAAGGGGCCTCCGGTAGATGCCATGTTGACGGCAGCAGCCACCAAGAGGGAACTTGCTCAGGAGAGTCCCTCAGTCCATCCCCCGAGCAAGGAGTCTCGGATGATGGACCGCTTGGGGAAGCGAATGTTTAGTTCAGCAACCTTTTCAGTGAGGGCGCTGAACTACTTGGCACATGTGATTAGGATGCAGCGCGATCTCATCAAGGAATACGCTGCATCCCCCCCAGAGTCCATGTCGGAGGAGGACAAACTGCTGCACTCCACCCGTATGGCCACTCTCAGGTCCGTGACTAATACCTCTATGCGGTTACTGTCCCATGCTACGGAGGGAGCCGCTAGAGCAGCAGGGGTAGGCCTAGTTACTAGACAGGCCTGGCTCCGCCATTGTGATTTCACGGAGCCCTTCAAGGCGTCATTCTAACGCCCTTCGATGGTTCTGCCCTTTTTGGCAAAACTGTTCGCGATACTTTGACCCAGAGCGAGAAGGACGGGAAGACGCTGTCTGCCGTCGGAATCCGCTTCTCTGTGCCCCAGAGGTCCTATTCTAGGAACCAAAAGGGCCAAAAGAAGATGTGGTTCCGGAAGTCGCAGCAGTCCCAACCCGCTCCGGACAACCAGTCCTTCCGTGGCAGAGGAGGACAGGGAGGATGCCGCCCTAGGGGCAGAGGGGCTCCCAGGAATTTCGGGTCCAGAGAACCTTTCTCTGAACGGCCCGCGCAGCAGCCCTGAAGGGTTGCCCGGCTGCTCCACTCTGGAGGCAGTCGGGGGGCGTTTCTCGGAGCACCTAGCGGCATGGGAATCCATAACATCAGACCGCTGGGTCCTCCGCATCATATCCAGAGGATACCTCATTCCGTTTCATCACATCCCAAAATTAAAGTCCCTCCCCGACGTTCCACCCGGTCAGTGGGAGGCCGCTTTGGCAGAAATTGGCCGTCTGCTGAAGAAAAGAGCCATCCAGCCTGTCCCCCCCAGACCAGATCGGATCAGGGTTCTACTCCAGGTTCTTTTTAGTGCCAAAAAAGACGGGGGACCTAAGACCAGTTTTAGACCTGTCACTCTTAAACCTGGCAGTTCCCAAGGAGAAGTTCCAAATGGTTACCTTGCAGTCCATTCTCCCCCTTCTGGGAGAAAATCATTGGATGTGCTCTATAGACCTCAAGGATGCGTACTACCACATTCTGATGGACAGACGCTCCAGGAGGTTTCTTCGCTTCCGGCTGGGAGCCAGTCACTACCAATTCAGGGTCCTTCCCTTTGGTCTCACTACAGCCCCCAGGGTGTTCACCAAAGTATTAGCAGTGGTAGCGGCCCACCTGAGGCTTCAGGGGGTACAGGTCTTCCCATACCTGGACAACTGGCTCCTTACCGCCCCAACAAGGCATCTACTGTTATTGGCGCGAGACTCCTTTCTCCATCTAGCTCCCCGCCTGGGCATCACGATAAATGCAGAAAAATCCAACCTAGCCCCTACGCAGATCATAGATTTTATAGGTGCCAGGTTAGACACGAGACAGTTGAGAGCCTTCCTCACGGCGGACAGAGTTCAGAATCTACAGCTCCAGGTGCGGGCCATCCTCCACTCCAGCTCAGTTCCGGCGGAATTGGTCCTGAGGGCTCTAGGGTCCATGGCAGCAGCGATAGCTCTTCTACCTCTCGCCGGGCTCAATATGCGAGTCCTTCAATGGACATTCCTAGTTCAGTGGTCTTATCTTGCTCTTCCTATGCATCATCCCATTGCGATCAGCAAGGCTTGCAAGCGGTCCCTCTTGTGTTGGCTCCACTCCCAAGATCTCCACAGAGGCCGCCACTTTTGTGCTTCTCCCCCTCTCGCCACGGTGACCACGGACGCCTCCCGCCTCGGGTGGGGGGGGCATTTTGCAGGCCGGACGGTCCAAGGCACGTGGAACGATTCAGAGACCTTACTGCATATCAGTGTTCTAGAGATGAGAGCAGTGCTCTTAGCGTTGCAAGCACTTCAGGCCTTTCTTCCCTTGGGAACTATTGCGATTCAGTCGGACAACATGTCTGTCGTCTGGTACATCAACAAACAGGGGGGAACCAGGTCTTACCCTCTCTGTCGAGAAGCCATGAGAGTGTGGGAATGGGCAATCTCCACCAACCGCTTTCTCATCGCAACGCATATTCCGGGTCGGTCCAACATCCTTGCGGACAAGCTCATTCGCACCATTCTCTCCCCTTACGAGTGGTCTCTCAATGCTCAAGTAGCGAAATGCATCTTCGCACGGTGGGGAACTCCTTGTTGCGATCTTTTTGCGTCTCCCTCAAACACCAAGTGCGACAGTTTTTTCGCTGTAATACCTCCGCCCGGCGATACCCCAAGAGACGCTCTGGTGCATGCTTGGCCCCCCGGTCTTCTTTACGCTTACCCTCCTTTGCCTCTGATGCTCCAAGTTCTTCAGAAAGCCTCCCGGTTGGGGTGCAGAATGATTCTCATTGCCCCATTCTGGCCTCGACAAATCTGGTTCCCTTTCCTAAGGTTTCACTCAGTGAATCCACCTTGGATTCTAGATCCCATTCCGGATCTGATATCTCATCCGTCCCATCTATCAACCCCGAATCTGGACAACCTGAAGCTAACTGCTTGGCTGCTCCAGTTCCACTCCTGATCAGGACTCCCGGTATTTCGTCTCCCGTTAAGGCCATCCTGGTAGCGGCTCATAAACCATCTACCAGGAAAGTTTTCCGCAGCAAGTGGAAACGGTTCTCCATTTGGGCGGAGCGGCAAGGTCTAGACCACTTCACTGTTCCCCTTCCTCTGGTGCTTGACTTCCTAACCACTCTTTTTAATGATGGTGCCAGCAGTTCCACAGTCAAAGTACAACTGGCAATTTCTCACTATCATATTGGTCATGACTCCAGTCCACTGATGTCTGCCAAATTGTGTAAAATCTTCCTGAAAGGTACTTTTCTTCTTAGACCCCCTGTAAAGCAAGCGGTTCCTCCATGGGACCTTTCTTTGGTTCTTCAGGCCTTGACCGCTCCCCTTGAACCTGGCCACAGTAGATCTAAAATTTTTCTCTCAAGACAGCCTTTTAGTGGCCATTACCGCCAAGAGAGTTTCGGAACTTCAAGCCTTGTCCATCAAGCCTCCTTACTTGGTCTTTCATCCAGACAGTGTATTCCTCAGGACCAACCCGTCCTTTCTTCCTAAGGTAGCTTCGGAAGCAAATATTAATCAATCCATTAACCTCCCTGTTTTCTTTCCTAAATATCAAAACAAGGGTGAATACAAGCTACATTCCTTAGATGTTCACAGGCAACTTCGATTTTATCTGAACAGGACAGCTAGTCATAGGCAATCCGACCAGTTGTTTATTTCCTTTTCTAAAACCAATTTCCAAAGTCTCCTTATCACGCTGGATTTCACAATGCATCTTATTGGCTTATCAAGCTTCTGGGAGGCCCGCACCTGAAGGAGTACATGCCCATTCAACCCGGTCAGTTTCTACCTCAGCAGCCTTTAAAGCTAGGATTCCTCTGGATGATATTTGTTCAGCAGCCACTTCGGCTTCATCCCATACCTTTATTTCCCACTACAAGTTGGATATTACATCTAGAGGTAGAGCATCCTTTGGCTCATGGTGCTCCGGAATATCCTTCCATGACAGCCGCCCAAGATTCAGGTAGCTGGGGACTCTGTCCCACAGGTTGCAGACAAATGAATCTCCTACTTCAGATTTAGAAGTTATGTACTTACCATAACGTTCCATCTGAGTAGGTGTATTCATTTGTCTGCAACCATCCCGCCCTCCTATCCCCCTGGCCTTGTCAGTTTCCTGCATAGTACATGTTACCCTTTCTAGGGTATGTTGATTTATGGCAAACTCGATCTGAGGTCATGTAGGGATAGCAGGGCATTATGGGTGAGGGGAGGAGCTGAGAGCTCGGATCCATAGCTGGAAAACCATGCCGGTTCGGATCCGATATCGGATCCGTAACCCACAGGCTGCAGACAAATGAATACACCTACTCAGATGGAACGTTATGGTAAGTACATAACTTCTAATTCCTTTCTAAACCAGTGGAAATTAATCACCTGAGATAAGTGGGTACTAAACATTGTTAAGGAAGGCTACTTCATTCAATTCAGAGAAAGACTTCCCTTCTTAAGGATACCAAAGCCTCCAAAAGGTCAAGAACCCCACCCCTCTCCTCTTCTGTCTAGCAAGAACTCTTGCAACAGGGATCCATTTAACAAGAGCCTGTTGGAGAAGAAAAAACGGGGTTTCACGCCATGATTTTTCTGTTCCAAAGAAAAGAAGGAACTTTGAGACCGATTCTAGACCTCTCAAAGTTGAACAAGCTTGTAAGGATTCACAAACTCAAAATGCTGACTCCTCAAAAAACTGCTGCCCATGATTTTTCCAGGAGCTTGCATGGTTACAGTAGATCTGAAGGACACCTGTCTTCATGTACCTTTGTTTCATAGCAGCAGATTTGCACTACCAGTTCTGTGCTTTACTACATGGTTTATCCACTGCACACAGAGTCTTCACCAAACATTTATCCCCATTTATAGCATATTGCAGAACACTGAGTGCACATTTACCTCTGTTTTGACAGTTGTCTCATCCAGGGAAAAAAACATCATGGAACTTCATCCCCCTGGCAAAATTTCACATGAAGAAACTTCAGTAGTTCCACAAATACTTGGGAACAATACTCTCATCCCTTGGAAGCCCTGTTACTTCTTCTACCATGCTTGAAAAGGGAGCATTTTTGGTGGGTAGACATCAAGCTGAAGCCAGCAAATTTCTCTCTACCAGAGACCGACAAAACTATAACCACAGCCGATTTCGAAGTAACCTGGACATCACACTTGGGGTTCATGAAGGTGCAAGATGTCTAGACCCCAGAGCAAACAAAACTTCATATAAACTAGGAGTTGGCAGTTTTTCTAGCTTTGAAAACTCTTCAAGGCCACTTTTCCCCAGAAGTGCTGCTCATCTGGACAGACAGTGCAACAGTTACATGGTACATATACAAGTAAGGGGTATCCCATTCCTACCCCTGAACAGTCTAGCAATAAGGATTTGGCTGTTGGCACAACAATTACAATTGCAGTTGACACTTTTAATGTATTGCATCCTGGGCCACAACAACACTTTAGCAGATTCTTTGAGCAGGGGCATTCTGGACCCCAACAAATGGGTGCACAAAATGAAGCCTTCCTGGACCTCACCCATTAGTGGCAACACCCCAGTGTAGACCTTTTTGCCACACACCAGAACAGACAACTTCAAAGGTTCTGCTCAAGAACCAAACAGAGAAGGATAAAGAGATCAGAAGCCTTTTTATTCAAATGGACAGAATTCCTTTATGCCTTCCCACTGCTTCTCCTGATTCTAGGGGTACTGATCAAGGTAAAGTCAGACAGGCCAAGCATGATACTCCTAGCCCACTTCTGGCCAAGGCAACATTAGATGTGCTTCGTATGTCACTGCTGCAATCCTGACGTGTAGGATTTCCTGCCATGAAAGCCCTTGGCTGTTCTGACTGCCAGAGAAAAAATTTCCCTCCTCCATGGCTGGCAGATATCCCGACTGACGTCAGTACGCTTGAGTATATAGGGAGCCAGCTGATATCATACCACCAGTCTTTTAATGCTGTCAGAGCCAGAAGTAGTGTTTTACTGCATCGGTTAGTCCGCATCAGAGAGAAGTCATCTTAAAGCTTTATGATAGCTCTTCAGGCCTTCATGGTCATCCTGGAGGTAAAAGATGCCTACTTGCACATTTCTATAGAGGCATCACACAAAGCTTTTTGGGCTTCAGAGCAGGTACCAGTCATTTTTTTCAATTTCCTGCACTGCCCTTTCATTTCTCTACATTTCCCAGGGTCTTCACAAAGTGCTTAGCCCCTATATTGCCTTTTATGGGACCAGAGAGGTCCATATCTACTCCTACCTGGATGATTGTCTAATGCAAGCCATGTGTCTGGCAAAACTCCCCAAGGATCTCGTGTTTACCCAGAACCTTTTGACCTCAGTGTGTTTTACCATAAATATAAGCAAATCTAACAAATCCATCACCAGGATTATTTTCCTGGGGGCTCTTCTAGACTCATCCTTTCAAAAGGTCTTCTTACTGCCAAACAAGGTCTCCTTCTTGACTCACTACTTCCAAAAGGTCATGCAGAGATGATGCCCGTCAGCCAGGGAATTCCTCAGAGCACTGGGTCACATGGCATCTTGCATCCTAATGGTGGTTCTGTAGCTTCACATGAGGAAACTCCATGGTAAGTCAAAGTGTGGTGCCAATACGCACAATCCTTTTTGACTGAAATAGAACCGATTCCTTCTTGTGGAGGAATTTGCATGGTGGGCACAGGCTTTTGACTCACAACCAGGGTCTTCATTTCAGATTCACTCCTTAGGAGCAAACACTCACCGCAGATGCTTCAGAGACTGCCTGGGGGGGGGGGGGGGCTCATTTCAAACACTTCAATCCCAAGGGAAGTGGGAAATCCATTTCAGAGACAAACGCACAAAACTGGAAAGAGCTGATTGGCAGTGCCAAAAGGCCTGGTAGCGTTTAGAGAAAAATGGAAACCAGGGGTCCTGTTAGTCAAAACAGACCACAGTCATGTGGTACATGAACAAGCAGTGAGGCACCCATTTCTAGCCTCGGTCACCAAGCAATACAGATTTGGGAGTCTGCTCACTCTCTGGGGTTGCATCTCTTGGCACAATACCTTTCAGGTGCTCAAAATACACTAGCAGATAACCTCCGCAGAAACCTGATTGGTCCCCATGAATTGAAACTGCATCTGGAAACATTTTTCACCATAGTCAGGAAATGGGGAGTCCCCCAGTAGACCTCTTTGCCACCAAAGAAAATGCTTAACTGAAAAGATTCTGCTCCAGGAGCAAGCTACTGTCAGCTTGTAAGAAAGATGCGTTCTCTTTCCTTTGGACTCGCCTCTTCATTTATGCATTCCCACCGTTACCTCTACTTTCTCAAGTGCATCTAAAATTGGGAAAGAGGAGCCAAGGGCAATACTGATAGCTGCAGACTGACCCAGACAGCATTGGTGTATTCTACTACTCAACCTAAGTAAAGATAATCTATGGCAGTTACCTCAGAGGGTGGACCTTCTAACTCAGGACAAGGGAAGGATTGTGTACACCAGAAACTCTCAACCTGGATAATCTCACAGCATCCAGGACCAAGCCTGCCCTAAGCAAGCAGGTTCAAGACATCTTAAATAAGCTAGAAGGCGTAAACCAGGAAATATTACTAAGCTAAATGGATAAGATTTTCCATCTGTTGTCAGCAACAGGGCTACAATCCTGCTTTAGCCAAATTCTCCATCATCCTAAATTATCTGGCTAGTCTGGTTGACAAGGGCCTGTCCTATTCTTCCATCAAAATCCATGCCTGTGCCATTTCGGCCCATGTCCCTGATCTTCCTCCTGTGTGTGTGTGTGTGTGTGTGTGTGTGTGTGTGTGTGTGTGTGTGTGTGTGTGTGTGTTTTAACACCCCCTGCTAAGGCAGTTCTTGCAGGTGGGGTCCACATCAGACCTCCTAGGGGGCAACCCACCCCTCCATGGGGCTTCAGTTTTATTCTGGAAAAACTGACTTTGCCTTTCTTCAAAACAGCGGGTTCTGCTAACTTGAAGTTTTTAACTTGAAAAACTGCTGTTGCTGGCGGTCTCCTCTGCTAGGAGAGTATCTGAGCTGCAGGCTGTCATGGCAGTAGAACCATTCCTCTTTTCCTATCCAGAGTCTCCCTGAGGACTAACTCTTCCTTTATTGCCAAGGTGGTCACAGACACATCCTTGAATCAGGCCATACACCTGCCCACCTTCCTTCCCAATCCTCAGAACCAAGAGGGGAAAAAATCTTACATTCATAGGATGTCCAAAAGCAGCTCCATTACCATCTTCACAGAACTAAAACTTTCAGAAAATCAGACCAGCTCTTTGTGGCTTTTGCCGCTGGTTCTGAAGGGAAAACAGTTTCCAAACATACTTTCCAAATGGATCTCTCACTGTATCACATTTTGTGACAGTCAGCATGTTTACTGGTCCTCTGTGCATACCTTCATTAAACACTACCACTTGTCAGCTTTTTCCAGGTCCAGAGCAGGATTTGCCACTACCATTCTGCTAGGCATCTTGTCTTCTCCCTAATCTTCCTTCCACCCTCCATTCAGCTTTGGGAATCATCCCACAAGTCAGGACTACAACAGTGAAACACAAACATAGTACAGTTATTAATAAATGTAGATGGTTGAGTGTATTCACTGTTGCAGTCTTCTTTCCCTCCCTCCTTCCCCTTAGTCTACAGGGTAGTCTGGTTGAAACCTCATCTCAAGCCAAGAGGAACCCCTGTTTTCTTTTTGTCCTTTCCCTTGCTTAAGTTCACTGTCTTGGGACTTTTGCTTTAAGACCCGTCTTTGGGACTCGTGCCTTCAAGGTGACAAGGAAAAACTGATCTTATGATGTCGGATGGCTCCCTATATACCCAAGTGTTCTGACTTCAGTCAGGATGTCTGCCAGCCATAGAGGAGGGAGATTTTTTTCTCTGGTAATCGGGCTGGCCAAGGCCTTTCATGGCAGTAAATTCCACAAGTCAGGACTGTAAGTGTACACAGCTGTATTTTCTTCCTCCTCTTGAGCCACATTAAGGGGAGATAAAAGGGTCTGTCATTAATCCTCATTTGAGCACCTTCAGATGAACAGCTTGGAGGATTGTTTTTTGACCCCAGGTACAGTATTTCTATATGATGGGCTGCTGTCCATCCTGAGAGAGGCAAGACGACTGAATACCAGAAAAATCATACTTTTTCTGTGATGCAAGGACAGCGATCCTGCTCTTAGCTGTCATTTCATCTAGGTGAGTCTGCGCTATAAGTCCTGATGTGCAAGAAACCCCTTCACTGTGTTCTATAGAGACAGGGTAATCTAGAAGTAATCCCTCCTTTATGCCCAAAGTAGTGTCAGATCTCTCCTTGAGTCAAGCTATTCATTTGCCAGTGTTTTTTCCCTAACCCACAGAATAGAGTAGAGTAAGTCTTGCACTCCCTGGATGTGCACCAGCAGATCCGGTATTGCCTGGACAGGACAAAATTCCCGTAACAAAGCTGAAGAACTGCTAGTGGCATTTGCTGAAGGAAAAGAAGGGTAGCTCGGTCTCCAAACAGACTATGTCTAAGTGGCTAACTGCATTACTTTCTTTTAGGCCCATCATGGCAAGTCGGTACTTGCATGTCAGGGTCCACTCCACCAGACACAGTGCAGCCACCACTGCCTTTCTTAAAGGTGTCCTACACCAGCTGTTCTGGAAGCTGCCCACATGAACATCCATTCACACCTTCACTAAATGTTATTTAGCCAGTGGCTCCAGGGCTAAGGCAGAATTTGCTACTGCCTTCCTACAAAACCTGCTTTCTCAAGAGTCAAAAGGACAGCTTGCACCTCAACTTGTCATTTTGGGAGGCCTCCCAAGAATCACTACAGAAAAACATAGTATAGTTGCGTGTTACACTTAACTGTAGTTATAGATGTTCTAGTAGATTTTTGTTGCCGTGCACATTCCTACAGTCTTGCCGCTCTGACTGCTGCCTCCTTCTGCCCCCCCCCCCTTTTACAGAGGGAGGCAGAGGAGGAAAGCATTTCAGATGAGCATTTCTTATCCACCACCATCCCCTACTTTTACTTCTGAAACACAGTTATATTCCCTTATTCCCATTCAAAACAGTCCTTTCTGACATCTGGAAGAGTCGTGCTTACCTCGGGCATGGGCATCAGAGTGCTGTTCTCTGTTAAAAGATGCGAAGATGGCACCAACAGGTGCCCCTCTTAAACCTTGATGTCCAAATGTCAGCCATCTAATGTCAGTTGGTTATGGATGATAAAAGGACCTTGAAAATCAGGCAGGTTATGAGTTTCTGCATGGCAAGAAGACCCAAGGATCATTACTGCAACATTGATCTACTCGAGCAGCTACAATTCTTGCCAAGTGTGACTCAGTTGTACTTTATTCACAGTACTCAGCGCATCAGTGGGGCCTACTTCTACCAGCAACCCAGGATAAGCAGCTCACTGGTATTTCCTTCATACCGAATATATTGTTGTATCTCTCTTGAGTTAGTGTCTCATTTTGGCTCTAGTATAGAATAATTTGTTTAATAATTGATGTGTGGTAATCAAGTCTCATGCAAAGACAGTGTTTGCTCAGCCTTAGTCCAGATCCCAAAATGGACTTGTGTCCACATTGTACTTCATTTACTCCAAGGACAATCCATCATAGACAAAGGTCTTTCCCAAGAGTTCACTCCTTAAAAAGAAGTACAAACCTGGTTCCATGCCATCTGCCAGAGCCTTTGGGTGCTTTCCCACCTAAACAGCACTGCAAGAAGAAAAAGAAGCAATGGGAAACGGAGGACAATTTGGACAACACAGGATGTTAAGTTGTCAATCTCGCCTTCATTCTTCCTGGATGGGTTCGGAGCCGATCCTCGGCTCCGACTCGGCACTTGCTAAGCTCGAGAGTCACTTTTACCAGCTCAAGGCAGCCCCATATCCCATGATGCAAGGCGGTAAATACCCAGATCTCGTTTGCCGCTTCGCTGATGAGGTACTCCTTTTACCAGCTCTTGGTAAGTAATTTGTTAAACAAATTTTAGTCACCCATTCCTAATTTTTTCTCTCATATTTTAGTTATTTGTCATTTTTAGATAGTTGTAGGGTCTCTAGCTCTAGTTTTACTGTTTCCCTAGTTGTTTTTATTTAGTCAGGCCTTCAATCCCCTCCCATCCCTTCCTGTCAGGGTGTGTGTGTGGTTTATTTTTCCCCCATTTTAAGTTAAATTTTCTGAATCTGGGACTGTGTGAGTAGTGTGTTGTGTGTACTCACTATGTCCAAAGAACAGAGGGTCTCAGGCTTCAAGAATTGTGACTCGTGCTGTCAGAAGATGTCTCTGACAGACGGTCACACTTCTTGTATCTATTGCCTGGGACCTCTCCACCTGCAGGACTCCTGTGCTATTTGTCACTCTTTCAGCCACAGAGTCCTGCAGGAAAGGAGAAATAAACTAATTCTAAGAGGACTTCTTAAACCGGAGGGCTCCCCGGCCAAGTCTGCTTCGGGCAAGCCCACTAAGACCTCCAAGGCCCAGGCTTCTGCTTCTAAGCCTTCGGCCCTGGCTCCAACTCCTTTGGAGTCGAGATCGGCTCCGTCTGGAGCCGATCTTATTTTGACTAAATCTTCGGCACCGATGACTATCGGTGCCGATACTTTAACTGCCACATTGGTGTCGGCTCCGACCACCATGCGTCTCAGGCTGCGGTATCGGCGCCGGCCGGCTCCGATACCATTATCTCCTTGCCTGTATCGGCTCCGGCCGGAGCTGATACATCTTTGACCAGGCTTGGAGCCGATAAGTTGTCGGCTCCGTCTGGAACCGAGGGTTCTTCGGCTCCGATGGTTCCGTCGAGGAAGCGGTCCAGGTCCCCCTCTTTGGAACCGATACTGTCGGCTCCGACCTCTCCTCTTCTTTCAGAGCGGAGCCATCGGAGCCGTTCATCTAGGTCTTCCAGGCTCTCAGACCATGATTTGGAGAGAGTGGTAAGCAGATTGTTAAAATCACAGGCACTAGCCCAAATGCTTCATAGTCCGTCTCAACAGACGACTACTAGTCCACACCCTCTTCAAGTTCCTCCTTTGACTCTCCCTCAGAGCTCGGAGCCGGAGTCTATGGGAATAGTCACTGCTACGGCTGGGGGGCAGATACCACCCCTTTCTGCTCCTTCAGCTTCTACTCTTATCTCCTCCTCGAGACCTTCCTTGGAGGGATCCGGTGGTCGGGCTTCCCTGGTCTGCTCCGAGGGGGTGAGTGGCATCGGACCCTTGTCTGACCCTGCTCTTCCCCTCGGGGCTTCGGCCTTGGTGAGCTCGGCCCCGACATCTGCCTCGGAGCCTTCCTTTTCGGTGGGCCCGGGAGCCCCTGTTTCTTCGGAACGGGGTCTCTCGGATCTCCCTGGGAGGGGAGCCTTTGAGGTGATGAGGAGTGTGCTGGCCCCTGGGCTTAGTCAGCAGTCTATCCCTTTAGCTCCTCCTTCTATGGTGCCTGTAGATATCTCTTCCCACTCTCTTGCTCCCGGACCGAGAGATCCACCGCCTCAGGTTTCCCCAGTGGGAAGAACCCCCTCTTCCGAGGATTCTCCTGATCCGTCAGGAGATCCTCCGCGTAAGAGGACCTGTAAGAGGATGCACCTAGACTCCCCTGAGTCTACAACTTCGGATACCGACTTAGATGAGTCGGAGGGGTCCACAAGATCCCCCTCTGAGGATGTCTCTTTTTCAGACATCCTAGAACTCCTAAAACAGAGGGAAAACTGGCCCTCCATTAATCCCTCTGAGGATGAGTCGGTATACCTAGAGGCGTTTGGATCTCGACCCTCCACCTCCTGGGTGTCTCCGCCTTTCGACCCCCTCATGGAGGTGATAGCTCGGAAGGCGTGGGCAGCTCCTGATTCCGTGGAACCAGTTCCCAGGAGGCCTTCTAAATTTATCACAGCTCCTTCCGAGAAACAATTTCTTACAAAAGGTGTCCCTGTTGATGCCATGGTGGTGGCGGCCGCCACCAAGAAGGAACTTGCAGATCCTTCCGTACCAGTCCATCCTCCTAACAAGGATTCTAGGACCATGGACAGGTATAGTAAGCGGATTTTTTCCTCAGCGACCTTTACCATGCGTTCGCTGAATTATTTATGTCACTTCACCAGACTTCAAAGGGACATCCTTAAAGAATTAGGTGAAGTAGTACAGGATCCTACAGCTGCAGGGGCTCAGGACAAGATTGCTTCTCAGCTAGGAATCCTTAACTCCATAACCAACTCCTCCATGCGACTGATTTCGTATGCAGCAGATGGAGCGATTAGAGCTGCAGGGACAGGAGTGGCTCTTAGACGTCAGTCCTGGATGCGGCTCTGTAATTTTGCTGATCCCTTTAATGCGTCCTTCACAAACTCTCCCTTCGATGGGTCAACATTGTTTGGTCCTCAGGTGAAGGATACGTTGACCAGGTGTGAGCAAGACGGTAAGACTCTTTCTGCCGTAGGAGTCCGTTTTTCCACCCCTTCCAGGCCTTACCCTAAAGGGCAGAAGGGGGGAAAGATGTGGTTCCGTAAATCTCAGGGAGTCACGCCGGACACACGTGGTCAGTTTACCCCTAGAGGCAGAGGGGGTAATAATAATAGCCGCCCTAGGGGCAGAGGGGGGTCCACAGAACCAGGGCAGCAGGGAGCCTCTCTCTAACAAGCCCTTCCAGCATCCCTGAGGTGTTGCCCGACTGTCCATCCTTGGAGGCAGTCGGGGGAAGATTATCGCTGTACCCAGAAGCCTGGCTTTCCCTGTCACAAGACAAATAGGTACAGTCGATCATATCCGAGGGTTACAAGATTCCTTTCGAGGAAAGTCCCTTCACTCACAAAAATTCCCTTCCAGATGTTCCACCCGGTCTAAGGGAAATCGCAAAATTAGAAGTATCAAAGCTTCTACAAAAAAGGGCCATTCAGCCAGTTCCAACAGACCATTCAGAGCCCGGAATCTACTCAAGGTTCTTTTTGGTTCCCAAAAAGACGGGAGATTGGAGACCAATATTGGACCTCAGCAGACTCAACAAGTCTGTGAAAAAGACAAGATTTCGGATGGTCACACTGCAATCAATTTTGCCCTTCTTGGGCAAAGACAACTGGATGTGCTCAATAGACCTTCAGGATGCGTACTATCATATAAAAATCCACAGATGCTCCAGAAGGTTTCTCCGCTTTCGGCTGGGGTCCAGTCATTTTCAATTCAGAGCCCTGCCCTTTGGTCTCACTACAGCCCCCAGAGTGTTCACCAAATGCATGGCAGTGGTCACGGCTCACCTGAGACGTCAAGGATTCCAGGTGTTTCCGTATCTCGACGACTGGCTCCTCTCAGCCACCACCAGGCATCAACTTCTCCAAGCCAGAGATTACACCCTAAATCTCTGCACTCAATTAGGAATTTCGATCAACTACGAAAAATCCTCCTTATTGCCCTACCAGTCTATTACCTTTATAGGCGCAAATTTAGACACTGTTCGGATGTCAGCAAACCTCACAAGCCAGAGAATCCTAGATATCCAAAACCATGTGCGGATCATCCTTGCCAACAAAAAGGTGCAAGCGAGACTGGTCCTAAAAGTATTGGGCCTCATGGCAGCTGCCATTACTCTTCTTCCTTTGGCCCGTTTTTACATGCGTCTCCTTCAATGGATGTTGTTCACCCAATGGTCCTTCCAACAGCTTCCCATGCGTCACCAGATTCTGGTGACACAAACTTGCAAAAACCACCTATCCTGGTGGATTTTTTCTTTCCAGGTCCATCAGGGCAGACCCTTTGTTTCCCCGGCCCCGGTAGCCACAGTCACTACGGACGCCTCCCTGATCGGGTGGGGGGGGTCATTATCAGGGCAGGATGGTTCATGGGACGTGGCAACCGTTCGAATACCACCTGCACATAAATGTCCTAGAGATGAGAGCAGTGCTTTTAACGTTGCAAGCCCTCAACGACTTTCTTCCCTTGGGAACAATTGCAGTTCACACGGACAACATGTCCGTAGTGTGGTACATCAACAAGCAGGGCGGAACCAAGTCCTACCCTTGTGTCGAGGCTCTCAGACTTTGGCAATGGGCGATCTCCTCTCATCGGTTTCTGGTAGCAACGCATATCCCTGGGAAAACCAACATTTTAGCGGACAGATTGAGCAGAGCTATACTCATGCCTCACGAGTGGTCTCTCAAACAATCGATAGTGGAGGAGATTTTTCAGAAGTGGGGCCGCCCATGTTGCGATCTTTTTGCTACTCCCCAAAACAGCAAATGCCCAGCCTTCTTCTCTCTCTTCCCACTTCCGGGACATCCCCCCAGAGACGCTCTTACCCAAGATTGGCCCCAGGGACTTCTTTATGCCTTTCCTCCCTTTCCATTGATACCGCAGGTACTCCAGAAAGCTACCGTTTTGAGAGCCAAAATGATTCTCATTGCCCCGTATTGGCCTCGACAAGTTTGGTTTCCGTTCCTTCATCGTCATCTTTTGGTGCAGCCGTGGCATCTGGACCCAGTGCCAGATCTTCTGATCCACCAATCGGGTCAGCTGCATCGCTCCATTCCTTCTCTCAACCTCACAGCTTGGTTGCTCCACTTCCTTCCTTAGCCAGGCTTCCTATGATCTCTAACTCTGTTAGGGATATCATAGTGGCTTCCCTTAAATCCTCTACTAGAAGGATTTACTCTAGCAAGTGGAAACGTTTCTCCCTTTGGGCGAAATCAAGGAACATAGATCCCTTTACTGCCCCTGTTCATGCAGTTTTGGATTTTCTAGCGGAAATCTTTCACTCGGGCTCTTCATCTTCCACGGTCAAAGTTCAGTTGGCTGCAATCTCGAACTTCCATGTCGGGTTTGCAGATCACAACATTATGTCCCACAAGCTTTGTAGAGCTTTTCTGAAAGGAGTTTTTCTCCTTAAACCTCCTGTCAGGAGTCCTCCTCCTCAATGGGACCTAAATCTAGTGCTGACATCCTTAATTCTTCCTCCTTTTGAGCCAGCTACTTCATGCTCACTAAAGTTTCTTTCGTGGAAGACACTCTTCCTTGTAGCTATTACCTCGGCTAGGAGAGTGTCAGGACTTCATGCCCTCTCTGGTGTCCTTCAAGGATGCATCTGCAGTCCTTACAAATGGGTTGTCCTGTCGTCAGGCAGCCCTTCGGTCGGCCGGATTCCAAAGTCTGGGTCTGGCCTCGGCTGGTGTCGCACTTCACCCGACGTCATAGCTGCAGTTCTTCGGGTATAAAGGCATCAGCCGACACCATTTTCCCCAGTCTTTCTTGCCGCGTGGCGCCCGAAGCAGAAGCTGTTCGCAAGTGCCGGTCAGTCAGATCCAGAGATTACTACTACCAAATACTACTTCGAAGACTTCTAAAAAGCTAAGTACCCCGTTGGGGACTCTTTCTTGCCTCAGCCGATGTCAGAAAAAGTGAATAACTGTTTAACTTGTGGGAAACAAATACCTCATAAAGATTTCCACTCTTACTGCTTACCTTGTTTAGGCCCAGACCACGACGTAGCAGCTTGTTTAGCCTGTGCTTCTATCAACCGACGAACGCTTAGCGCCGGGTCGGAGTTTGCTGAACAGTTTTGGCTCAGATTTTGCGTACATAATGCCGTCGGATCCTCCGACTACTCAAATTGTTAAGAAACGAAAAGGACCGACACTCGCGGTCCGCGGTTTCGGCGAAACCACGGTTAACAAACATGAGTGTCTCGGTTTCGGCCGAAACCGAGCAAACGGTTCAATCTTCAACCGAATCCATGACTACTACCGAGGCCCCTTCTACCCTAGTTGAATCGGCCTCTGAAGTGTTACCTACTACTGTGGTTTCACAAGAATTATCGGACACCATCCCTTTGGATGTTTCTACCCCAGCACGTGGTGCTGCTAGGCCTCCTGCAGCCATGTCTATAAAGGCCATTGCCAGGGCTAAAGCAGCCAAAACTTCTAAGTCTGTGCCTGTTAAGCCCCCCTCTCACAGGCCCAGTTCCAGTTCCCAAATGCTTACTCAGGCAGAGGATCTCATCTCTTTAATAAGGGGATCCCAATCTCACCCAGACAGGGCCTCTCAACCTCCAGAAAAGAGACCTAGAGCAGAGCCCCCTGAGCCAGTGTCCTCAGATGACTCTTCTGATGATACAGACAATACAGACCATCCAGAGGCTCCTTTTTCTACTTATGAAGATTCCGATGCTGAAGAATCGATTCCTTCTGCCTCTCCACCGGAGGAATTTTCCTTTGGGGAAACTTTACATGCCATGAGAGAGCAATTCCAATGGCAGGGACAAGATTTCTCAGATTCAAGAAAAAGGCTTAGGACCTTTTTACACTTACCGCAACATAGGCCTTTAGCTATACCTCCAGTTCTTTCTGTTGTGGATGATGCATTTAATGATGCTTGCACTGCTCCTGATACTTTACCTCCAGCCCCTGCTAAGCCCGATAGGTTCTACAGGGTCCCGGACATTCATCACCATTTATACAAGGCTCCTTTTGCAGATCCTGAGACTATCTCCCAGGGGCCTAAGGCAGTAGCTTCGACCTCAGCGAAAAACCCTCTCCCTTCTGAAAGGGAATCCAGGTCCTTAGAGATGGGGTAAAAAAGTATACATCTCTGCTACTCTCTCAGCTAGAGCTTTGAACTGTCAGTTTCATATGATCCAATACCAAGAGTTTATGCTTGATCAGTTAACTAAGAAACTGTCCTCTGATGATTCCTTAGATAAGAAATATGTTCTAGAAATGGTGAATAACATTCAGCAGGTTAGTAACCATTCCTTAAAATGTGGCTATGATGCACTGGAGGCTTCATTTAGATCAGCCATGACTGGCACAGTTATAAGAAGGCATGCATGGTTGAAAGAACAGGTCTTGCCGGATCATGTTAAAGCAAAGCTATTAGATGCTCCTATGGATAAGGTCAGTCTATTTGGTTCTCCTGCCCAACAGGTACTGAAGAAAATGGAAGAGAAGGCAAAATCTGTACAAACAGTGAAAGATTTCTTACAGGTTCAGCCCCCAAGGTTTAGCAGGAACTGGCCTTCCAAAAATTGGTCCTTTCCAGACTCCTCTAAAACTCAGAGAGGCAGGAATAGGCGTTCAAGAGGCAGAAATCAATCCAGAGGTGGTGCCTACAGGGGACGCCAGTGGCAAGGCAACAACCAACGAGGCACAGACACAAAAACTACCACTGCAAAAGGACAATCACAGTGACTTGGCTTTGACACCGCCTACCAGGGAACAAATAGCAGCACCCTTAGGCGGAAAGTTAGCCTTATTTTCAAAAAACTGGCACTACATCACAAGAGACAAGTGGATTTTGCAAACTATAGACCAAGGCTACAGGTTTCATTTCCACACTTTACCAGTAAAAAGAGGAATGCCAAACCTACCACCAAATCAAAAGACAGAAGCTCTAAAACAAATAGCTCAATTAGCAAAGATGAGAGCTGTGGAAAGGGTACCACCTACAGAACAAGGCAAGGGATTTTACTCCAGACTCTTCCTGGTACCAAGAAAAGAGAGAAATTGGAGGCCTATTCTCGACCTGTCCGCTTTAAACACATTCATCATTATTCCAAAATTCAAAATGCTGACCCTACAGCAACTTCTTCCCATGCTGGGCAAGGAGTATTGGCTGGTAACTCTAGATCTCAAGGAGGCATACCTGCACGTCCCCATACGACCAAATTGCAGAAGATACCTCAGATTTCTTGCAGGATCAGAGCATTATCAATTCTCAGCATTGCCCTTTGGCTTATCTACTGTGCCCAGAGTGTTCACGAAATGCCTGGCATCAGTAATCGCTCACTGCAGGCTTCAGGGAATCCAAATTTATCCATACCTGGACGACTGCCTGATACAAGCGGACAACAAAAACAAGCTGACACAAGACTTACAAAGAGTCATTTGCTTACTACAAGCCCTGGGATACACAGTCAATTTAAAAAAGTCAAGACTGATACCATCCCAAACAATAACCTTCTTGGGTGCAGAATTGGACACAGTAAAACAAATGGCATTCCTAACTGCAGAAAAACAAAAACAACTTCCTCTCTACTTCTTGGCATTAACAAAGCAGAACAAACTAACAGCAAGGAAAGTACTGCAGGCCTTGGGCTTCATGGCATCCTGCATAATCCTGGTCCCCCATGCCAGACTGCATATGAGAAAGCTACAGTGGTACCTAAAGAATTTATGGTCTCAACACAGGCACAGCTTAGAAACCGAAATACCACTAATCCCATGCCTGAAACAAGAGTTCCAATGGTGGGCTCAGGCATGCCAGTCAAACCCAGGTTTGTCCTTCCACAGCATTCAACCAAGCCAAACCATCACAACGGACGCCTCAGACCTCGGTTGGGGGGCCCACATGCTGGACAAGTGCATACAAGGCTTATGGACTCCAGATCAGCTGCACCTGCACATAAATCAAAAAGAAATGCTGGCAGTAAAACTAGCAATCCAGAATTTCAGACCATTCCTCCAAGAAGGCTAATTGATGATAAGGACAGACAACACCACAGTCATGTGGTACATCAACAAACAGGGAGGCACTCATTCATACCCTCTGTGCCGAATGGCTCTGGACCTTTGGAATATGGCTCTGAGCTACAACATCCAGTTACAGGCAATATTTGTACCGGGAAAAGAAAACACCCTAGCAGACATGTTAAGCAGAACTACCTCGGATGCTCACGAATGGATGCTACACCCAGACATCTTCAAGGCCATCACAAAGAAATGGGGACTGCCACAAATAGACCTATTCGCATCCCCACTCAATTACCAGCTCAAGAAATTCTGCACAAGGACATACCACCCACTTGCTTGGAAGGTGGACTCTCTATCCTTCAGTTGGAAAGGCCTGACAGCATATGCATTTCCACCTCTTCCTTTGATGCACAAGGTACTACTGAAAATCAAAGAGGAACGTCCAAGGATAATTCTGATAGCTCCAGATTGGCCAAGACAACATTGGTATCCATTACTGAGGAGCATGTCTCGGGGGAAACCGTGGACACTACCCCAGATTCCTTTGATGTTAACTCAGAGCGACTACAACATCCTGCATCCAAACCTGAAAACTCTGCAACTGACCGCCTGGAACATTACATAAGAGCAACTAACCCAGATTTATCCCAAAGGGTTAAAGACATTATCCTTGAGGCCCGCAGACCTTCAACAAGAAGGAACTATGCAGGAAAATGGAAAAGGTTTCTCATTTGGAGTACTGAAAGGGGGAAAGATGTGTCAAAGGTAGACATAGCCAGCATCCTGGAGTATTTGGCAGAGCTTCTCCATACAGGCTTGTCCTATTCCTCCATCAAGATACATGCGTCAGCTATTTCTGCAGAATACAGCTTCGATCCCCCTGTCTTTTCACATCCTCTACTCAGGCAGTTTCTGAGAGGAATTAAGAATGTAAAACCTCCTAGGAAACCACCATTACCAGCATGGGACTTGAACTTTGTGCTAGAAAAATTGACACTCCCCCCTTTCGAACCAGCAGCAACAGCAGATCTTCAACACCTATCCTGGAAAACTGCTTTCCTGCTGGTAATTACTTCAGCAAGAAGGGTTTCGGAACTACAGGCTTTAATGGCAGTACAACCCTTCCTAATCTTCCATCAAGATAGAGTGTCCATGAGAGCTAATACTACATTTATGCCTAAGGTGGTATCCAGAGTGTCTCTAAACCAGGCAATCCACCTACCTACCTACCTACCTTCTTTCCCAATCCACAGAACAGGGGGGAGAGACTGCTGCATAACTTGGATGTACATAGACAGTTGCGCTACTACCTGGACAGAACCAAGGGCAATAGAAAAACTGACCAGCTTCTGGTAGCATATGCAACAGGAAGGGAAGGAAAAGCAATTTCCAAACAGACAATCTCCAAGTGGATAGGAAATTGCATTAGATTCTGTTACTCCTACCATGGAAAGCAAATTCCACAGAACATAAGGCCTCATTCTACAAGGGCTACAGCCACTACCACAGCTTTCTTACGAGGAGTGGCTACCAAGGACATTATAGAGGCTGCTACTTGGACCTCCGTGCATACATTTGCCCAGCATTATAACTTACCTCTATACTCTAGATCCCGAGCAGGGTTTGCCACTGCTGTTTTGCAAGGGATCCTAACTACACCATAATTTCTTCTTCCTCCTCCCCTAGTTTGGCTATGGTATTCTACCCATTTGTAAGGACTGCAGATGCATCCTTGAAGGACATAGTACAGTTTTGTACCTACCATAAATGTAGATGTCCGAACAGGATAGCATCTGCAGTCAGGATTACCCACCCTCCTTCCCCTCTGTGGTATTCCTAGGGTATTTGCCCACCTAATAGCTAGCTGGGGGGGGGGGGTTCTTATGGTGTATTTGTTTGTATATATGTACATACATGCTTATTTTTTGTGTTTGCCTTCTACCTTTTGGAAACATTGGCATTTATCCAAAAATTTAGCTATCCAGGAGGGCAACTGGCATCTGGGGCAAGAAACACTGAGGAAAATGGCGTCGGCTGATGCCTTTATACCCGAAGAACTGCAGCTATGACGTCGGGTGAAGTGCGACACCAGCCGAGGCCAGACCCAGACTTTGGAATCCGGCCGACCGAAGGGCTGCCTGACGACAGGACAACCCATTTGTAAGGACTGCAGATGCTATCCTGTTCGGACATCTACATTTATGGTAGGTACAAAACTGTACTTTCGTCCCCCTTATTTGGGCTTCCACAAGGACAGAGTATCCTTGAGAACTAATCCATCCTTTTTGCCCAAGGTTGCTTCAAAAACAAATTTAAACCAATCCATTGATCTCCCTGTATTTTTTCCTAATTATTCCAACAGATCGGAACAAAAATTACATTATCTTGATGTTCACTGCCAACTCAGATATTATTTGGACAGAACAAAACAATTCAGGAAGTCTGATCAGCTCTTTCTTTCTTATGCTGAAAATAAGAAAGGCCTCCCTGTTTCCAAAGTGACCTTGTCTAGATGGCTATCTTCCACCATTTCTGACATTTATCAACTTAGGGGCAAACAGCTGTGCTCAAAACCAAAGGCACATTCCACTAGAAGCCTAGCCACTTCTACAGCCTTTCAGGCTAGGCTACCCTTAGATACTATTTGTGCAGCAGCCACTTGGGCCACTTCTCATACCTTTGTTTCTCATTACAAATTGGATTTGGCCTCCAGGGATAGAGCCAGTTTTGGTTCCACAGTTCTCAAGAGTCTGTTCCATTGAGCCACCCAGGATAGAGGTGCTAGGGACGCAGTCCCATCCAGCAAGAATGAAGGCGAGATTGACAACTTAACATTTAGAAGTTATGTACCTACCATAACGTTCCATGTTAGTTGTCTTCTCTCGCCTTCTTTCTTGTGACCCTCCCTCCTGCCCCCTTGCCTGGACAGACCTTGATCTCCCTTGGCTCTGGAAGATGTCCTTCAAGGATGCATCTGCAGTCCTAACATATGGGTTGTCCTGCCTCAGGCATCCCTTCGGTCGGCCCTATTCCAAAGTCTGGGTCTGGCCTCGGCTGATGTCGCACTTCACCCGACGTCACAGCTGCTGGGGTATAAAGGCATCAGCCAACGCCATTTTCCTCAGTCTTTCTTGCGCGTGCAAGCAGAAGCTGTTCGCAAGTGCCGGTCGGTCAGATCCAGAGATTTCTACTACCGAAGACTTCTAAAAAAGCTAAGTACCCCATTGGGGACTCTTTCTTGCCTCAGCCGATGTCAGACAAAGTAAATAATTGTTTAACTTGTGGGAAACAAATACCTCATAAGGATTTCCACTCTTACTGCCTTCCTTGCTTAGGCCCAGACCACGACGTATCAGCTTGATGTCCTTCATGGATGCATCTGCAGTCATAACAACTGGGTTGTCCTGTCGTCAGGCAGCCCTTCAGTCGGCCGGATTCCAAAGTCCGGGTCCGGCTTCGGCTGATGTCGCACTTCACCCGACGTCATCTCTGTTGGTCTTCGGGTATATAAGCATCAGCCGACGCCATTTTCTCCAGTCTTTCTTGCCGTGCGCCCAAGCAGAAGCTGTTCGCAAGTGCCGGTCGGTCGGATCCAGAGATTACTTCTACCGAATACTTGAAGACTTCTAAAGCTAAGCACCCGTTGGGGACTCTTTCTTGCCTCAGCCGATGTCAGAAAAAGTTAATAATTGTTTAACCTGTGGGAAACAAATACCTCATAAAGATTTCCACTCTTACTGCCTGCCCTGTTTAGGCCCAGCCCACGGCGTAGCAGCTTGTTCGTCCTGTGCTTCTTTCAACCGACAACGCTTAGGCGTCGGTCAGAGTTTGCAGAACAGTTTTGGTTCTGACTTTGCGTACATTATGCCGTCGGACCCTCCGACTTCGCATTCTGCCAAAACGCAAAGAAAAGACCGACACTCCGGTCCGCGGTTTGGCCGATACCATGGTTAAGCAAACGCGAGTGTCACGGTTTCGAAAACCGAGAAAACTGATCAAACTACACCTGAAACTATCACTACAACTGAGGTCCCTGCTAACACTCTTGAATCGGCCTCAGAAATTTTAACCACTACGGTGCTTACCACTGACTTATCAGACACCATTCCCTTGGATGTCTCTACCCCAGCACGTGGTGCTGCTAGGCCTCCAGCAGCCATGTCCATTAAGGCCTTCGCCAGGGCTAAAGCAGCCAAGACTACTAAAACAGTGCCTGTTAAACCCCCTTCCACCAGGCCCTCTGCCAGTTCTCAAATGCTTACCTTGGCAGAAGATTTAATTTCATTAATTAGAGGATCTCAATCTCACCCAGACAGGGCCTCTCAGCCCCCAGAAAAGAGACCTAGGACAGAGCCCCCTGAGCCAGTGTCCTCTGATGATTCTACTGATGAATCAGACATAACTGACCAGCCAGAGGCTCCTTTCTCCAATTTTGAAGATTCGGATGCTGAAGAATCCATTCCAGCTGCTTCCCCACCAGAAGAATTCTCCTTTTGGGAAACCTTGCATGCCATGCGAGAACAGTTCCAATGGCAGCAACAGGATTTTCAGACTCCAGGAAAAGACTTAGGACTTTTTTGCACCTACCACAGCACAGGCCCTTAGCTATCCCTCCTGTTCTCTCTGTGGTGGATGATGCTTTCAATGATGCCTGTTCTGCTCCAGATTCTTTACCCCCAGCCCCTGCCAAACCAGACAGATTTTACAGGGTGCCAGATACTCATCACCACCTTTACAAGGCCCCTCTTGCAGACCCGAAACTATATCCCAGGGTCCCAAGGCAGTAGCAGCGACTATAGCTAAAACCCTGTTCCTTCTGAAAGGGAAGCAAGGTCATTAGACAGATGGGGTAAAAGTTTACACTTCAGCCACTCTTTCAGCTAGAGCTTTAAATTGTCAGTTTCACATGATACAATACCAAGAGTTTATGCTTGATCAGTTAACTAAAAGCTAACCACTGATGAATCTCTTGATAAGAATTATGTATTAGAAATGGTAAATAACATACAGCAGGTTAGTAACCATTCTTTAAAATGTGGCTATGATGCACTGGAGGCTTCATTTAGATCAGCCATGACTGGCACAGTAATTAGAAGGCATGCATGGCTAAAGGAGCAAGCTTTACGGATCATGTTAAATCTAAATTGCTTGATGCTCCTATGGATAAATCCAGTTTGTTTGGTACACCTGCCCAGCAGGTTATGAAGAAAATGGAAGAAAAGGCAAAATCAGTCCAGACAGTTAAAGAATTCTTGCAGGTTCAACCCCAAGGTTTAGCAGGAACTGGCCTGCCAAAATTGGTCCTTTCCTGACTCCACAAGACCTCAAAGGGGCAGGAATAGGCGCTCAGAGGCAGAAACCAATCCAGAGGAGGTGCCTACAGAGGACGACAGTGGCAAGGTAACAACAGAGGCACAGAATCAACACCTGCCTCTACATCAACACAGCCACAGTGACTTAAACCTAAACCCGCCTACCAGGGAACAAATAGCAGCTCCTCTAGGCGGAAAGCTAACCTTATTTTCAAAAACTTGGCACCACATAACAAAGGACAAGTGGATTTTGAACCATAGATCAAGGTTACGGTTCCACTTCCACACTTTACCAGTCAAAAGAGGAATGCCAAACCTACCTCCAAATCAAAAAACAGAGGCTCTACAACAGATAATGGAATTAGCAAACATGAGAGCTGTGGAAAAAGTGCCAACAGCAGAGCAAGGAAAGGGGTTCTACTCCAGGCTATTCCTAGTTCCAAGAAAGGAAAAAAGTTGGAGACCAATTCTAGACCTGTCTACCCTAAATACTTACATCATTGTCCCAAAATTCAAAATGCTGACCCTACAGCAACTTCTTCCCATGCTGGGCAAGGAGTGTTGGCTGGTAACTCTAGATCTCAAGGAGGCATACCTGCACGTCCCCATTCGACCTATCTGCAGAAGATACCTCAGATTTCTTGCAGGATCAGAGCACTATCAATTCTCAGCATTGCCCTTTGGCTTATCTACTGCGCCCAGAGTATTCACAAAATGCCTGGCATCAGTAATCGCCCATTGCAGACTACAGGGAATTCAAATTTATCCATACCTGGACGACTGTCTGATACAAGGGGACAACAAAAGCAAGCTGACAACAGATTTACAAAGGGTCATTTACTTGCTTCAAGCACTGGGATACACAGTCAATTTACAAAAGTCAAGGCTGATACCATCCCAGACAAGGACTTTCCTGGGAGCGGAATTGGACACAGTAAGGCAAATGGCATTCCTAACTACAGAAAAACAAAAAAACTCCCTCTTTACTTCTTGGCACTAACAAATCTGAACAAGTTAACAGCAAGAAAGGTACTGCAGGCCTTGGGTTTCATGGCATCATGCATAATCTTGGTTCCATTTGCCAGACTACATATGAGAAAGCTTCAGTGGTACCTAAAGAATTTATGGTCCCAGCACAGACACAGCCTAGAAGCGGAAATTCCACTAATACCATGCTTAAAACAGGAGTTCCTATGGTGGGCTCACGCATGCCAGTCAAACCCAGGCCTGCCCTTTCAAAGGTCAAGCAAGCCAGACCATCACAACAGATGCTTCAGACCTGGGATGGGGGCACATATGCTGGACAAATGCGTGCAAGGATTGTGGACACAGGACCAACTTCACCTGCACATCAACCTAAAAGAAATGCTGGCAGTAAAACTGGCAATCCAAAAGTTCAGACCATTTCTCAAGGAAGGCCAGTTGATGATAAGGACAGACAACACCACAGTCATGTGGTACATCAACAAACAGGGAGGCACTCATTCCTACCCCTATGCAGAATGACTTTGGAGCTGTGGACCCTGGCACTCAGCTACAACATCCAGTTACAGGCAATATTTGTACCAGGAAAAGAAAACTCTCTAGCAGATATGTTAAGCAGGACTACATCGGATGTCCACGAATGGCAGCTACACCGGACATCTTCAAGACCATCTCGAAGAAATGGGAATGCCTCAGATAGATCTATTCGCATCACCTCTCAATCACCAGCTCAAAAATTCTGCACAAGGACATTCCACCCACTAGCATGGAAAGTGGACTCGCTCTCCTTCAGCTGGAAAGGACTAACAGCATATGCATTCCCACCTCTTCCCTTGATACACAAAGTATTACTAAAAATCAAGGAGGAACGTCCAAGGATAATCCTGATAGCTCCAAACTGGCCAAGACAACATTGGTACCCACTGCTGAGGAGCATGTCTCGGAACAATATGTGGCCAATACCCCTGATGCCTTTGATGCTAACTCAGAACAACTACAGCACCATGCATCCAAACCTAAAAACGTTGCAACTGACTGCATGGAACATCACATAGCAGCTGCTAATCCACAGCTTTCACAAAGAGTTAAAGACATTATTCTTGAAGCACGCAGACCTTCAACAAGAAGAAACTATGCTGGGAAATGGAAAAGATTTGTCATTTGGAGCTCAGAAAGAGGTAAAGATGTATCAAACATAGATATGCCCAACATTCTGGAATATCTGGCCGAACTACTTCATTCAGGCCTGTCCTATTCCTCCATCAAGATTCATGCATCAGCTATTTCAGCAGAATACAGCTTTGATCCACCTGTTTTTTCACACCCTTTGCTCAGGCAGTTCCTCAGAGGAATCAAGAATGTAAAACCTCCAAGGAAACCACCATTACCAGCCTGGGACTTGAACTTTGTGCTAGAAAAATTGACTCTATCACCTTTTGAACCAGCAGCAACAGCAGATCTGCAACACCTGTCATGGAAAACTGCTTTCCTACTGGCAATTACTTCAGCAAGGAGGGTTTCAGAACTACAGGCCTTAATGGCAGTGCAACCCTTTCTAATCTTCCACCAAGATAGAGTGTCCATGAGGACTAATCCTACATTTATGCCTAAGGTGGTATCCAGAGTGTCCTTAAACCAGGCAATCCACCTACCTACCTTCTTTCCCAACCCACAAAACAGAGGGGAAAGAATACTGCATACCTTGGATGTACATAGACAGCTACGCTACTACTTGGACAGAACAAAAAATAGCAGAAAGACTGACCAACTTTTCGTAGCCTATGCAACAGGAAGGGAAGGAAAAGCTATTTCCAAACAGACAATCTCCAAATGGATAGGAAATTGCATACGATTCTGTTACTCCTTCCATGGAAAGCAAATTCCACAAGACATAAGACCTCATTCTACAAGGGCAACAGCCACTACCACAGCCTTCTTACGAGGAGTGGCTACCAAAGACATTATTGAGGCGGCTACTTGGACCTCCGTGCATACATTTGCCAAGCATTATAATTTACCTCTATATTCCAGATCCCGAGCAGGGTTTGCCACTGCTGTTCTGCAAGGGATCCTAAACACACCATAATCTACCTTTATCCTCCTCCCCTAGTTGGCTATGGTATTCTACCCAGTTGTTATGACTGCAGATGCATCCATGAAGGACATAGTACAGTTTTGTACCTACCATAAATGTAGATGTCCGAATTGGATAGCATCTGCAGTCAGGATTACCCTCCCTCCTTCCCTCTGTGGTACTCCTAGGGTGTTTACCCTTCAAATAGCTAGCTAGTGGGGGGACTTCTTTCATGGTGTATTTGTTTGTATTTATGTACATACATGCTTATTTTTGTGTTTACCTCTATCTTTTGGAAGCATTGGCATCTATCCAAAATTTTTAGCCTTCTAGAGGGCTTCTGGCATCTGGGGCAAGAAACACTGAAGAAAATGGCGTCGGCTGATGCTTATATACCCGAAGACCAACAGAGATGACGTCGGGTGAAGTGCGACATCAGCCGAAGCCGGACCCGGACTTTGGAATCCGGCCGACTGAAGGGCTGCCTGACGACAGGACAACCCAGTTGTTATGACTGCAGATGCTATCCAATTCGGACATCTACATTTATGGTAGGTACAAAACTGTACTTTTAGCCTGTGCTTCCTTCAACCGACGGACACTTAGACGTCGGTCGGAGTTTGCAGAAGAGTTTTTTGGTCCCGCTTTTGCATATAAAATGCTGTCGGAGACTCCGACTACACAATTCGCTAAAAAGCGCAAGGAAAAGGACTGACACTCACGGCCCGCGGTTTCGACTGAAACCACGGTTAGGCCTACCGCAAGTGTCTCGGTTTCAGCTGAAACCGAGTCCTCGGTTCTCCCTTCGGCCGAAAGCATGCCTCCGATAACCGAGGCCACACAGGCCATGGCTGAATCGGCTACAGAAATTACTGCTGCAGAAGCAGGCACCCAGGATTTGTCAGACACTATTCCTTTAGACATCTCTACTCCTGCACGTGGGCCTGCTAGACCCCCTGCTTCTATGTCTATCAAGGCCTTTTCCAGGGCTAAAGCAGCCAAAATTTCTAAGACCTTACCTACAAAAGCTCCCTCTCACAGGCCTACCTCTAGTTCCCAGATACTCAGCCTTGCTGAGGACCTTATTTCTTTGATCAGGGGATCCCAACCTCACCCAGACAGGGCCTCTCAACCTCCTCCAGATAAGAGGCGTAGGACTGAACCCCCTGAACCTCTCTCTACAGACTATTCCTCGGATGGCTCAGATATTTCTGACCATCAGGAAGGCCCATATTCACCTTATGAGGATTCTGATGCAGAAGACTCCATTCCTTCTGCTTCTCCTCCTGAAGAATTTTCTTTTGGCGAAACCCTACACTCTATGAGGGAACACTTCCAATGGCAGGGCCAGGATTTTTCAGATTCAAGGAAAAGGCTAAGGACTTTTTTACACTTACCACAGCATAGGCCTTTAGCCATACCTCCTGTACTATCAGTTGTTGATGATGCATATAATGATGCCAGTACTGCCCCTGATTCTCTTCCTCCGGCCCCTGCCAAGCCTGACAGATATTACAGGGTCCCGGACTCTCACTACCACTTGTATAAGGCTCATGTTGCAGACCCAGAAACCATTTCTCAGGGCCCTAAAGGTGTTGCAGCTGCCTCTGCCAAAACCCTCTTCCCTCTGAAAGGGAATCTAGAGCATTAGAGAGATGGGGTAAAAAGGTTTATACATCTGCTACTCTTTCTGCCAGGGCCTTAAACTGTCAATTTCACATGATACAGTACCAGGAATTTTTGTTAGACCAGCTAAATAAAAAACTGTCCTCTCCTGAACCTATAAGACCGTAAGTCCCCTCAGGATTTGGTACAGTATTCAGCAGGTCAGTAATCATTTTTTAAAATGTGGCTATGGTGCACTGGAGGCTTCTTTTAGATCAGCTATGACTGGAGCAGTGATTCGAAGGCATGCCTGGTTAAAAGAGCAATCCTTACCAGACCATGTTAAGTCAAAACTCCTAGATGCTCCTATGGAGAAACAAAGTTTGTTTGGCTCCCCTGCACAGGAGGTTCTAAAGAAAGTGGAAGAAAAAGCAAAATCTGTCCAAACAGTCAAGGAATTTTTGCAGGTCCAACCTCCGAGGTTTAGCAGAAATTGGCCTTCGAAGAATTGGTCCTTTCCAGACACCTCCAGAGCACAGAGAGGCAGAAATAGATGCCCAAGAGGCAGAGGCCAATCTAGGGGTGCCCACAGGGGTCGTCAGTGGCAACCTGCCAACCAGAGAAGTGCTGCCACAGCTGCGACTACAACCACTTCCACAGGACAGACACAATGACTTGGCTCTGATTCCGCCTACCAGGGAACAACTGGAAGCACCCTTGGGCGGAAAGCTAGCCTTATTTTCAGAAAACTGGCATTGCATTACAGGAGACAAATGGACTTTACAAACAATAGACAAGGGCTACAGGTTTCACTTCCATACTCTACCAAAAAAGAGAGGAATGCCAAACCTTCCACCAAGCCAAAAAACAGAGGCTCTAAAACAAATCATCAACTTACTAAGGATGAGAGCAATAGAAAAGGTACCATCTATGGAACAAGGCCAAGGATTTTACTCCAGACTATTCCTTGTACCAAGAAAAGAAAATCAATGGAGACCTATTCTCGACTTGTCCGCACTGAACACATACCTCATTGTTCCAAAATTCAAAATGCTGACCCTCCAGCAACTTCTTCCCATGTTGGGCAAGGAGTCTTGGCTGGTGACTCTAGATTTCAAGGAGGCATACCTGCACGTCCCTGTACGACCAGATTGCAGAAGACACCTCAGATTTCTTGCAGGATCAGAGCATTATCAATTCTCAGCATTGCCCTTTGGCTTATCTACTGCCCAGAGTATTCACGAAATGCCTGGCATCAGTAATTGCTCATTGCAGGCTTCAGGGAATTCAAATTTACCCATACCTGGACGACTGCCTAATACAAGCGGACAACAAGACAAAATTAATAAAGGATTTGGCCAATGTCATACAACTGTTGCAAGCCTTGGGATACACAGTCAACATTCAAAAGTCAAGGCTAGTACCATCCCAAAGGATAACATTTTTGGGTGCAGAACTGGATACAACAACTCAGATGGCTTTTCTCACAGAGGAAAAACAAAAGCAACTACCAGTCTATTTCATGGCATTAACAACACAAACTCAGCTTACTGCAAGGAAAGTCCTGCAAGCCCTGGGTTACATGGCATCCTGCATAATTTTGATCCCGCATGCCAGGCTGCATATGAGAAAGTTACAATGGTACCTAAGGAATGTATGGTCTCAACACAAGCACAGTCTAGAAGCCCAGATTCCAATTATTCCATGCCTGAAAAACGAATTTTTGTGGTGGGCTCAGGCCTGTCAGACAAACAGAGGATTGCCTTTCCACAAACCACATCCAAGCCAGACCATCACCACGGATGCCTCAGACCTAGGCTGGGGAGCACACATGGAAGACAAGTGTATACAAGGCCTATGGTCCCAAGACCAGCTGAATCGACACATAAATCTAAAGGAGATGCTGGCAGTGAAACATGCAATCGAGGCATTCAGACCATTCCTCCAACAAGGTCACCTGCTGATAAGGACGGACAATACCACAGTCATGTGGTACATCAACAAACAGGGAGGTACACACTCATACCCTCTATGCCGGATGGCAATGGACCTGTGGAATTTGGCCCTGAATCTCAACATTCAACTGCAGGCCAGATTTGTACCAGGAAAAGAAAATTCACTAGCAGACACCTTAAGCAGAACTACCACGGATGCTCACGAATGGATGCTGCATCCAGATATCTTCAAAACCATAACAAAGAAATGGGGAATGCCAGAGATAGACCTGTTCGCCTCCCCACACAACCACCAATTAAAGAAATTCTGCTCAAGAGTATACCACCCACTTGCCTGGAGGGTGGACTCTCTTTCTTTCAGCTGGAAAAACCTGACAGCATATGCATTTCCACCTCTTCCTTTGATGTACAAAGTCCTACTGAAGATCAGAGAGGAACAGCCAAAGGTAATCCTGATAGCTCCAGACTGGCCAAGACAACATTGGTACCCGCTACTGAGAAGCATGTCTCGGACACACTCATGGCCTCTACCTCTATGTCCCTTACTTCTAACGCAGAACAACTACAAGACCCTGCATCCAAACTTGAAAACACTGCAGCTAACTGCTTGGAATATTGCATAAAACAAAATCAACCAGATTTATCTCGGAGGGTTAAGGACATTATCCTGGAGGCTCGCAGACCCTCCACAAGGAAAACATATTCAGCCAAATGGAAAAGATTCCTCATTTGGAGTGCAGCAAAGGAGAAAATGTCTCATTGGCAAACATAGCACACATCCTGGAATACTTAGCAGAACTGTTCCACAATGGCCTGTCCTACTCCTCCATTAAGATTCATGCATCAGCAATTTCAGCAGAGTACAACATGGATCCTCCTGTCTTCTCTCATCCTCTACTCAGGCAGTTCTTGAGAGGAATCAAAAAGTAAAGCCTCCAAGGAAACCACCTCTGCCTGCATGGGATCTCAACTTTGTGCTGGAAAAATTAACACTTCCCCTTTTGAACCAGCAGC
Source organism: Protopterus annectens (assembly GCF_019279795.1). Classification (NCBI taxonomy): domain Eukaryota; kingdom Metazoa; phylum Chordata; order Ceratodontiformes; family Protopteridae; genus Protopterus; species Protopterus annectens. The sequence continues at coordinate 1,013,997,540 of NC_056744.1, forward strand.
AACAGCAGACTTACAGTTCTTATCTTGGAAAACTGCATTCCTGCTAGCAATCACTTCAGCAAGAAGGGTATCTGAGTTACAGGCATTAATGGCAGTACAGCCTTTCCTTATCTTCCATCAGGATAGAGTGTCTCTGAGAACTAATCCTACTTTTATGCCAAAGGTGGTCTCCAGGGTATCATTGAACCAAGCTATACATTTACCTACATTCTTCCCCAACCCACAGAACAGGGGAGAAAGACTACTACACACCTTGGATGTGCACAAACAACTACGCTACTATCTGGACAGAACTAAGGCCAGCAGAAAAACTGACCAGCTTCTGGTAGCATATGCAACAGGAGTGCAAGGAAAAGCAATTTCAAAACAGACAATCTCAAAATGGATAGGAAATTGCATTAGATTCTGCTACCCTTTTCATGGAAAGGCAACTCCTGAAAATATCAGGCCTCATTCCACAAGAGCTACAGCCACCACTACAGCTTTCCTACGAGGAGTGGCTACCAAAGACATTTTAGAAGCTGCTACTTGGAGCTCCGTGCATACATTTGCCAAGCATTATAATCTTCCTTTATACTCCAGATCCCGAGCAGGTTTTGCAACTGCTGTTTTGCAAGGGATCTTTACTACACCATCATTATCTTAGTGCCTCCTCCCCCAGTTTGGCTATGGTATTCTACCCATATGTTAGGACTGCAGATGCATCCTTGAAGGACATAGTACAGTTTTGTACCTACCATAAATGTAGATGTCCGATAGGTATGCATCTGCAGTCAGGATTACCCACCCTCCTTCCCCTCTGTGGTATTCCTAGGGTACTTACCCCTCTTTTAGCTAGCTGGGGGAATCTATTATGGTGTATTTGTTTGTATGTATATATATGTATATATATTTTGCTCTCTACTGTTTGGAATTATCTGCATTTATCCAAATTTAGCCTTCCTAGAGGGCACCTGGCATCTGGGGCAAGAAACACTGAGGAAAATGGCGTCGGCTGATGCCTTTATACCCCAGCAGCTGTGACGTCGGGTGAAGTGCGACATCAGCCGAGGCCAGACCCAGACTTTGGAATCGGGCCGACCGAAGGGCTGCCTGAGGCAGGACAACCCATATGTTAGGACTGCAGATGCATAACTATCGGACATCTACATTTATGGTAGGTACAAAACTGTACTATTTTGTTTCTTTGGGCTTATTGCTCTTCTTCCTTAGTAGGAAGTTTTTATGCTAGGTAGTTTTCCCTCTAGGTACCAAACGAGATCTGGGTATTTACCGCCTTGCATCATGGGATATGGGGCTGCCTCGAGCTGGTAAAAGTGACTCTCGAGCTTAGCAAGTGCAGTGGAGCCGAGGATCGGCTCCGAACCCATCCAGCAAGAAAGAAGGCGAGAGAAGACAACTAACATGGAACGTTATGGTAGGTACATAACTTCTAATTTCCATGGATCCAGTGGATCCAGTGGCTTTGTGTGCTGAAGTGCTTTCACAGCCTCCATTTGCAGAGTCTGACATGACCAAGGCCTCTTGCCATGATGGCTGGGCAGTTGCCTATACTACTGACTTTTTGTGTGTCCCGGACTGATACATGTGATATTTCCTGAAGCTGAAGTATGATCTTTGTCAACAATGTGCATTGTAATTCCAAGAGAATGGTGGCATCCCAATGTCTTTACAAGGAGGTTCCAGGTCATTGGCTGCTCATCCACAGCTCGTGCCTCCAAAGAGGCAGTTCCTAAAGTCAGGCTTAAACACTAAAGCAGAAACTGCCTCAGCCAAAGCCAGGCAGTGCTTCTTACCACTTTACTTCCCCAGTTTCATCAGAGTTCTTAGCCAAGTAGGCTGAATACTGTGTCTTTCTTAAAGAGTTTGAGGCCAGACTTTGGATATACCGTAAATGTCTGAGACTCATTCTTAAAAAGAGAAGGGTGGATCCTCCTAAAGAGGATTCGGAAGTTGATGAGCGAAGCCATTATTTCAGCTACTGAAACTTGATTTTTGGTATTGAAGGCACATTGTCCTCCGCTTCTTCAGATGATTTTTCCTTTGGGAATACCATACATAGAATAAAAGAAGTGTTCCATCAAGAAATGGAAGAATATTCAGAAGCCCAGTAAAGGTTCATGGTTTGTATGGGTTTGCCAGAGCCTAAACCTCTAGCAGACTGTTCATTTTGAGATGTCCTGGATGATGAGTTTAACAGTGCATCTGTGAAGCCTGTCTGGTTGTATGGAGTCAAGGACTTTCATAGTACCTCTTTAGGAGCCCTTTGGCAGATTCATATGTTGTGCCAGTCTATGCCAGCAAGAGAGCTACCGCTTCAACCAAGAATCACATTCCCAATTATAAATAGCAAAGCACTTGATAGGTTTAAGGAAAAAAACTTTATACTTTTGCCCTTTCTTTCAAAGTCTTAAACTGCCAGTACCTCATATTTTAGTACTAGTAATCCCTTTTTGGAAAAGATGAAGGCTAAGGCATAGAGGACCTTTTTCTTTCAGTTTGTCAAGCACTTTTAATAAATGAGACTAGAATGTTGTGGGTGCATTGTGTAGGAAAGCAGCTTCTTGATCTGTAATAAGGAAACATGCCAGGTTGAGGACTGTGCCCCGGCCAGAAAACAGAGATCCCTTATGTCCCTTTGAATAAGGACCTTGTGTTTGGCCCTCTTGCTTTGGAAATCTATAGGAAAATATAAAAAAGGATAAAATTAACCAGTCTAGAAGGCAGATTTTTCAGACCCAAGCCCTAATATACAGCAGGAATTTTGCAGCAAAAATGTTGCCTTCAGATTCTAAACAGCACTGTGCCAGACCTGGCAAAGAGACGAAAGGAGAATTTAAGAAAGAATATCAAGTGAGATCCAGAGACAAACCAGGGGTCTCTCATGGCCAAGACACCCAGAGGTACAGCAGTGACTCAATGTCCTTCAAGGATGCATCTGCAGTCATAACATATGGGTTGTCCTGCCTCAGGCAGCCCTCGGTCGGCCGGATTCCAAAGTCTGGGTCTGGCCTCGGCTGATCTCACACTTCACCCGACGTCATAGCTCCTGGGGTATAAAGGCATCAGCCAACGCCATTTTCCTCAGTCTTTCTTGCCGCGTGCCGAAGCAGAAGCTGTTCGCAAGTGCCGGTCGGTCAGATCCAGAGATTTCAGCTACCGAAGACTTCTAAAAAAGCTAAGTACCCCGTTGGGGACTCTTTCTTGCCTCAGCCGATGTCAGAAAAAGTAAATAATTGTTTAACTTGTGGGAAACAAATACCTCATAAGGATTTCCACGCTTACTGCCTTCCTTGCTTAGGCCCAGACCACGACGTATCAGCTTGTTTAGCCTGTGCCTCCTTCAACCGACGGACACTTAGACGTCAGTCGGAGTTTGCAGAAGAGTTTTTTGGTCCCGCTTTTGCATATAAAATGCCGTCGGAGACTCCGACTACTCATTTAGCTAAAAAACGCAAGGAAAAGGACCGACACTCGCTGCCTGCGGTTTCGGCTGAAACCACGGTTAGGCCTACCGCGAGTGTCTCGGTTTCGGCTGAAACCGAGTCCTCGGTTCTTCCTTTGGCCGCAAGCATGCCTCCGACTACCGAGGCCTCACAGGCCCCGACTGAGTCGGCTACAGAAATTCCTACCGAAGAAGCAGGCACACAAGAATTGTCCGACACCATTCCGTTGGACATTTCTACTCCTGCACGTGGGGCAGCTAGACCCCCTGCTTCTATGTCTATTAAGGCCTTCTCCAGGGCTAAAGCAGCTAAACTTTCCAAGGCCTTACCTACAAAAGCTCCCCCTCACAGACCTTCCTCAAGTTCTCAGATTCTCAGCCTCGCTGCGGACCTTATTTCTTTGATCAGGGGATCCCAACCTCACCCAGACAGGGCCTCACAACCCTCCTGAGAAAAGGCCTAGGACTGAACCCCCTGAACCTCTTTCCTCTGACTATTCCTCGGATGGATCAGATTTATCAGACCATCAGGAAGGACCATACTCACCTTATGAGGATTCGGATGCAGAAGACTCCATTCCTTCTGCCTCCCCCCCAGAAGAATTTTCATTTGGGGAAACTCTACATTCAATGAGGGAACATTTCCAGTGGCAGGGTCAGGATTTTTCTGATTCTAGGAAAAGGCTAAGGACTTTCTTACACTTACCACAGCATAGGCTTCTAGCCATACCTCCTGTACTTTCAGTTGTTGATGATGAATACAATGATGCCTGTTCAGCCCCTGATTCTCTTCCCCCGGCCCCTGCCAAACCTGACAGATATTACAGGGTCCCGGATTCTCATTTCCACTTGTACAAGGCCCATGCTGCAGACCCAGAAACCATTTCTCAGGGCCCCAAGGGTGTTGCAGCTGCCTCTGCCAAAACCCCCCTACCCTCTGAAAGAGAATCAAGAGCATTAGAGAGATGGGGTAAAAAAGTTTATACATCTGCTACTCTTTCTGCCAGGGCTTTAAACTGTCAATTCCACATGATACAGTACCAGGAATTTTTGTTAGATCAGCTGAATAAAAAGCTTTCCTCTCCTGAACCTTTAGACTGCAAGTCCCTTCAGGAGTTGGTACATAATTCTCAGCAGGTCAGTAATCATTTTTTTAAAATGTGGCTATGATGCACTGGAGGCTTCATTTAGATCAGCTATGACTGGAGCAGTGATTCGAAGGCATGCCTGGCTAAAAGAGCAATCCTAGCCAGACCATGTTAAGTCTAAACTCCTAGATGCCCCTATGGAGAAACAAAGTTTATTTGGCTCCCCTGCACAGGAGGTACTAAAGAAAGTGGAAGAAAAAGCAAAATCTGTGCAAACAGTCAAGGATTTCCTGCAGGTCCAACCTCCGAGGTTCAGCAGAAGTTGGCCTTCAAAGAAATGGTCCTTTCCAGACACCACCAGAGCACAGAGAGGCAGAAATAGACGCCCAAGAGGCAGAGGTCAATCAAGGGGTGCCTACAGCGGCCGTCAGTGGCAACCTGACAACCAGAGGAGTGCCTCCACAGCTGCGACTGCAACCACTTCCACAGGACAGACACAATGACTTGGCTCTGATTCCGCCTACCAGGGAACAATTGGCAGCACCCTTGGGCGGAAAGTTAGCTTTATTTTCAAAAAACTAGCATTGCATTACAGGAGACAAATGGACTTTGCAAACAATAGACAAAGGCTACAGGTTTCACTTCCACACTTTACCAAAAAAGAGAGGAATGCCAAACCTTCCACCAAGCCAGAAGTCAGAGGCTCTAAAACAAGTCATCAACTTACTAAGGATGAGAGCAATAGAAAAGGTACCATCTATGGAACAAGGCCAAGGATTTTACTCCAGACTATTCCTTGTACCAAGAAAAGAAACTCAATGGAGGCCTATTCTCGACTTGTCCGCACTGAACACATATCTCATTGCACCAAAATTCAAGATGCTGACCCTAGAGCAACTTCTTCCCATGTTGGGCAAGGAGTCTTGGCTGGTGACTCTAGATCTCAAGGAGGCATACCTGCACGTCCCTATACGACCAGATTGCAGAAGACACCTCAGATTTCTTGCAGGATCAGAGCATTATCAATTCTCAGCATTGCCCTTTGGCTTATCTACTGCCCAGAGTATTCACGAAATGCCTGGCATCAGTAATTGCACATTGCAGGCTTCAGGGAATTCAAATCTACCCATACCTGGACGACTGCCTAATACAAGCGGACAACAAGACAAAAATAATAAAGGATTTGGCCTATGTCATACAACTGCTGCAAGCTTTGGTATACACAGTCAACATACAGAAGTCAAGACTAGTGCCATCCCAAAGGATAACATTTTTGGGTGCAGAACTGGACACAATAACTCAGATGGCTTTTCTCACAGAAGAAAAACAAAAACAACTTCCAGTCTACTTCATGGCATTGACAAGACAAACTCAGCTTACTGCAAGGAAAGTCCTGCAGGCCCTGGGTTACATGGCATCCTGCATAATCTTGATACCACATGCCAGACTGCATATGAGGAAATTACAATGGTACCTAAGAAATGTATGGTCTCAACACAGACACAGTCTAGAAACCATGATACCAATCATTCCATGCCTGAAAAAGGAATTCCTGTGGTGGGCTCAGGCCTGCCAGACCAACAGAGGGTTGCCTTTCCACAAACCACAACCAAAACAGACCATCACCACGGACGCCTCAGACCTAGGCTGGGGCGCACACATGGAAGACAAGTGTATCCAAGGCCTATGGTCCCAAGACCAGCTGAATTTACACATAAATCTAAAGGAGATGCTGGCAGTGAAGCATGCAATAGAGGCATTCAAATCATTTCTTCAGCAAGGACACCTGCTGATAAGGACGGACAATACCACAGTCATGTGGTACATCAACAAACAGGGAGGCACGCATTACTACCCTTTATGCCGGATGGCAATGGAGCTGTGGAACCTAGGCCTGAATCTCAACATTCAACTGCAGGCCAGATTCGTACCAGGAAAAGAGAATTCACTAGCAGACAAATTAAGCAGAACTACCACGGATGCTCACGAATGGATGCTGCATCCAGATATCTTGAAAACCATAACAAAGAAATGGGGAATGCCAGAAATAGACCTGTTCGCCTCCCCACTCAACCACCAACTGAAGAAATTCTGCTCAAGAGAATACCACCCACAAGCCTGGAGGGTGGACTCTCTCTCTTTCAGCTGGAAGGCCCTGACAGTTTATGCCTTCCCACCTCTCCCATTGATGTACAAAGTTCTACTGAAGATCAGGGAGGAACAGCCAAAGGTAATTCTGATAGCTCCAGACTGGCCAAGGCAACATTGGTATCCGCTACTGAGAAGCATGTCTCGCACCACACCATGGCCTCTACCTCTATGGCCTTTACTTCTAACACAGAACAACTACAAGACCCTGCATCCAAACTTGAAAACGCTGCAGCTAACTGCCTGGAAAATTGCATAAAACAAAACCAACCTGCTTTATCTCAGAGGGTCAAGGACATTATCCTGGAGGCTCGCAGACCCTCCACAAGGAAAACATACTCAGCCAAATGGAAGAGATTCCTCATTTGGAGTGCATCAAAGGGAACAGATGTCACGCCTGCAAACCTAGCACACATCCTAGAATACTTAGCAGAACTGTTCCATAATGGCCTGTCCTATTCTTCCATTAAGATTCATGCTTCAGCAATTTCAGCAGAGTACAACATGGATCCTCCTATCTTCTCTCAACCTCTCCTCAGACAATTTCTAAGAGCGATCAAAAATGTAAAACCTCCAAGGAAACCACCTCTGCCTGCATGGGATCTCAATTTTGTGCTGGAAAAATTAACACTTCCCCTTTTGAACCAGCTGCATCAGCAGACTTACAGTTCTTATCTTGGAAAATTGCCTTCCTTCTAGCAATCACTTCAGCAAGAAGGGTATCCGAGTTACAGGCATTAATGGCAGTACAGCCTTTCCTTATCTTTCACCAGGATAGAGTGTCTCTGAGAACCAATCCTACTTTCATGCCAAAGGTGGTATCCAGGGTATCCTTGAACCAAGCTATTCATTTACCTACGTTCTTCCCTAACCCACAGAACAGGGGGGAAAAGCTACTACACACCTTAGATGTACATAGACAACTGCGCTACTACCTGGACAGAACTAAGACCAGCAGAAAAACTGACCAGCTTCTGGTAGCATATGCAACAGGAGTGCAAGGAAAAGCAATTTCCAAACAGTCAATTTCAAAATGGATAGGAAATTGCATTCGATTCTGTTACTCTTTTCATGGAAAGACAACTCCTGAAAATATCAGGCCTCACTCCACAAGGGCAACAGCCACCACTACAGCTTTTCTACGAGGAGTGGCTGCCAAAGACATTTTAGAAGCTGCTACTTGGAGCTCCGTGCATACATTTGCCAAGCATTACAATCTTCCTTTATACTCCAGATCCCGAGCAGGCTTTGCAACTGCAGTTTTACAAGGGATCTTAACTACACCATCTTTATCTTAGTGCCTCCTCCCCCAGTTTGGCTATGGTATTCTACCCGTATGTTATGACTGCAGATGCATCCTTGAAGGACATAGTACAGTTTTGTACCTACCATAAATGTAGATGTCCGATAGGTATGCATCTGCAGTCAGGATTACCCACCCTCCTTCCCCTCTGTGGTATTCCTAGGGTGCTTACCCCTCTTTCAGCTAGCTGGGGGAATCTATTATGGTGTATTTGTTTGTATGTATATATATTTTTTTTTTGCTTGCTACTGTTTGGAATTTTCAACATTTATCCAAATTTAGCCTTCCTAGAGGGCACCTGGTATCTGGGGCAAGAAACACTGAGGAAAATGGCGTCGGCTGATGCCTTTATACCCCAGGAGCTATGAAGTCGGGTGAAGTGCGACATCAGCCGAGGCCAGACCCAGACTTTGGAATCCGGCCGACTGAGGGCTGCCTGAGGCAGGACAACCCATATGATGTCCTTCATGGATGCATCTGCAGTCATAACAACTGGGTTGTCCTGTCGTCAGGCAGCCCTTCGGTCGGCCGGATTCCAAAGTCTGGGTCCGCTTCGCTGATGTCGCACTTCACCCGACGTCATCTCTGCTGGTCTTTGGGTATAAAGGCATCAGCCGACGCCATTTTCCCCAGTCTTTCTTGCCGCGTGGCGCCCGAAGCAGAAGCTGTTCGCAAGTGCCGGTCGGTCAGATCCAGAGATTACTACTACCGAATACTACTTCAAGACTTCTAAAAGCTAAGTACCCGTTGGGGACTCTTTCTTGCCTCAGCCGATGTCAGAAAAAGTCAATAACTGTTTAACTTGTGGGAAACAAATACCTCATAAAGATTTCCACTCTTACTGTTTGCCTTGCTTAGGCCCAGACCACGGCGTAGCAGCCTGTTCGCCTGCGCTTCCTTCAACCGACGAACGCTAAGGCGTCGGTCGGAGTTTGCTGAACAGTTTTTCGGCTCAGACTTTGCGTATATTATGCCGCCGGATCCTCCGACTACCCAAATTATTAAAAAACGCAAGAAAAGACCGACACTCGCGGTCCGCGGTTTGGCGAAACCACGGTGAAGCAAGCATGAGTGTCTCGGTTTCGGCGAAACCGAGAAAACTGGTCAATCTCCAGCCGAATCCATGGCTACTACTGAGGCTCCTGCTACCTTACCTGAATCGGCCTCAGAAATTTTGCCTACAACCGTGGTTTCTACTGATTTATCAGACACCATCCCTTTGGATGTCTCTACCCCAGCACGTGGTGCTGCTAGTCCCCTGCAGCCATGTCTATCAAGGCCTTTGCCAGGGCCAAAGCAGCCAAATCTGCTAAGTCAGTGCCTGTTAAACCTCCCTCACAGGCCCACTTCTAGTTCACAAATGCTTACTCTGGCAGAAGATTTAATATCCTTAATTAGGGGATCCCAATCTCACCCAGACAGGGCCTCTCAGCCCCTGAAAGAGACCTAGGACAGAGCCCCCCGAGCCAGTGTCCTCTGAGGCTTCTGCGGATGACTCCGACATTTCAGAACAGCCAGAGGACCCTTTTTCTACATATGAAGACTCGATGCTGAAGAATCCATTCCAGCTGCCTCTCCACCAGAGGAATTTTCCTTTGGGGAAACCTTGCATGCCATGAGAGAACAATTCCAATGGCAGGGGCAAGATTTCTCAGACTCAAGAAAAAGGCTTAGGACCTTCCTACACTTACCACAACATAGGCCCTTAGCTATACCTCCTGTTTTACCTGTTGTGGATGACGCATTTAATGATGTCTGCACTGCTCCTGATTCCTTACCTCCTGCCCCTGCCAAACCTTATAGATATTACAGGGTACCTGACACTCATCACCACCTATACAAGGCCCCACTGGCAGACCCCGAAACTATTTCCCAGGGGCCTAAGGCAGTAACCTCGACCACAGCAAAAAACCCTATTCCTTCAGAAAGGGAATCCAGGTCCTTAGACAGATGGGGGAAAAAAGTTTACACCTCTGCTACTCTCTCAGCTAGAGCTTTAAACTGTCAATTTCACATGATCCAATACCAAGAGTTTATGCTTGATCAGTTAACTAAGAAAGTATCCTCTGATGAATCTTTAGACAAGAAATATGTATTAGAAATGGTAAATAACATACAACAGGTTAGTAACCATTCCTTAAAATGTGGCTATGATGCACTGGAGGCTTCATTTAGATCAGCCATGACTGGCACAGTGATAAGAAGACATGCATGGCTGAAAGAACAGGTCTTACCGGATCATGTTAAAGCAAAGCTATTAGATGCTCCCATGGATAAGGCCAGTTTATTTGGTACACCTGCCCAGCAGGTAATGAAGAAAATGGAAGAAAAGGCAAAATCTGTACAGACAGTTAAAGATTTCTTACAGGTTCAGCCCCAAGGTTTAGCAGGAACTGGCCTGCCAAAATTGGTCCTTTCCTGACTCCACAAGATCCCAAAGGGGCAGAAACAGACGATCCAGAGGCAGAAATCAATCCAGAGGAGGTGCCTACAGAGGACGACAGTGACAAGGTAATAACAGAGGCACAGACACAACCACTGCCACTGCAACAGGACAATCACAGTGACTTGACTCTAACTCCGCCTACCAGGGAGCAAATAGCAGCACCATTAGGCGGAAAGTTAGCCTTATTTTCGAAAAATTGGCACTATATCACAAAAGACAAGTGGATTTTGCAAACCATAGACCAAGGCTACCGGTTCCACTTCTACACCTTGCCAGTAAAAAGAGGAATGCCAAACCTGCCTCCAAATCAAAAGATAGAAGCTCTACAGCAGATAACGAAATTATCCAAGATGAGAGCTGTGGAAAGAGTACCAATAACAGAACAGGGCAAAGGATTCTACTCCAGACTCTTCCTAGTACCAAGAAAAGAGAAAAGTTGGAGACCTATTCTCGACCTGTCCATCTTAAACACATATACCATTGTCCCAAAATTCAAAATGCTGACCCTACAGCAACTTCTTCCCATGCTGGGCAAGGAGTGTTGGCTGGTAACTCTAGATCTCAAGGAGGCATACCTGCACGTCCCCATTCGACCAATTGCAGAAGATACCTCAGATTTCTTGCAGGATCAGAGCATTATCAATTCTCAGCATTGCCCTTTGGCTTATCTACTGCGCCCAGAGTATTCACAAAATGCCTGGCATCAGTAATCGCTCACTGCAGACTACAGGGAATCCAAATTTATCCATACCGGACGACTGCCTGCTACAAGCGGACAACAAAAGCAAGCTGACAACAGATTTACAAAGGGTCATTTACTTGCTACAAGCCCTGGGATACACAGTCAACTTACAAAAGTCAAGGCTGATACCATCCCAGACAAGAACATTCTTGGGCACGGAATTGGACACAGTAAAACAAATGGCATTCCTAACTACAGAAAAACAAAAGAACTCCCTCTTTACTTCTTGGCATTAACAAGACAGAACAAACTAACAGCAAGAAAAGTTCTGCAGGCCTTGGGCTTCATGGCATCATGCATAATCTTGGTACCACATGCCAGACTGCATATGAGAAAACTACAGTGGTACCTAAAGAATTTATGGTCTCAACACAGGCACAGCCTAGAAGCAGAAATACCATTAATCCCATGCCTAAAACAGGAATTCCTCTGGTGGGCCCAAGCATGCCAGTCAAACCCAGGCCTACCCTTCCACAAGTTTCAAACAAGCCAAACCATCACAACAGACGCCTCAGACCTAGGATGGGGGGGCGCACATGCTGGACAAATGCGCAAGGATTGTGGACTCAGGACCAGCTGCACTTGCACATAAACCAAAAGAAATGCTGGCAGTAAAACTGGCAATCCAAAATTCAGACCATTCCTCAAAGAAGGCCATTTGATGATAAGGACAGACAACACCACAGTCATGTGGTACATCAACAAACAGGGAGGCACTCATTCATACCCCTATGCAGAATGACTTTGGACCTTTGGAATCTGGCTCTCAGCTACAACATCCAGTTACAGGCAATATTTGTACCGGAAAAGAGAACACCCTAGCAGACATGTTAAGCAGAACCACCTCGGATGCTCACGAATGGATGCTACACCCAGACATCTTCAAGACCATCACAAAGAAATGGGAATGCCACAAATAGATCTATTCGCTTCCCTCTCAATCACCAGCTCAAAAATTCTGCACAAGGACATTCCACCCACTTGCATGGAAGGTGGATTCTCTTTCCTTCAGCTGGACAGGTCTGACAGCATATGCATTTCCACCTCTTCCCTTGATACACAAGGTATTACTGAAAATCAAAGAGGAACGCCCAAGGATAATCCTGATAGCTCGAACTGGCCAAGACAACACTGGTACCCACTGCTGAGGAGCATGTCTCGGGAGAAAATGTGGTCAATACCCTGATGCCTTTGATGTTAACTCAGAACAACTACAGCATCATGCATCCAAACCTAAAAACTTTGCAGCTGACTGCCTGGAACATCACATAGCAGCAACTAAGCCAGATCTTTCCCAAAGGGTTAAAGACATTATCCTTGAAGCCCGCAGACCTTCAACCAGAAGGAACTATGCAGGAAAATGGAAAAGGTTTGTCATTTGGAGTACTGAAAGAGGAAAAGATGTGTCGAATATAGATATTGCAAACATTCTGGAGTATTTGGCAGAGCTTTTACATACAGGCCTGTCCTATTCCTCCATCAAGATACATGCATCAGCTATTTCAGCAGAATACAGCTTTGATCCACCTGTCTTTTCACATCCTCTACTCAGGCAGTTCCTCAGAGGGATCAAGAATGTAAAACCTCCAAGGAAACCACCATTACCAGCATGTGACTTGAACTTTGTGCTAGAAAAGTTGACACTCCCTCCGTTCGAACCAGCAGCAACAGCAGATCTACAGCACCTATCATGGAAAACTGCTTTCCTACTGGCAATTACCTCAGCAAGGAGGGTTTCGAACTACAGGCCTTAATGGCAGTACAACCCTTCCTAATCTTCCATAAAGATAGGGTGTCCATGAGAACTAATCCTACATTTATGCCTAAGGTGGTATCCAGAGTGTCTTTAAACCAGGCAATCCACCTACCTACCTTCTTTCCCAATCCACAAAACAGAGGGAAAGAATGCTGCATACCTTGGACGTACATAGACAGCTACGCTACTACCTGGACAGAACCAAAAGTAACAGAAAAACTGACCAGCTTTTGGTAGCCTATGTAACAGGGAGGGAAGGAAAAGCAATTTCCAAACAGACAATCTCCAAATGGATAGGAAATTGCATAAGATTTTGTTACTCCTTCCATGGAAAACCAATTCCACAGAACATAAGGCCTCATTCTACAAGGGCTGCAGCCACTACCACAGCTTTCTTACGAGGAGTGGCAACCAAGGACATTATTGAGGCGGCTACTTGGACCTCCGTGCATACATTTGCCAAGCATTATAATTTACCTCTATATTCTAGATCCCGAGCAGGGTTTGCCACTGCTGTATTGCAAGGGATCCTAACCACACCATAATTTTATCATACTCCTCCCCTAGTTGGCTATGGTATTCTACCCAGTTGTTATGACTGCAGATGCATCCATGAAGGACATAGTACAGTTTTGTACCTACCATAAATGTAGATGTCCGAACTGGATAGCATCTGCAGTCAGGATTACCCTCCCTCCTTCCCCTCTGTGGTACTCCTAGGGTATTTATCCTCCTAATAGCTAGCTGGGGGGGGGGGAGTCTCTTATGGTGTATTTGTTTGTATATATGTACATACATGCTTATTTTTTTGTGTTTGCCTTCTATCTTTTTGGAAACATTGGCATTTATCCAAAATTTAGCCTTCCAAGAGGGCAACTGGCATCTGGGGCAAGAAACACTGAGGAAAATGGCGTCGGCTGATGCCTTTATACCCGAAGACCAGAAGAGATGACGTCGGGTGAAGTGCGACATCAGCCGAAGCCGGACCCAGACTTTGGAATCTGGCCGACCGAAGGGCTGCCTGACGACAGGACAACCCAGTTGTTATGACTGCAGATGCTATCCAGTTCGGACATCTACATTTATGGTAAGTACAAAACTGTACTTTATGACTGCAGATGCATACCTATCGGACATCTACATTTTTGGTAGGTACAAAACTGTACTTTATGGCCTTCCCTTTAACCTTCCCCCTTAGAAAAAGGTGGAGGTCACTTTACTTCCTCACAAGATCAGTAGGTGCTGAACTTTGCAATTTGTACCTTTTTATTTGACAGTCTTCAGATTTTCCAAGTTCAAGGAGCATTCCTACAGTTCCCAAAGACCACTTTGGCCTCTTATCAGAAGTATTTCAAGACATGTTGTGAGTAGGTAAAAGAGAAAAGGTCTGCCTGGGGGGGAGAAAAGGTAAGGCTTCATTTCGAGAATCTTTAAACTCTGGCGATACCCATAAACATTGCTGCCTGCAAGTATCCCAATTTACGTCCAAACCAAAGAGCCCCATGTGCTTCTAATGTATAGCCAAATGGCCCACTTATGCAGTGTTGAGGTCAGTAAAAGGCCAAGCATGCATGTCCCCAGCTAGTGGGGTTTGGCTTTATTGGCCTGAATGTATCCATAAAGATTTAAAAAATAGTCATAGGCATTCAAAAGCCAGGTAGCTGAAACAGTTGATGTCCTTAAGGAGTAATTTGCATATATCCCATGGGCATGCATTACAGGAGGTTTAGGGTATCGCACAGTGAAAACTCTAGGTTGGCTGGATTTTTCTTGTTTTTAACTGAATGGTTTTGTCTGTGTGACCTTTTTACCCTCCAGTGGAGACCCATTCCAGACCAGTCCTGTCTGAACAAATTCCTCACGGTTCTAAAATTAATAATAGTAACCCTGCAAAGTTTTACTCATGATGTCATCAGACACATTCATAGTAACTATAGTTCTGAGTGATGTCTGTCTCCATATCTCTGCTGCCAGAAAATAAAAAATACTCTAGGTTCACTGCAGGTGGAAAGCCCTTCCAGTTGTCCTCCTTACCTTTTGGCCTGTCCACTGTTTCCACAAGTTAACAAAATGTCTGGCTGCAGTGGGTTTGTGTTACAAGACAGAGGGTTCAGATTTTTTTTCTTAACAGGACAACTGCCTGATCCTGGCAGAGTCCAACAGGACATCCTTCAGGCTCTGGAATTAACTTGCACTTGTTTCGGGGACTTGAGCTTGCAGTCAACAATGACAAGTCATGTTTGATTTCCTCTGAGACTAGTTTGTCTGGGGGCATTCTTGGATACCTTCCTCAGCAGAACCTTCATTCCTTCCTTACCCATGACTAGGTGAAATTACTTGCCCTGTACTTCTAAAATATTCTACAACAGACTAATTACTGCCAGTGAGTTTCTCTGGCTGTTGGGGTTCGTGGCATTTTGTATTGTATTGGTTCTTGTAGCTTGCCTGCACAAGTGGAAACTCCAGTGATACCTGAGAAATTGATGTGCTTAGAATCTGAGAATGTCTGTACCTACTATGACCTAGACTATAGATTCCTCAGACCTGGCCAGGAAAGCACATTTCGGAACCCTTCAGGTCAAAGGTACATGGGAGGACAAAGCGAAAAACATGTAAACATCAAAGATGATGGCTGCCTTCCTTGCCCTGAAAGCCTTCACCATGTTCCCTCCTGCATAGGAACCTACACATGAGGACAGACCATACTGTTGTGTAGGTGTTACACAAGCAAAGGAGCATGCTTACTTTTTGTGCAGACTGGCCATGCAGCCCTGGGAGAAATTGTTGAGATTAACACTGACCTCGGCCTGCCTCCTCTTAGAATTAATGTGGTGGATGTTGAACAGGAATGTCCTTGGATCTGATGGGGTTATGGGTATACTTGAGGTAGACCTATTTAACTCTCATCTGAACAAGAAGTTAAAAAGTTATGTGGCAGGACATTAATTGCAGAAGTTTGCCTTGTCTTCTTTCGGAACTGTCTGTACCTTTTTATGCTTTTCTTCAGCCCTCTTTATCACTAGAGTGTTCAAAATCAAAGAGTTCCCCTTTTTGGCCAAAGTAGCACCGGTTCCCTCCTGAGAAGTATGGCAAGAGGAAATTGCAAAGTGATGCCTCCATGTGCAAGACCTTCTAACTGAAAACCGGGGTCCTGTGAAACACCCAGACGTGCTACTATAAAGCTGACAGCTTGTACGAGGTATTCACAGGTATGCTGAGGATATATGGTAAATATTATGAAGGAGACTAGTAAACTGAATACAAAAAAATGTTATCAAGCCAAAATGGAAAAGAGTCTCATTCTGGTGCCAGTCCAGGGACCTTGACCCAAAGAAAGCTAAAGTAGTCATGGTGGTGGAATACATTCATGATGATGGAGTACATGTCATGACATGTCATGCCTTTACACACACACAAAAAGGGCATACTATTTCTCTTTCAACCTGTCTTGGACTCACCCCTATTGTCCATGCCCTCAGTCAAACAGTTTTGTCAAAGGGTCATCCACTTCAAATGACCGAGAAAGAAAAAAGGCTTGCCTTCCCCTCTTTTGAACCAGCTTGTTTATTCCTCCTTTGAGTGTCTATATTGGCAATTGCTGTTTTGGTGGCTATTACTTTTGCAAGAAGAATTTCTGAAGCCCTGGTGTGTAAAGTTCCTCCTTGGCCTTTCACCAGGTCAGGGTATTTATGTGCATTAACATCACCTTTGTGCCTGAGGTGGTATCAGAAATTATTTCAAATCAAGCTTTTCAGTTACCATTTTCCTTCAGTCTCAGAATTCAGGAGAAAGGACCATTCATTACTTTGTGTATAGGCAGCTGAGCTACTATGTATGCAGAAGAAAGGAATTCAGAAAGTCTGATTAGCTTCTTACCCCTTTTTTGTAAAGGGGGGAAGATGTCCGATCTGTAAAAGGCTATATCAGGACCCCACTGTGTTAGCACTACTACTACTGCCACAACAGCTTTCCTTAGGGGAGTTGCCACCCACACTGTTCTTGAAGGAACTTTAGTCTTCTGTCCACACCATTTCCAAACAGTATAACTATGGTCATCAAAGTATAATTTCCAAGTGACTGACTTCCTCCAGGTACTGTGTACTTTGGAAATCTTCTCCAGTGTGATAGCTGCAGCGTTGAACATAGTATTGTCAAGAGCTTGCCATATCAATATTATTGAGTAGATTTACTATTGCATTCCAGCTACCCTCATTTCTCCCTTTCTTTTCTGTACTAATTTGGCTGTTGCTGTTTTATTTATTGACATTTGATTACCGGGAAAGTCCGACTGAGTAGGAGCCCATTTTCAGTAGAGGCCCGTGGACAGAATCTCCAAAGTTCTGCAAAACATTAAGAACAATAATTTCATAGTCTTTAAAAATAATAAACTACAGTTTAAATAATTATACCAAATTAGACATAATTTGAAAACATTGGTTAAAAAAAGATAAATAGTTGGGGTGGCACCCTTGTTCTCATGTATAACTTCCTTCTCACTTTCCAACTGAGCTACTATCCCCTTTTGTCTGCCTGTCAGCTGGAAAAGGGTATTGGGGCGTATCTGGACCTGAAGCTAGAGTTGTACCATCCTCCTGTCCACCAAAGCTGTGGCTATGGGGTCTTCTCCCTAGCATTTGTGGAGGCAAGAAAGAACTGAAGATATTAGCTGATATTCTTATGGATATACTGACTCTGTTGGTGGACGGTATCAACTGAAGCCTAGGTTGAATGTGAAGCTCTGGAAGTCAGGTGGCCCCATGCTTCTTGCAAGCAGAAATTCCCCAATATGACTGCAACAGTAAATTTCTACAGCAGGTTCCTAACACAGCTGTACTCTCTCAGTCCCATTACTGTCATATGCCATAGATAAGTTAAGTAGCACCCAACTCGGAACTAACTTGTGAGGTACCCTATCACTTTTTCCTGTCATTTGACTTTGTCTCCCACCCACCACCCTCATTCTTCCTCCTAATCAGTTTTTGATCACCTTACTATATTTGACTATTCTTGGTCCACTGATTTTTGCCCCCCAGACACACACACACACATACACACACGCACTCTCTCTCTCTCTCTCTCTCACTGATCAATTGTGTCTAGAACTCTGTCAAAGGCTTTGCTTAACTGTAGAAAATCACATTTGCTGGCTTCCCATTTATCTACTTCTGCTATGTTACTGTTACAGTAATAAAGCTGTTAGGTTTTCATAGTCCTCAGATTTCAGTCTACTGTGTGGCTAGTTGTTGACTTTAAAATGATGTGCCATGTCCCCGGTATTGGGGGCACATGTAGTAATTTCCTGTATAATCAGCAGTTTGATGTAGAAAAACTTGAGAGAGCAGTGCCAGACATGGCGTGCCTGAATTTGGGGGCATTCTAAAGATGTAAACTTTGAGAAAGTTGTGTTATTGTGGTTTGGGAAGTACAATTGTAAGTAGACATTTTTCCTTTTTCTTGAGTTTTTAAGTTGATTTTGACATGTACTTTTGTTGACTTTTGGTTGGGGTTTATGCATTGATTTTGTAGTACTGTACAGTTCAGCAAGATTCACTTTATGTAACGTACTCTTCCAGTTTTATGTGCTGTAAGTGGATGTATTTCACATCATCATCTTCAGAAATTTGCAGTTCTGCTGACAATGTCAAAATGCCTACCATTGTCTCCTTTGAATTAAAAAAAGAGAGAGAAAAGAAAAAAAAATCAACCAGTAAAACCCAGCTAGACCATTAACAGTTAGGAACAATTCTTTGGGCGACTACATTAGTTTGTCAATATTCAAGGTTCTCTCTAACCCTGAGACCACAGTTACCTCTGCAGAATTATTCATAGTCCCTGTTATAAACATAAGAATGGTTGCATAGAGACTGCCATACCTACCAGAAGTAAATCCAAATCAAACCCCACTGGTGGAATCCTCACCCAAATGTGGTATATAATTGAAGAAAACTTATGGCCAAAATCAGGAAGAGCAACTCCCTTAAAGGCAAGTGCTCTCTTGTACAACTAAACAAGAAACTAAGAAGTCTAGTTTAGTCCAACAAGGCCCATTTACAACGTCAAGATAGTGTTGCAGTTTTAAGGACAATCACAGGGTTGCCTTCACTCATGTCTGGAACCTTAAAGGTAACTTGCAGCATTTTGCTGAACTGGTGGTGAACAGTACTACCCTCACTAATCAGGGTAATGTAGCAAGTCTACTGGCTGATAAATTCAGCTCAAACTTCACCCCCCAGAGTTCCTCCAGCTCCACCAGATGAAATAACTTTCAGCATACTACCCCCAACTATTAGTATGGACCAAATGCTGGTAGCAGCTCCATGGGTCCCAACAACATTCCCAGTTGCCTCCTGAGCAGTGTAAACCATGACCTACTAGGACCACTTTAGGCACTTTTCAGATGGAGCATTGAAAGAGGCTGCATTCTAAGTGAGTGGAAGACCACAACAGTCATTCCCCTCAATAGGGGAGGATCATCAACCAACCAAAGGAACTAGAGGCCCATCGGTGTAACAAGCCTGATATGTAAAGCCATGGAACAAATCGTCATGGAAATGATTATCAAGGACATTGGCAACCTACAGACACTGGACCCACCCCAATTTGGCTTTAAGGGAACTTCATGCCTACTTAACCTTGTAGACTTTGAGAGGGTCACCAAGGCAATAGTTAAGGGCAAAACAATACGTACTGCGTATCTTGACCTAGGAGTTTGATACATTACCCCACTCAGACATTGTTGACAAGCTCTCTGAGCTAGGCATAAATCCCTGCTTAACTCACTGGATTGCCAGCCAGCTCAGAGAGGACTTTTAAAGTCAGGATTGGTAAGACTTCCCCCACCAAGAGACCAGTCACCAGAGTACCCAGGGCTCCATGTTAGCGGCCTGTGACTCACAAAGTTTGCAAATGACTCTGCTTACCAAGTTTGCAGATGACTGTAAATTGTGAGCTATTATAGATTTCCCCCCAAGGCACCAACATCTTGCATGAGGGTTTAATTCAGACAAATGACTGTTTCCAAAGCCATGGCCTAAAACTCAATGCCAGAAATGCATTATAATGCCCTTTGAGAAACTTGTCAATCCAAATTTAATTATTCCATTGATTAAAACATCCCTGAGAGTCAACCCAGTAGTAAGGGATCTGGGAACATATGTAAACAGCAATCTGGCCTTTGACCAAAATTTAGCTAAGATATACAAGAAAATCATTTTGTCATTTAGCTTATATAGGAAAGTAGACCCAGCCGTGATGGATCTGTTGCACATACAGCAAACAAACAGCACCAGAAACACCAGGTCCAAGGATCTGCAACTTCGCTTATATCATAAACAGAACATAGTGTGTGTGTGTGTGTGTGTGGGGGGGGGGGGTATACCAAATGTTCACCATACTATGAAATAGGAATTAAATATGTTTTACATGGATGCAGAACCTGAGTCTGTTGAAGTAAAACCTTGACAGTTCTGTGGAATGTCATAAATTTGCCCAAGTCTGGCGGTAGTGTCACTCATGGGCAGATATTTTTCTTATTGACAGCACTATTCTAACCCTCACCCCCTTTTTTATACATATCATTAGAGGGCTAACGGACATGCTGCCTCCATACAGTTGCTCATGATACTCTGGACCAAAATGGTTTGGGATGTGTGGCTAATGGCTGTTTAGCCTAGTAACGATATTATGCTCCTTGCACCATGCCAGCATTTCAATTGGTCTTTCAGAAGTATAGAATAATATTAGAAGTCCTATTCTAACTCTGACAGCTGTATGTTTAGTACATAGTTTTTATAACACTTCAGTGAGTGCATGGGTCATGCTTACTAAAACTGCATAAGAGCAGATAAATATTCATTCACATTGCCACTTCAGTGGCATATGGGTTATAAGCCTGCACAAACATACCCACTAGCAGCTTTCCAGACCTCAGAATTATCTCCTGTGGCTCATTGATCGGGGATCAGCTAAGCCTAGCACAGTTAAATCTCCTCAGCAACCTGCATTGGTTATTACAGCTTCCACACTCTGATAAGATCCCTTTGGGAACTTCCCTGCCACTTATTGTTTATTCTGATATTCTGTTTTATTAGAAAATCTCTCTAGATATAGATGTACAGGTGTGCATGTGTTCTATTTTAATATACGTGCTATTTACTACTGCTAATTCATCTGGAAATTCAAACTTGCTATTGTGTATGTGTAATACTGCCTTTTAAGCAGTTAAGGGAATTTTCTAAAAAAATGGTATGACTTGTACTGGGAAACTGAAGTTCTGTGGCCTTAGTTGAATAAAGGACTGGCTTATGCTTGTAGAGCCGCACTGAAATCATGCCCGTTTCTGTTTATCTGCTTCATTTTAAAGTTCTTACAGGAAGGTATTGCATTTTGTTTCACATTTTTCTTCTGATTTAAAACTGCTACAGCTGTTTTTATCGTTGCCTTGTGATTTTACCACAAATTGTTTTGCTTGCATTTTCTTTGGAAATCACAATGGAATCTCCAAGTGCTTATTTATGCTGTTTTCAACTCTTATGATTTAAGGGTATAGATTTGATTTTTTTTTTTCACTATTTGGACAAGTGAATTTTACTTGGTACTGTGGATGTGCTGCTGTTTACTGTACTGTGCATGCTGTAGAACAAGGTTTTGCATATTTTAAACTGTTTTGCTATATATTATGCAGTTTAGCCCTATTTACTGTGTGGAAACATGGTTTATATTTTCTAATGTCACTGTCCTTGGCCATCCCATAACAGTGTCAGTGTATTGTTTTGACTGTTCTTTTTTTTTCCCCTGACTTGAGGGATCTTAATATCCCCTTCCCCTCAATCAAATTGTTACACCTGAAAAGGAAAAACTCAACAGAAACATGCTTCAGCCTATGGTTTATGAATCTGCTGCTCTTTGAAGCCTGCCTGCAGACCACTTACTCTTTTCACCATCGCCCTCAGGTGTGAGCCCACAGTCTTATATGGTGTGCGGGTCAGACGCATTCTTCAAGGCTGTTCCAGTACCTGGTTCAGGTGTGAGAGAACCCAACCCTTAAGGTGTAGGAGGTCTGGGATGAGAGGGCCCTTGCCAGACATAATACTGTGTTCTCAGATGTTTTGTCCATGGTAAGAAAAAGCAGATATTTCATTGGACTGCTGACAATCAGGTTATTATCATGTATAGGGAAGATGTGGTTTCCTTAGCTAACAGTGTTTTACAGTCAGATAATGTCTGAGACTATGCTCCTATTCAGAATGATTGTGGGGCTACCCTCTCTACAGATCAGTCTGTGGCTGTAGATTTCGATGGGGACATTGATGCTGATAATAGTAAACACTTTCTTTGGAAGGTATACAACCCAAGCAGATGTTCACCTTTCCACGGATGTTAGCTAGGCTTAGAGATTTGATTGACTGGAAGCAATATGGAGCTGTGCGAGAGATTGGCAGAGTTTGATCTTTATTGAGGATGAGATTCCAAATGTTTTTGCTTTTTTTCTTCTTTTATCATCATTAGATATGTATAAAACTGCATGTAAATCACCTTTGGCTAGTGAACCAGTCCCCAAAAACTCTGTGAGGAAGTACAAGGTACATCTGATCTTGCAGCTCTCATTGCTGTTTTGCTAACTGACTCAGCTACAGTTTGAGGTATTTCACTTTTTCTAACCCTGCACCCCTGGATAAAATTGGCAAGTTGTTAGAACCTCAGGGGAAAAAGTTGTTTCAGTCTAGGAATATCCTTTGTAATTCCAAATTATTTAGGCTTTACGTGAAAGCTGATTTTGCAATTTGCTTACAGTTTAGATGACTTTGCTGCATCTTTGAGATTATTGCTGCTGTGACTCTGGTTTAGAAGCATGCTTTTGAGAAGTTCATAGGTTTATACTAGGCTATCTGCCCTAGGGCATTTATAAGCCTAGCCCAAAGTTTTGTGGCTTTCACCACCCCTTAAGTTTGAAGGGTTATGCCCATTATTTTACCGTGCCTCTGTCCAGCAGTGACACTGAGGTGATCCCCGGGGTAAACCTGCGATCTCCCATCCATTGGTCAAGATTTCTCTTGAACAGGGCCAGCGAGGTGCTCTGCCTCACATGTACCGGGATTTTGTTCCACAGCATAGGGAGTCTCTGGGTGATGAATCTGTCCCTCCAGCACGTCCTATTTATAACTGTGTTAAGGTTTGAGTCTCTTCCTCTTGTATTTCTTATGGATTTAGATTTTTTTGAGGTGGAGCATGTCCATCAATTCCGGGTTGGACATGGCCTTGTATGTCAGGCACAGGTCACCTCTGAGCAGACGGTATGCGACTGAATAGAGCTGGAGTTCCTTCAGTCGGGCAGCATAAGACATATTTTGAGACCCTTTATCCTTTTGGTGAGGAACTTTTGGGGCCTTTCCAATTGCTGCAGGTGTCGGGTAAGATACATTCCGAATGGGGCATTGTACTCAATCATTGGTCTGATGAGTGATGAGTACAGGGGAACAATGACCTCCCTTGATCTAGATGTGAATCCCTTCATGATCAGGTGGGCAATGTAGAAGGTTTTCCTAACTACCTTGGCAACGTGAGTGTTAAATGAAAGGTTACTGTCAACCTGGGTCCCCAGATCCCTGATAAACTCTTCTGTGCTTAGTGGATTGCCACCTATATGGTAGCTAGGGGTAACCTTGTTTTTCCCGAAGGGTATGACTATGCATTTTTTGGCGTTTAATTTTAGGCCATGGCTCTGGCACCAGTTATCCGTTTCTGTGAGACCCTTCTGAAGGATATCTGTGTCTGATGTGTTTTCAACTATGGCGCCCAGTTTGCAGTCATCTGCAAACTTTGTCAGTCGTAATCCTCCTGTGTTTAACTGTACTTCCGAAAAGTAGATGCCGAACAAGAGGGGGCCCAGGACTGAGCCCTGTGGGACACCACTTGTGACCGGTTTGGAGTCTGACATAGCGCCAGCCACTCTGACCCTGTGGGTTCTGTCTCTTAGCCAGTTTGCAACCCATCTTGTGACGTATGGGTTTACATTTAAGTTGGCGAGTTTTTCTATGATACCCGAGTGGGGTATTGTGTCGAAAGCTTTTGCAAGGTCAAGGTAGGCTGTGTGGACTGCCTTGCCCTCATCAATGGCCTTGGTGACTGTTTCAAAAAAATCAACCAAGTTTAAAAGGCATGATCTGCCCTTGACAAAGCCAAACTGGGTTGGATCCAATGTCTGTAAGTCCCCTATGTCTTTATTTATGAGTTCCATTATGATCCTCTCCATAGCTTTGCAGACCAAGCTTGTCAAGCTGATGGGGCGGTAATTTCCAGTGTCAGTGGAGGCACCGCCTTTGTGAAGTGGGACCACAGTTGCCATACGCCACTCCTTGGGTATGTATCCTGAGGTGAGGCTAAGATTAAACAGCTGCCCTAACAGCGGGTTTAATTCCTCATTGAGTTCGTGGAGCACACAACCGGGGACACCGTCTGGTCCCATAGATGCTGTGTTTTTTGCCTTGGAGAGAGCAGTTTTCACCTGAGCATCTGAGATGTGTGGGAGGCTACAATCCGCTGGGATAGATATCTCTCCTTTTGGGGGGGGAGAAATTTGCACTGAACCTGTCAGCCAGTATGTTGGCAATGTCTGTTGGTTCAGTAATTTTTACATCATTTTGAACTAATTCTGAGCATATCTGGGAGTTTCCTCCCAGGTTTCTAACATAGCTAAAAAAGGCCTTATGATTGTCTTTTGAGTCCCTAGCGACTTTCCTCTCAAAATTTGCCTTGGATGATTTTATGAGCGATCGTAGTTTTTTACTTATAATGATCAAGGGTGTCTTCCCTTTTAAGGATTTTGCCCTATCTTGTAGTAGCTTTCTCCTTTTATTGTAGAACTTGTTTATGGCTGGGGTCCACCAGACTGGGCACTTGCCTTTGGTGCAAAGAGTCTTTGTTTTGTTTGGGATTGCCTGATCCATGCAGTCCTGGAGGTGCTGGTAGAAGGCATTTGTAAGTGATTCAGCGGTTTGGGTAATGGTTTCCGCTGGCTCGGGGGCCTTGAAGGAAACCACACCAGTCTTAAGAAGTGTGAAGTCGGCTTTTGAGAAGTTCTTCACTGTGGTCTTTTTTATCTGGGGTGGGGGCGGGATGTGGACTTCCAGTGAGATTAGTTTATGATCTGATCTCACCAATGAGGGGTACACCTCCGGTGCTGAACATTGTGTCCCCATGTTCGTGATGATGAGATCTAGTATGTTTTCTCCTCTTGTGGGGGTGGTGACTAGTTGTTCCATGGCATTAAGGTGTGGATACTGTTACTAGAAATGCAGCCACTTCTGTTGAATTGAGAAAGTTTGCTTTTGTAACATAACCAGAGTGTTTCCTAAGGATTTAAAAAGAGATTTTGATTGCTCCTCTAAATGCTGAATTTGTGTTTGAGAATTCGGGTAGCAGCAGGACCAGACAATGGGATAATAGTGGTAAATTGATGCTTGGGGTATCTAGAATGTCTCGTATTCCCACATTCTCCCCTAACAAGGCACTCCAATTCCAAAGGGCAGAACAGACTTCCCAGCCTAACAAGAGTTAGGGTACCAAGAGGAAATGGCAGGAGGATAATGCTTTCAAACCAAACAAAGTGGGTTCCTTTCTCAAAAAGGATCAGTCCCCTGCTAAAGAATGGTTGAGCGGACACTCTGGCATCCTGTCCCTTCTTCTTGTCTCTTCTCCCCTTTCTGTCTCTGTGGGCCTTTACTTAACACAGCAGCCTGGCCACAAATAGTCTCAGACAAATTGCTGCTGAGGATAATTCGGAAAGGACAGTCTTTGTAGTAGACAGACCCCCCCCCCCCCCAACAACCAGGCCAGAAACATCTCTTCTTTGTCTGGTACTCCTTCACATGCTGCAGGATGGGGTTATAGAACCAGTTCTTGTACCACAAATAGGAAAAGGACTTTACTCTAGAATCTTGCTGGTACCCTAAAGGAAGCTGTCATGGAGACCAGTGTTTTTAAATTTGTCTCATCTAAATGCTTTTCTATAAGTACACAGATTTTAGAATGCTCACCCTACAGACACTTCCTGCTATTTCTTTCTGACCACTGTTTCATGATAACTTAGATCTGAGAGATGCTTATCACATTCCAGTTGCTGCCAACCTCAAGAAACAGATTTGCCGTGTCTGGCTATGTTATCAGTTTTTAGCATTACCGTTTTTGCTATCTACTGGGCTTCGGGTATTAACAAATTGCCTGGCTTCAGTGATTGCTTACTGCAGGAGCCAGGGAATCCACTTTTTCCCTTAATTAGATGACTTGCTAATTTGTGCAGAGTCTATTTCCAGGCGTTTAGAATCCTTGTACAAGGTCTTGGCTGTTCTGGGTTGGCTGGGCTTCAAGTTGAATCTGTAAACGTCTTTTCTTAAACCCTCAAAAAAATTTCTTCTTGGAGTGTATGATAGACACAAAAAATGGCCTTTCTAACAGAATACAAAATCCTGACTTATTAGAACATTTTCAAGGATTTCTGTCTTTAATAAGCTGCCTGTGCCATTTTCTCAAAATTCTAGGCCACATTGCATCCATATGAAGATTTATTGGTACTTAAACAAATTTATTCCCAGCACCTGCATCCTTTAGAGTTCCCGGTACCAGTGCTGGAATTAGTGAAACAAGAGTTACTGAGGTGGAGGAATTAAGAAGATGTTAAGTTGTCAATCTCGCCTTCATTCTTGCTTGATGGGTTCGGAGCCGATCCCTCGGCTCCGACTCGGCACTTGCTTTAGCTCGAGAACTCCTTTTACCAGCTCGAGGCAGCCCCATATCCCATGATGCAAGGCAGGAAGTACCCAGATCTCGCTTGCAGCTTGGGAGGTCTTCTCTTTACCAGCTCCTGGTAAGTAGTTCACAATTGTGATATTTAAGCACCTTTTTTAGTTAAAACTAATTTTTGATAGTTTATTTTTAATTTTAACCTTTTTCTGACAGAAATCCCTGTCTCTTTTAATTTTTAGTCAGTCAATTTTCCCTATCCTTCCCCTGTTAGGTGTGTGTGTTGGTGTTTTTACTAAATACCTCTTGGTATTAGTTTAATTTAATTTGACTGGTGTGTGTGTGTTGTGTTTTAGGCACCATGTCTAAGGAGAGGGTTTCAGGTTTTAAGAAGTGTGACTCGTGCTGTCAGAAGATGTCTCTGACAGACGGTCACACTTCTTGCCTGTACTGTTTGGGCCCTCTTCACCTGCAGGACTCCTGTGCTATTTGTCACTCCTTCAGCCAGAGAGTCCTGCAGGAGAGACGAAATAAGTTGATTCTCAGGGTCTTCTTGCCGGAGGGCCTCCGCCAAGTCGGCTCCACAAAATCAACCAAAACTGCCAAGGCCCAGGCTTCTGTTTCTAAGCCTGCGGCCTCGCCCCACTCAGATAGAGTCGAGATCGGCTCCGGCTGGAGCCGATTCTGGATCCACAAAGCTTTCAGCGCCGATGGCTATCGGTGCCGAATCTGCTTTGACCACTGTGGTGTTGGCTCCGATCGGCTCCGACACCCATGTGGCACAGGCATCGGTGTCGGCCCGATCGGCTCCGACACCGTTACCTTGGTAGCTGTATCGGCTCCGCTGGAGCCGATACATCGAGACGCTCTGCTGGCTCCAGAAATCGGTGCCGACAGGATCAGTAGTATCGGCCCGATGGCCCATTCCAGGAAGAGGTCGAGGTCTCCTTCCTTGAGCTGATACTTTCGGCCCGCCGCTTCTTCTATCGGAGCTGAGCCATCGGAGCCGATCTTCAAGGTCATCCAGGTTGTCAGATCATGACCTAGAGAGAGTGGTCAGTAGATTGCTCAAGTCACAGGTACTGGCCCAAATGCTACACAGTCCGTCTCAGCAGACGACTGTTGGTCCACACCCCGTTACTGTTCCTCCTTCGACTCTACCCCAGAGTTTGGAGTTGGAGTCTTCGGGCATGGTTACTGCTACGGCTGGAGGACGGATACCTCCTTCTGTCCCTTCAGCCCCTACTCTTATCTCCTCTTCCTTAGAGGGATTCGGTGGTCGGGCTTCCATGGTCTCCTCCGAGGGGTGAGTGGCATCGGACCCTTGTCCGAGCCCGCTCTTCCCCTTGGAGCCTCGGCCTTGGTGAGCTCGGCCCGACATCTGCCTCGAGACTTCCTTGTGGCCCCTGGAGTTCCTAGCTCTTCGGAGCGGGTTCTCTCGGACCTGCCTGGGAGGGGAGCATTCGAGGTGATGAAGAGTGTACTGGCCACTGGTATCAGTCAGCAGTCTCTTCCCGTAGCTCCTCCCTCTATTGTACCTGTTGACATCTCTGCCACTTCTCTTGCTACAGGACCCAGAGATCCTCCGCCTCAGGTTTCCCATTGAATTTCCCTCTTCCGAGGATTCTCCTGATGTTTCGGGAGATCCTCCTAGGAAGAGGACTTGTAAGAGGAAGCATGAAGGACTCTAGGACCATGGATAGGTACGGCAAGCGGATGTTTTCCTCAGCGACCTTTGCTATGCGTTCGCTGAATTATCTTTGTCACTTCACCAGACTCCAGAGAGATATCCTGAAGGAGCTGGGAGAAGTAGTTCAGGATCCTACAGCTGCAGGGGCCCAAGAAAAGATTGCTTCGCAGCTAGGAACCCTCAATTCCATTGCTAACTCCTCCATGCGGCTAATATCTTATGCTGCGGATGGAGCGAGTAGAGCCGCAGGCACAGGTGTGGCTCTTAGACGCCAAGCCTGGATGCTGCTATGTGATTTTATGGATCCTTTAAGGCCCTTCACAAATTCTCCCTTTGATGGGTCAGCTTTGTTTGGCCCTCAGGTGAAGGAGACCTTGACCAGGTGTGAGCAGGACGGCAAGACTCTTTCTGCTGTTGGAGTCCGTTTTTCCACCTTCTAGGCCTTATCCCAAAGGACAGAAGGGTGGGAAGATGTGGTTCAAATCCCAAGAGTCACGCCGGATTCACGTGGTCAGTTTACCCCTAGAGGCAGAGGGGTAACAACAACAGACGCCGCTCTAGAGGCAGAGGGGGTCCAAGAACCAGGGCAACAGGGAGTCTCTTCCTGAGAAGCCCTTTCAGCATCCCTGAGGTGTTGCCCGGCTGTCCCTCCTTGAGGCAGTCGGGGAAGATTATCACTGTACCCAGAAGCCTGGCATTCCCTCACTCAAGACAGATGGGTACAGTCGATCATATCCAAGGGTTACATAATTCCTTTCGAGGAAAGTCCCTTCCCTCAAGTTCCCTTCCAGATGTACCACCGGTCTAAGGGACATTGCAGAGTTAGAAATCGCAAAACTACTGCAAAAGAGCCATTCAGCCAGTTACAATAGACCATTCAGAGCCCGAATCTACTCAAGGTTCTTTTTGGTCCCCAAAAGACGGGAGACTGGAGACCAATATTGATCTCAGCAGACTCAACAAGTCTGTGAGGAAGACAAGATTCGAATGGTCACTCTTCAGTCAATTCTGCCCTTCTTACAGAAGGACAACTGGATGTGCTCAATAGATCTTCAGGATGCATCATCACATCAAAATTCACAGACGCCCAGGAGATTTCTCCGCTTTCGGCTGGGGTCCAGTCATTTCCAGTTCAGAGCCCTGCCCTTTGGTCTCACTACAGCCCCAGAGTGTTCACCAAATGCATGGCAGTGGTCACGGCTCACCTGAGACGCCAAGGGATTCCAGGTTTTTCCCAGATCTCGACGACTGGCTCCTGTCAGCCACCACCAGGCATCAGCTTATACAAGCCAGGGATTACACAATAGACCTTTGTTCTCATTTGGGCATCTCAGTCAACTTCAAAAGTCATCCTTATCGCCCTGCCAGTCTATTACCTTCATAGCAAACTTAAACACTGTTCGGATGTCAGCTACCCTTACAGAACAAAGAGTTTCAGACATTCAGACTCATGTCAGGATCATTCTGGCCAGCAAGAAGGTACAGGCCAGAATGGTTCTAAAATTATTAGATCTCATGGCTGCGGCCATTACTCTTCTTCCTGGCTCGATTCTGCATGCCTCCTTCAGTGGATGCTGTTTACACAGTGGTCATACCAGCAACTTCCCACGCGTCACCAGATTCTGGTGACACAAACATGCAAAGAACATCTTGCTTGGTGGATCACATCGTCTCAGGTTCACCAAGGCAGGTGCTTTGTACCTCCGTCCCCGATAGCCACTGTCACCACGGATGCCTCCTGATCGGGTGGGGGTCATTATCAGGGCAGGATGGTTCATGGGACGCGTGGCAACCGTCGAGTACCATCTGCACATAAATGTCCTGGAGATGAGAGCAGTGCTTTTAACGTTGCAAGCCCTCAACGACTTTCTTCCGTAGACAATTGCAGTCCACACAGACAACATGTCTGTAGTTTGGTATATCAACAAACAGGGCGGAACCAAGTCCTACCCTTGTAGAAGCGCCAGACTTTGCAATGGGCAAATGATCTCCTCTCATCGGTTTCTGGTAACGCATCGATATCCCTGGGAAAACCAACATTATAGCGGACATTGAGCAGAGCTATCCTCATGCCTCACGAGTGGTCTCTCAAGCAATCTATAGCGAAGAGATTTTTCTGGAATGGAGATGGTCGCGTCCATGTTGCGATCTTTGCTACTCCCCAAAACAGCAAATGTCCAGACTTCTTCAGCCTCTTCCTCTATCAGGCCATCCCCCAGATTACCCTCCGACCAGGATTGGCCCAGGGACTTTATGCCTTCCCTCCATTTCCTCCTGATCCTCAGGTGATCCAGAAAGCTACGTTTAGCCAAATTGATTTCATTGCCCCTTACTGGCCCCGCCAAGTTTGGTTTGCCATCGTCACCTTTCCGCAGCCTTAGCATCTGGACCCAGTGCCAGATCTACTGATTCACTGGGTCAGCTGCACCGGGTCAATCCCTTCTCTCAACCTCACAGCATGGTTGCTCCACTTCCTTCTCTAGCTGTGGCCTAGCTCTCTAACCCAGTTAGAGATATCATGTCAACTTCACTAAATCCTCTACCGGAGGATTTACACAGCAAATGGAACGCTTTCTTATTGGGCCAAGGCCCAAAATATTGATCCTTTTACGCCCCTGTTCAGCAGTTCTGGACTAGCAGAGCCCATGCAGGCTCCTCTTCTTCAACAGTCAGAGTTCAGTTGGCTGCTATTTCTAATTTTCATGTCGGGATAGCAGATCATAATATTATGTCCCATAGGCTCTGCAGGGCCTTCTTGAAAGGAATTTTCCTACTAAAGCCTCCAATCAGGAATCCTCCTCCTCAGCGGGATCTAAATTTAGGCGCTGACATCATCCTGACAGCCCCTCTGTCATCTTGTTCCTGAAATATCTTTCTTGCGATATTCCTAGTGGCTATTACGCCCGGCTGTCTCACATGCCTTCAGCCCGACCCCCTATATTTGATTTTTCACAAAGACAGAGTATCCTGAGAACTAACCATCCTTTACTCAAGGTCGCTCAAAACAATCGGATCAATCCATTGATCTCCCCGATTTTTTCCAGCCAGATTGAGCTGAACAAGTTGCTATTATCTTGGACGCCCACCGCCAGCTCAGATATTATTTGGACAGAACAAAAAATTTAGATCATCCTCAACTTTCATGCGGATAATAGGCCTACCTGCCAGTGACTTTGTCCAGGTTCTTGGTCACCGAAATTTATACGATCAGGGGAAAAACAGCTGTGCTCAAACTAAAACACATTCAACTAGGAGTTTTAGCTACTTCTACAGCTTTTCAAGCCAGACTGCCTTTTGACACTATTTAGCACACTGCCACCTCAATTTTTGTTTCATTACAAATTGGACTTGCCTCAGGACAGAGCCAGTTTGCCTCTACAGTCCTTGGAGTTTGTTCATTGACACCCAGGAGGGACGCCGTCCATCGCAAGAATCGGCTGAGATTGACAACTTAACATTAAGGTTATGTACCTACCATAGCGCCCATGTTAGTTGTCTTCTCGCCTTCTTTCTCTTGCCTTCCCCTGGCCTGGACAGACCTTGTATAAGAAACCATTATGTTAAAGACCATTCAGACCTGGTTCTTTCCATCTGTAAGTTTCTTCTTCCTGGGAAGTATTTTATGCTTGGTGTGTCCCTTTTGTCAACAAGATCTGGGTATTTCTCGCCAGCATCATGGTGGTAAGTTGCGCACGCCGAGTCGGTACTCGAGGCAAGCATCAAGTCGAGTCAAGATCGACTGATGCATCCATCGGGCAAGAAGAACATGGAACGCCATGGCAGGTACATAACCTTATTATGTACCTACCATAACGTTCCATGTTAGTTGTCTTCTCGCCTTCTTTCTTGCTTGATGGGTTCGGAGCCGATCCCTCGGCTCGACTCGGCACTTGCTAAGCTCGAGAGTCACTTTTACCAGCTCGAGGCAGCCCCATATCCCATGATGCAAGGCGGTAAGTACCCAGATCTCGTTTGATGACAAAGGGCAATAGCACCAAGCATAAAATACTTCCCAAAGGAAGAAAGAAAACTACAGATGGAAGAAGGACCAGGTCTGAATGGTCTTCAGCATAACAGTTTCTTATAACAAGGTCTGTCCAGGCCAGGGGGAAGGAGGGAGGGTCGCAAGAAAGAAGGCGAGAGAAGACAACTAACATGGAACGTTATGGTAGGTACATAACTTCTTAATGTTAAGTTGTCAATCTCGCCTTCATTCTTGCTTGATGGGACCGAGTCCCTAGCACCTCTATCCTGGGTGGCTCAATGGAACAAACTCTTGAGGACTGTAGAGCCAAAACTGGCTCTGTCCCTGAGGCCAAGTCCAATTTGTAATGGGAAACAAAAGTGTGAGGAGGGCTCAAGTGGCCTGCACAAATAGTGTCTAAAGGAAGTCTAGCTTGAAAGCTGTAGAAGTAGCTAAGCTCCTAGTTGAATGTGCTTTTAGGTTTTGAGCACAGCTGTTTTCCCTGAGCAGATAAATTTCAGAGATGACCAAGAAAGCCATCTAGACAAAGTCACTTTTAGAAACAGGGAAGGCCTTTTTATTATCCGCATAGGAAACAAAAAAGTTGATCAGATTTTCTAAATTTTTTGTTCTGTCCAAATAATATCTAAGTTGACGGTGGACATCAAGATAATGTAGCTTTTGTTCAGCTCTATCTGAATAGTTAGGAAAAATACAGGAGATCAATGGATTGATTCAAATTGTTCTTTGAAGCGACCTTAGCAAAAAGGTTGGGTTAGTTCTCAAAGATACTCTGTCTTTGTGAAAACCAAATAGGGTTTGAACCGAAAGAGCATGAAGTTCGACACCCTCCTGGCCGATGTAATAGCCACTAGAATAAAGTTTTCCAAGAAAGATATTTAGGAACAAGAAGCAGCTGGCTCAAGGGGAAGAATCAAAGATGTCAGCACTAAATTTAGATCCCACTGAGGAGGAGGATTCCTGATTGGAGGCTTTAGTAGGAAAATTCCTTTCAAGAAGGCCCTGCAGAGCCTATGGGACATAATATTATGATCTGCTATCCCGACATGAAAATTGGAAATAGCAGCCAATTGAACTCTGACTGTGGGAAGAAGAGAGCCTGCATGAAAAATCTCTGCAAGAAATCCAGAACTGCCTGAACAGGGGCAGTAAAGGATCAATATTCTTGGCCTTAGCCCAATAAGAGAAACGCTTCCATTTGCTTGTATAAATCCTCCTGGTAGAGGATTTTAGCGGTTACTATGATGTCTCTAACTGCTAGAGATCAAAGGAAGCCTGGCTAAGGAAGGAAGTGGAGCAACCATGCTGTGAGGTTGAGAGAAGGGATTGACCGTTGCAGCTGACCCGATTGGTGAATCAGAAGATCTGGCACTGGGTCCAGATGCCATGGCTGCACCAAAAGGTGATGATGGAGGAACGGGAACCAAACTTGTCGAGGCCAGTAAGGGGCAATGAGAATCAATTTGGCTCTCAAAACGGTAGCTTTCTGGATAACCTGAGGGATCAGAGGAAATGGAGGGAAGGCATAAAGAAGTCCCTGGGGCCAATCCTGGGTCAGAGCGTCTCTGGGGGGATGGCCTGATAGGCAGAAGAAGTCTGGACATTTGCTGTTTTGGGGAGTAGCAAAAAGATCGCAACATGGACGACCCCATTCCAGAAAAATCTCTTCCGCTATAGATTGCTTGAGAGACCACTCGTGAGGCATGAGAATAGCTCTGCTCAATCTGTCCGCTACAATGTTGGTTTTCCCAGGGATATGCGTTGCTACCAGAAACCGATGAGAGGAGATCGCCCATTGCCATAGTCTGAGCGCTTCTCGACACAAGGGGTAGGACTTGGTTCCGCCCTGTTTGTTGATATTCCAATCTACAGTCATCTTGTCTGTGTGGACTGCAATTGTCCTACGGGAAGAAAGTCGCTGAGGGCTTGCAACGCTAAAAGCACTGCTCTCATCTCCAGGACATTAATGTGCAGATGGTACTCGAACGGCTGCCACATCCCATGAACCATCCTGCCCTGAAAATGACCCCCCCACCCGCTCAGGGGGGCTTCCGTGGTGACAGTGGCTATCGGGATGGGGTACAAAGTACCTGCCTTGGTGAACCTGAGGAGATGTGATCCACCAAGCAAGATGCTCTTAGATGTCTGTGTCACCAGAATCTGGTGACGATTGAAGTTGTTGGTATGACCATTGTGTGAACAGCATCCACTGAAGAAGGCGCATGTAGAATCGAGCCAGGGGAAGAAGAGTAATGGCCGCAGCCATGAGACCTAATACCTTTAGAACCATTCTGGCCTGTACTTTCTTGTTGGCCAGAATGATCCTGACATGACTCTGAATGTCTGAAACTCTTTGATCTGTAAGGGTAGCTGACATCCGAACAGTGTTTAAGTTTGCGCCTATGAAGGTAATAGACTGGCAGGGCGATATGGATGACTTTTCGAAGTTGATCGAGATTCCCAAATGAGAACAAAGGTTTATTGTGTAATCCCTGGCTTGTATAAGCTGATGCCTGGTGGTGGCTGACAGGAGCCAGTCGTCGAGATATGGAAACACCTGGAATCCTTGACGTCTCAGGTGAGCCGTGACCACTGCCATGCATTTGGTGAACACTCTGGGGCTGTAGTGAGACCAAAGGGCAGGGCTCTGAACTGAAATGACTGGACCCCAGCTGAAAGCGGAGAAATCTCCTGGAGCGCCTGTGAATTTTGATGTGATAGTACGCATCCTGAAGATCTATTGAGCACATCCAGTTGTCCTTCTGTAAGAAGGGCAGAATTGACTGAAGAGTGACCATTCGAATCTTGTCTTCCTGACAGACTTGTTGAGTCTGCTGAGATCCAATATTGGTCTCCAGTCTCTGCCTTTTGGGGACCAAAAGAACCTTGAGTAGATTCCGGCTCTGAATGGTCTATTGTAATTGGCTGAATGGCTCTTTTTGCAGTAGTTTTGAGACTTCTAACTCTGCAATTTCCTTTAGACCGGGTGGTACATCTGGAAGGATATTTGAGGGGAAGGGACTTTCCTCGAAAGGAATTATGTAACCCTTGGATATGATCGACTGTACCCATCTGTCTTGAGTGAGGGAATGCCAGGCTTCTGGGTACAGTGATAATCTTCCCGACTGCCTCCAAGGAGGGACAGCCGGGCAACATCTCAGGGATGCTGAAAGGGCTTGTCAGAGAGAGGCTCTCTGTTTCCTGGTTTTGGACCCCTCTGCCTCTAGAGCCAAGCGCCTGTTGTTGTTACCCCTCTGCCTCTAGGGGTAAACTGACCACGTGAATCCGGGCGTGACTCCTTGGGATTTACGGAACCACATTTTGCCACCTTTCTGTCCTTTGGGATAAGGTCTAGAAGGGGTGGAAAACGGACTCCTACAGCAGAAAGAGTCTTGCCGTCCTGTTCGCACCTGGTCAAAGTTTCCTTCACCTGAGGGCCAAACAAAGCTGACCCATCAAAGGAGAGTTTGTGAAGGACGCCTTAAAGGGATCAGCAAAATCACATAGCCGCATCCAGGCTTACGCCTAAGAGCCACACCTGTACCTGCGGCTCTACTCGCCCATCAGCAGCATAAGATATTAGCCGCATGGAGGAGTTTGCAATGGAATTAAGGGTTCCTAGCTGAAGCAATCTTTTCTTGAGCTCCTGCAGCTGTAGGATCCTGTACTACTTCACCCAGTTCCTTAAGGATATCCCTCTGGAGTCTGGTGAAGTGACATAGGTAATTCAGCTTAACGACAGCAAAGGTCGCTGAGGAAAACATCCGCCACTGCATCTATCCATGGTCCTAGAGTCCTTATTAGGAGGATGGACGGCACGGAAGGATCTGCAAGTTCCTTCTTGGTGGCCGCAGCCACCACCATGGCATCAGCGGGACACCCTTAGTGAGGAATTGCTTGTCACTGGGCAGTGATAAATTTTGAAGGCCTCCTAGGGACTGGCTCTACAGAGTCAGGAGCTGCCCACTTCGGGCAATAACCTGCATAAGGGGCCGAAGGCGGAGACACCCAGGAGGTGGAGGGCCGAGATCCAAACGCCTCTAGGTATACTGACTCATCCTCAGAGGGATTGTTGGTGGGCCAGTTTCCCCTCTGTTTAAGGAGTTCTAGGATGTCTGAGAAGGAGACATCCTCAGAGGGGATCTAGGGGATCCCTCTGACTCATCAAAGTCAGTATCCAAGTGACAGACTCGGGGGAGTCTACATGTTTCCTCTTACAAGTCCTCTTCCTAGGAGGATCTCCCGAAACATCAGGAGAATCCTCGGAAGAGGGAGAAATTCCCAATGGGGAAACCCGAGGCAGAGGATCTCTGGGTCCTATAGCAAGAGAAGTGGCAGAGATGTCAACAGGCACTATAGAGGGAGGAGCTACGGGAACAGACTGCTGACTGATACCAGTGGCCAGCACACTCTTCATCACCTCGAATGCTCCCTCCCAGGCAGGTCCGAGAGAACCCGTTCAAGAACTAGGAACCCAGGGACCACCGAAGGGAAGTCTCCGAGGCAGATGTCGGAGCCGAGCTCACCAGGCCGAGGCTCCAAGGGAAGAGCGGTTCGGACAAGGGTCCGATGCCACTCACCCTCGGAGGAGACCCTGAAGCCCACCACGAATCCCTCTAAGGAAGGTCTCAAGAGGAGATAAGAGTAGAGGCTGAAGGAACAGAAGGGGGTATCTGTCCTCCAGCCGTAGCAGTAACCATTCTCAAGACTCCAACTCCAAGCTCTGGGGTAGAGTTGAAGGAGGAACTGTAACGGGTGTGGACCAACAGTCGCCTGTTGAGACGGACTATGTAACATTTGGGCCAGTACCTGTGACTTAAGTAATCTGCTGACCACTCTCTCTAGGTCATGGTCTGAAAGTCTGGATGACCTTGAAGATCGGCTCCGATGGCTCCGCTCCGAAGAGAGGTGAAGCCGGAGCCGAAAGTATCGCTCCAAGGAAGGAGACCTCGACCTCTTCCTGGAATGAGCCATCGAACCGATATAGATCCTGTCGGAGCCAAGACTTATCAGAGCCGACAGGAAGCTCGATGCATCGGCTCCAGCCGGAGCCGATACAGCCAAAAGTAACGGTGTCGGAGCCGATCGGAGCCGACACCGATGCCTGTGCCACATGGTGGTCGGAACTGATCGGAGCCGACACCGGAGTCGATGCAGAATCGGCACCGATAGCCATCGGTGCAAGGCTTTGTTAAGCCAGAATCGCTCCAGCCGAGCGATCTCGACTGAACGAAGTCGGAGCCGAGGCCGCAGGCTTAGACACAGAAGCCTGGGCCTTGGAAGATTTAGCTGATTTTGATGGAGCCGACTTAGCCGGAGAGCCCTCCGCTTAAGAAGGCCCCTAAGTATCAGCTTGTTACGTCTTTCCTGCAGGACTCTCTGGCTGAAGGAATGACAAATAGCACAGGAGTCCTGCAGGTGAAGAGACACCAGGCAATACAGGCAAGAAGTGTGACCGTCTGTCAGAGACATCTTCTGACAGCACGAGTCACACTTCTTAAAACCTGAGACCCTCTCCTTTGACATGGTGCTTCACAAAACACACACACACACCAGTCAAAAAATTAAATTAAATAAAATACCAAAAAGGTATTACTATAAAAACAAACACACACACCCTAACAGGGAGGGGATGGGATGGGTAAAGTTTGACTAAAAAAAAATTAGAAGAGACAGGGATTTTCTGTCAGAAAATCTATATAATTAACTTATAACTAAAAATTAAAGGTTTTTTTACAAAAAGGGGCTTAAATATCAACAAAGTGAATCACTTACCAGGAGCTGGTAAAAGGAGGACCTCATAAGTTTAAGCGGCAACGAGATCTGGGTACTTACCGCCTTGCATCATGGGATATGGGGCTGCCTCGAGCTGGTAAAAGTGACTCTCGAGCTTAGCAAGTGCCGAGTCGGAGCCGAGGGATCGGCTCCGAACCCATCAAGCAAGAATGAAGGCGAGATTGACAACTTAACATCTAATGTTTCTCAGTCCAGGCATACACTTCTCCCTCCAGACCCCAGTTCATTGAGTCCAGACGGACTTGTCATCTTTTGCATGGGGAAGCAGTGTCCAGGGGAGTTCAATTGCAAGGTGAATGGGGTCCGTCAGACGCTACAAAGCAAATGTCTTAAGAAATGTTAGCAGTGATTCAGGCCATAAAAGTTTTCCACCTTTATTGAATTATCACTTAAGACCTAGATAGTCTTACATTATGTAAAAGAAAACAATGTTAACATGTTCATTTACAAACATTATGCAGTGGTGGTGCTGCGGTAGCGTTGTCGCCTCACAGTAAGACGCTGTCCGGTTCGATTTTCAGCTAGAGCGTCTTCTGCGTGGAGACATGCGTGAATGGGCGGTTCTGGGTTACAACATCGACAGATGATAAGACCGACAACGAAATCACCGACGCCAGAGGATCGACGGATGAAAACACCGACGCGGAGAACACCGACATGGGGAAAGGATGTGTAAGTATGCGGTAGTGACGGACGTTAGGGTGCGAGTAAGGTAAGTGTGCGATGTTGACGGTCTGTAGGGATAGGGGTGGGTTAAGTGAGTTAGGTTAGCGCGGGTTAGTAAGGGTGCAGTAGTGAAATTTTTGGGTTAGCGGTTAAGTGAGTTAGGTTAGCGCCGGGTTAGGTAAGGGTGCAGTAGTGATATTGTTTAGTTAGTGGTTAAGTGAGTTAGGTTAGCGCGGTTAGGTTAGTGTGCGATAGTGACGGACCTTAGGATTAGGTTTCGTTAGGGTTGTAGATAGTTGTGTATGTAAGGTTTAGTGTTTGTTTGTTAGGATTTAGGTGTGCTTGTGTTGTGTGTGTGGTTTTTAGACGGGATTTGTTTTGTTTATTGGTTGTTGTGATGATGTGTTGAGTGTATGAGGTGTCGTGTTTGTGAACTGTCGATGATGTGGTGTCGATGTCGTTGTCGGTGTAATGTGCTGTCGATGTTGTAACCTAGAACCGAATGGGCGTACCTTCGTTGAAGTTTGTGCATCAGGCCTGGCAAGCCAGTACGTAAAAATCAACTGCCAGTCATTAGCGGACCGGAGTTCCGCTGTGGCGACCCCTAACCGGGAAAAGACGAAAGACACAAACAAATGCATCACATATGTGCTTCTGTATGATTATCATCAGTCCAACATTAATAAATGTCTCAATTCCTGCAGACTGTTAAACCTCACACCATTTCCAAAGCATTGTTCTACATGTATTGTTTCCAGAATTTCTACTTTTCTTCATATACGGCTTGCTCCTGTCCTTTTCTAAAGATACCACTTCCAGTTCTTTTATGTCTGTCACAATATTCACTACTTTACATACAGTTGGTTTAGAATGTGATTTTCATTTTCTAGTAGTTGCTTTTTTTTTTTCCCCAGCCGTCAAAGTTGAACTTAGCTAGGCCTTAATATCTCTAGGCATTTTCCAATCTGTATCCTAGCTAAAAGAAACCTTTCCTTAGTTACACCCATTTGCTAATCCTATATTTCTGACAGACTACTCATTAGTGAATTTTTGAAGTTGGCCAACTCATTACACTCAAAACGTATGGTCTCAGTTACCTGTTTCTTCCCCATTGCAACTTCAGCACCTGCCATCTAATCTGAGGAAAAATTCTTTTGGAGTCTACTTGTGCTATAAAAATACCTATGCAAACATGTTCAAGCAACAAAATCCTAAATCTTCTACACTTGTTGCATATTTGGGAGCCATGCATATGTCCTTCCAGTGTTATCTTGTGAGTTGCACTCTTACCAATCTTTTCTAACCTCCTCTGTATCCTATAGTCATCTTGCAGTATTTTATATGGCATACCAATGTTCCCTTAGCAGCTTTGGTTCTAGGTTCAGATAAAAACTCTACCAAAGCAAGTCTTTCACCTAGGATTCCCTTATCTTTCTCCTTGCCTATACTCTTATCGGTCCCTGATAAGGAAGGTAGTCTCTAGCCTGCAGAAAATGTTTTCTTGACCTGTTTCCATTTTATCACCTTTCCCTGTCTAGTCATTTGCTCCCAATACCTTGTTTCTTTGCCAGCTTTCTCCAGTAAATTCCAGCCCCCGCTTGCCTATTCTCTGTACCTCTAATTGCAGTCATCCTATTGGCAGAATCTTTCTCCATTCTCATGTCAGCTTAGTTCTTAGAATCCTTTCTGCTATTTTATAAATATAATATTTTGTACATCTGTTATTCTCCGTAAGGATATATATATATATGCCTGACCTGACCTGTATATAAAACTAAAAGGAATAAAAACATTTTCACTGCTTGTAACTTGCTATCCTTATCTATTAACACAGTTTCTCGTGTTTTGTGTCATCTTTTGTTTAGTCTCTTCTCACATATCCATACCTGCCATAACAAAATAATTTTAACCTATACTCCTATTTTATGGTGTCCCTGTAAATATGGGTATTGCTGAACCAGTTTGTGTGTGGGCACATAGTTTTTGTTTTGTCTTCATTAATTTTATATCCCTAAAAAAAAACCTGACTGTCACAAAATGTTCCACAACACTGAATGTCCTTTTTCTATGTTTTTTTATCAGATGTGTGTTTGCAAATAAACCCACCTTTTCTTGACCACTATACCAGGTGCATCTTTGAATTTCTAAGTCACTTATTTCTTGACCAGTTGTCTAAATATAAAGTAAATGACTAAGGGAAAGAGGACAGCACTGCCTGGTTTTCTGTTCAGACACAACTTATCAGAGAGGAACCCTCTCACTTTAATTCTTACCTCGATCCCTCACATAATCTTCTAATTAACCTTGTTATTGTATCAGGAAATGCAAATGCTATCATTGCTGTACTCGTAAAATCACAACATCTGAAGTAGTTACTTCATTTGATCTGCAACCTGTGGGTAGTCGGATCCGACCTCGGATCCGAACCGGCAGCTTTTCAAGCTTCAAGATCCGAGCTCCTAGCTCCTCCCCCCTACCCATAATCCCTTACTACCAACCACATTACCCCAGATCGTTTTTTGCCGCGGCTAAAGACAGTTGCTTCTTAGTGAAGAGCTCCTGGCCTGGTGAGAGTATTCCTTTTTTATAGCTATTTCTAGTTTAAATTGTGTGTGTGTGTGTGTGTGTGTGTGTGTGTGTGTGTGTGTGTGTGTGTGTGTGTGTGTGTGTGTGTGTGTGTGTGTGTGTGTGTGTTGTTTTAGTGTTGAATCCTTTAAAACCCACTTAAAAAAAAAAAAAAAAAAAAAAAAAAAAAAAACCCTTTTTTTCCTTAGTTTAGATTTATCTCTCCCCCCCCCCCCCCCCCTAGTGTTTGGGTGTGTGTGTGTGAGAGAACTTATGGCTGAGTCTAAGGCCATATTTTCAAAATGTACTGAGTGTGGCCACAAGCTTTCCCCAGCTGATGGCCTCACTCAGTGTGTTTTATGTCTGGGGGCAGCACATTTATCGGAGGCCTGCCAGATATGTGCGGCCTTCAACCCTCGGGCACTTAGGGACAGGAAGAACAAGCTGATCCTGGCGGGAAAACTCCCTCAGGAATCAGCTTCTTCTTCCTCTCCCAGCCGGGTTCAAGCTACTCCTGTAGCTTCGGCGCCGGCTACTCCCTTAGCTGTACCCGGGACTCAACCTCCCTTATGGAGTCTAGTGCTTCTTCCCACAGGGAGAAGAAGAAGCATAGAGACAGAGAGGGCCATAGTTCAAAGAGGCGGGCCGAGTCTCATCCCTCGGCTCCGCCTGAAAAGATTCTGAAGTCCCCTGAGAGGGTCTCCGGATCCTTGTCCTCTCGGCTCCGTTCACCTTCTTTTTTGCCGGAGGAGGAGGATAGGTCTCTCGAGGTCTTCGAGGTGGCCGTCCCGGCCTGCCTCGATTACCTCTTCGCAGTCTACAAGAAGCATCTCCGAAGCAGACATGGATCGGATGATGCGAAGATTTTTACAGACCCAGATGCAGATGGGGATGCTCTTGCCTCCCCTTTGGGAGGAGTGCAGCCCCCATTTTTGCCCCGATCGCTCCTTCTCCGACCCGTTTTCGGGTCTCTGAGTTGTCGGATCCAGGCCCTTTCGGATCCGGGGATACGTCGGCGCCGACAGGGATGGTGTCTTCGACGCCGACTATACCTTCGAGCTTGTTGGATCCAAGCTCTCGGGGCCGAGGGTTGAGCATCTGATCCGAGGGAGTGGTTGTGTCTTCGGCGCCGATGGGGGCGGAGCACACCACTACCTCGGCTCCGATTGCTTCGGCTCCGACCCCGATCCTATCCTCATAGCCGAGGAGGTTGCTTTCTCAGGCTGGTGACCAGTGAATCTCCCTCTGCTTTTGAGGTAGTGGAGAGGGTACTGTCAAGGTCATCCAGGTCCCCGACCGGGCCTTCAGATTCACCCGTGACCCCACTGTATCAGGGTCTGTCTTCGATCATCCGTCCATATGGACAGCCTGCCCAAAGGCCTCCAGTTAGTTCCTAGGGAGGAACACCACCCGGTGGACGAGCCCTCTTCGGACAGTCCCACCGAAGAGGTGCCTCGGAAGCACCAGTGCAAAAGGAGGCACCTGGACTCTCCCGAGTCCATTACCACGGATACGGATTTGGATGATACGGAGGGTTCCCCAAGGTCACCCCCTGAAGATGTCTCATTTGGAGACATCATGGAAATGTTAAGGTGATAAGAGGGGGGTGGTCTGCCCAAAAGCCCTCCCTGGACGAGTCCGTATTTCTGGAGGCCTTTGAGGCAGGCCCATCTACCTCCTGGGTGACCCCCCAGTTGACCCCTTGGTGGACCTAATTACCACCAGGGCTTGGAAGGAGCCCGACACCATGGAGCCTATCCCTAGACGCCCAGATACGGTCCTCAGCCCTCCCTCTGATAGACCTTCTTGGTCCA
Organism: Protopterus annectens; assembly: GCF_019279795.1. NCBI lineage: Eukaryota > Metazoa > Chordata > Ceratodontiformes > Protopteridae > Protopterus > Protopterus annectens. Next base: position 1,014,040,721 of record NC_056744.1, read on the forward strand.
AAGGCGCGCCGGTTGATGCTATGCTGGTGGCAGCGGCCACTAAGAAAGAACTTGCCCAAGAAAGTTCTTCGGTCCATCTGCCGGACAAGGAGTCCCGGGCTTTGGACCGTATTGGGAAGCGGATGTTTGCTTCAGCGACCTTTGCCATAAGGTCGCTGAACTACATGGCACACACTATCAGGCTACAGCGTGACTTAATTAAAGAATACGCTGCAGCCCCTCCAGAGTCCATGTCGGTCCCAGACAAAAAGGTTTTTGAGACTCGAATGGCCACTCTAAAGTCCATATCAAATACATCTATGCGGCTTCTTTCCCATGCCACGGAAGGAGCCGCTAGAGCTAGCGGAGCGGGGGTAGTCTTGCGACGTCACTCCTGGCTCCGCCTTTGCGACTTCACGGATCCCTTAAAGGTGTCCTTCGCGAACGCCCCTTACGATGGTTCGGCCTTATTTGGCTCATCTGTTCGCGACACACTAGTCCAAAGCGAAAAGGATGGGAAGACGCTGTCGGCTGTCGGAGTCCGCTTCTTTAACCCCCAAAGATCCTTCTCCAGGAATCAGAGGGGGCAAAAGAAGCTGTGGTTCCGTAAATCTCAGCAATCCCGTCCTGCTGCGGACAACTCTTCCTCTAGAGGCAGAGGAGGACAAGGTGGACGCCGGCCCAGAGGCAGAGGGGGGCCCGCGTAACTTCGGGTCTAGAGAACCTTTCTCGGAGGGACCCGCGCAACAGCCCTGAGGGCTTGCCCGACTGTCCCTCTGGAGGCAGTCGGGGGGCGATTATCGGAGCACCTGTCAATTTGGGAGTACATTACAAATGATCGATGGGTGCTCCGGATAATATCCAGAGGTTACACGATACCGTTCTCACACCCCCCCCCCCAAACCCAAACATCTCCCAGATGTTCCACCCCATCAAAGGGGGTCTGCAGCTCAAGAAATTTCGGAGTTGCTAAGAAAAAGAGCCATCCAGCCCGTCCCCCCAGATCAGTCCGGATTGGGTTTTTACTCCAGGTTCTTCTTGGTGCCAAAGAAAACGGGGGACCTCAGACCCATTCTAGACCTCTCGTCCCTGAACCTGTTCATACCCAAGGAAAAGTTCCGGATGGTCACCCTCCAATCTATTCTCCCCCTTCTGCAGGAGAACGACTGGATGTGCTCGTTGGACCTCAAAGATGCATACCATATACTAATGGACAGACGATCCAGGAGGTTCCTCCGCTCGCTAGGAGCCAGTCATTATCAGTTCAGGGTTCTTCCATTTGGCCTAACCTCAGCCCCCAGAGTGTTTACCAAAGTCATGGCAGTGGTTGCAGCCCACCTGAGACTCCAAGGCATTCAGGTGTTCCCTTACCTGGACGACTGGCTCCTCGCCGCCCCCAACAAGCATCTACTGGTTGCGGTGAGAGATTACGCCCTATCTCTGTTTTGTCATTTGGGCATTTCAGTGAATCTAAAGAAATCCTGCCTGTGCCCCACTCAAGCCCTAGAATTCATAGGGGCCAGGTTGGATACTCAAATCTCCAGAGTGGTTCTGACATCGGTCAGGCTAAACAGTTTGTCTCGCCAAGTCTTGGACATTCTTCGGAGCCCCGCTCCTCCAGCAGAATTAGTCCTGAGGGCGTTAAGGTCTATGTCAGCAGCGATCGGCCTTTCTCTCCATGCCCATCTGCGAATGCGAGTGTTACAATGGACTCTCCAGGTCCAATGGTCACTATCGGTCCATCCCTTGGACATGCCGATTCCCCTGAGCAGGGCATGCAGGGACTCCCTACTTTGGTGGTTACAGGCTCAGGAAACCAAAGAAGGGAGACCCTTTGTGATTTCCCCCAGTCAAAGCCACGTTGACCACGGACGCTTCCTGCCTCGGGTGGGGCGGGCATTACGCAGGCAAGTCCGTCCAAGGCACGTGGACTTCTCTAGAGACTGCATTGCATATCAACGTCCTAGAGATGAGAGCAATGCTTTTGGCGTTGCAAGCTCTCCATCACCTTCTACCTCTGGGGACTATTGCAATCCAGACGGACAACATGTCCGTTGTCTGGTATATAAACAAACAGGGAGGGACCAGGTCTTACCCCCTGTGTCGAGAAGCCATGAGAGTGTGGGAATGGGCTATTTCCACCAACCGCTTTCTGATAGCAACGCACATTCCGAGGCGGTCCAACATATTAGCGGACAAGTTAAGTCGGGTATTTCTCGGCCCTTACGAGTGGTCTCTGAATCCCTCTGTCGCGAAGCAGATATTCCTCAAATGGGGTCAACCTCGCTGCGACCTTTTTGCCTCTCCCCTAAACTCAAATGCAGCGATTACTTCGCGATAGTTCCCCCCAGAGGGGAATCCCCCAGGGTTCATGCTTGGCTGCCCGGTCTCCTTTATGTGTATCCTCCTCTTCCTCTGATGATGAAATTCATCCAGAAAGCCTGTCGGTTGGGGAGCAGAGTGATTCTCATTGCCCCATTCTGGCCTCGACAAGTCTGGTTCCCCCTTTCTGCAGTCTCACAGTGTGGCCCCCCCATGGATTCTGGATCCCAGACCAGACCTAATCTCGCATCCGACGAGATGCCACACTCCGAACCTGGTCAACCTCAGGCTCACGGCCTGGTTGATCCAGTTCCGTTAATGGCAAGGACTCCCGGTATCTCGTCCCCTGTTAAGGCCATTCTGGTGGCAGCTCATAAGCCATCCACCAGAAAGCTCTACAGCAGTAAATGGAAACGCTTTTCCATCTGGGCAAAGGATAAGGAATTAGATCCCTTTACGGTTCCTATTCCCACTATCCTGGACTTCCTATCCTTCCTTTTTAGACAGGGAGCTAGTGCGTCCACCATTAAAGTCCAACTTGCAGCCATCTCTCATTATCATGTGGGGGATAGCGTAAATTCTTTGGCGTCAGCAAAGATATGCAAAGCCTTCTTAAAAGGCGTGATGTCCTTCAAGGATGCATCTGCAGTCCTTACAAATGGGTTGTCCTGGCCTCAGGCAGCCCTTTGGTCGGCCGGATTCCAAAGTCTGGGTCTGGCCTCGGCTGATGTCGCACTTCACCCGACGTCATAGCTGCAGTTCAGCGGGTATAAAGGCATCAGCCGACGCCATTTTCCTCAGTCTTTTTTGCCGCGTGGCGCCCGAAGCAGAAGCTGTTCGCAAGTGCCGGTCGGTCAGAACCAGAGATTGCTCCGCGACGTAGCAGCCTGTCTAGCCTGTGCTTCTTTCAACCGACGGACACTCAGACGTCGGTCGGAATTTGCTGAGGAGTTTTTCGCCCGCTTTGTTTAACATGCCGTCGGAAACTCCGACTTCACAATTAGCTAAAAAGCGCAAGGAAAAGGACCGACACTCACGGTCAGCGGTTTCGGCCGAAACCGCGGTTAAGTCAATCGCGAGTGTCTCAGTTTCGGCTGAAACCGTCCCCTCGGTTCTTCCTTCGGCCGAAAACTTGCCTCCCACCGAGGCCTCATCCAGCATGGCTGAATCTGCTACTGAATTCCACCTGCTCTTACAGGTTCACAGGAATTATCTGATACTATCCCTTTAGATATATCCACTCCTGCACGTGGAGCTGCTAGGCCCTCTGCATCCATGTCGATTAAGGCTTTTGCCAGGGCTAAAGCAGCAAAATCAACCAAGACTGTGCCTACAAAGACCCCTTCTCACAGGCCTAGTTCTAGTACTCAAATGCTTAGTCTAGCAGAGGATCTCATTTCTTTGATCAGGGGATCCCAACCTCACCCTGACAGGGCCTCTCACCCACCTCCAGAGAAGAGGCCTAGAGCAGAGCCCCCTGAGCCAGTTTCTTCAGATTACTCTTCTGATGATTCAGAAAATACAAACCCTCCAGAAGGCCCTTATTCTCCTTATGAGGACTCTGATGCAGAAGACTCCATTCCTTCTGCCTCTCCGCCTGAGGAATTTTCCTTTGGGGAAACCTTGCATGCTATGAGGGAACAATTTCAATGGCAGGGCCAGGATTTTTCAGACTCTAGGAAAAGGCTTAGGACCTTTTTGCATTTGCCACAGCATAGGCCTTTAGCCATTCCTCCAGTACTTACTGTTGTGGATGATGCATTTAATGATGCTTGTACTGCCCCTGATTCACTTCCTCCGGCCCCTGCTAAGCCCGACAGGTACTACAGGGTTCCGGACACACGTTATCATTTGTATAAGGCTCCTTTTGCAGATCCTGAAACGATTTCACAGGGACCCAAGGCTGTAGCAGCTACCTCTGCCAAAAACCCTCCCTCTGAAAGGGAATCTAGGGCCTTAGAGAGATGGGGTAAAAAAGTTTATACTTCTGCTACTCTTTCGGCTAGGGCCTTAAACTGTCAATTCCACATGATTCAGTATCAGGATTTTATGTTAGACCAGTTAACTAAAAAACTGTCCTCGCCTGAACCATTAGACAAAAAGTCTCTTCAGGAAATGGTACATAACATACAGCAGGTCAGTAATCATTCCTTAAAATGCGGCTATGATGCACTGGAGGCTTCCTTTAGATCAGCTATGACGGGTATAGTGATCAGAAGGCATGCATGGTTAAAAGAGCAGTCCTTACCAGACCATGTAAACTCAAAGCTCCTAGATGCTCCCATGGATAAGCATAATTTGTTTGGCTCACCTGCACAGCAGGTGCTGAAGAAGGTGGAAGAGAAAGCAAAATCTGTCCAGACAGTCAAGGATTTCTTACAGGTCCAGCCTCCAAGGTTTAGTAGGAACTGGCCTTCCAAGAATTGGTCCTTTCCAGACACCACCAGAGCACAGAGAGGCAGGAATAGGCGCCCAAGAGGCAGGGGTCAATCCAGAGGTGCCTACAGGGGACGCCAGTGGCAGCCTAACAGCCAGCGGTACTGCCACAGATCCAGCCACTACCACTTCCACAGGACAATCACAGTGACTTGGCTCTGAGACCGCCTACCAGGGAACAACTAGATGCACCCTTAGGCGGAAAGCTAGCCTTATTTTCAGTAAACTGGCATTACATCACAGGAGACAAATGGATTTTACAGACAATAGACAAAGGTTACAGGTTTCACTTCCATACTCTACCAAGGAAGAGAGGAATGCCAAACCTACCTCCAAATCAAAAGACAAAAGCTCTAGAACAAATAGACAACTTAATAAGGATGAGAGCTATAGAAAAGGTACCGTCTATGGAACAAGGGCAAGGATTTTACTCCAGACTCTTCCTGGTGCCAAGAAAAGAAAACCAATGGAGACCTATTCTAGACCTGTCCGCTCTGAACACATATCTCATTGTTCCAAAATTCAAAATGCTGACCCTACAGCAGCTTCTTCCCATGCTGGGCAAGGAGTCTTGGCTGGTAACTCTAGATCTCAAGGAGGCATACCTGCACGTCCCCATACGACCAAATTGCAGAAGATACCTCAGATTTCTTGCAGGATCAGAGCATTATCAATTCTCAGCATTGCCCTTTGGCTTATCTACTGCGCCCAGAGTATTCACGAAATGCCTGGCATCAGTAATTGCTCATTGCAGGCTTCAGGAATTCAAATTTACCCTTACCTGGACGACTGCCTGTTACAAGCGGACAACAAAACCAAATTAGCAAAAGATTTGAAAAGGTCATTCCTGCTACAAGCCCCAGGATACACAGTCAATATAAAAAAGTCAAGGCTGATACCATCCCAGAGGATAACTTTCTTGGGTGCAGAACTGGACACATCAAATCAAATGGCATCCCTCACAGCAGAAAAGCAGAAGCACCTTCCTCTCTATTTCATGGCATTAACAACGAGAACCAGCTAACAGCAAGGAAAGTCCTGCAAGCCCTGGGTTACATGGCATCCTGCATAATATTGATTCCACATGCCAGACTACATATGAGGAAGTTGCAATGGTACCTAAGGAATTTATGGTCTCAGCACAAGCACAGCCTAGAAACCCAAATTCCAGTAATTCCATGCCTGAAGCAAGAATTCCAATGGTGGGCTCAGGCCTGTCAATTGAACAAAGGACTGCCCTTCCACAGCCCTCAACCAAGCCAGACTATCACCACGGACGCCTCAGACCTCGGTTGGGGGGCACACATGCTGGACAAGTGCATACAAGGCTTATGGACTCAAGACCAGCTGAACCTACACATAAATCAAAAGGAGATGCTGGCAGTAAAACTGGCAATTCAGACATTCAGACCGTTTCTTCAACAGGGTCAATTGCTGATAAGGACGGACAACACCACAGTTATGTGGTACATCAACAAACAGGGAGGCACACATTCATACCCTCTATGCCGCATGGCAATGGACCTCTGGAATGTGGCCCTAAGCTTCAACATTCAGCTCCAGGCAATATTTGTACCAGGAAAAGAAAATATACTAGCAGACATCCTAAGCAGAACTACCACGGATGCCCACGAATGGATGCTGCATCCAGACATCATCAAATCCATTACAAGGAAATGGGGACTACCAGAAATAGACTTATTCGCATCCCCACACAACCACCAATTGAAAAAATTCTGCACAAGGACATACCACCCTCTGGCTTGGAAGGTGGACTCCCTATCTTTCAGTTGGGAAAACCTGACAGCATATGCATTCCCACCTCTTCCTTTGATGTACAAGGTGCTATTGAAGATCAAAGAAGACCGCCCAAGGATCATCCTGATAGCTCCAGACTGGCCGAGGCAGCATTGGTACCCATTACTGAGGAGTATGTCTCGGGAACAAATATGGCCTCTGCCCCTAGTTCCCTTACTGCTAACACAGAACAACTTCAAAACCCTGCATCCAAACTTGAAAACGTTGCAGCTAGCTGCCTGGAGCATTGCATAAGACAAAATAAACCAGATTGATCTCAAAGGGTTAAAGACATTATCTTGGAGGCTCACAGACCTTCAACAAGGAAAACTTATTCAGCAAAATGGAAAAGATTTCTCATTTGGAGTGCAGCTAAAGGAGAAGAGGTGTCACTGGTAAACATAGCTAACATCCTGGAATACTTGGCAGAACTTTTCCACAATGGCCTGTCCTATTCTTCCATTAAGATTCATGCATCAGCTATTTCAGCAGAATACAACATGGACCCTCCAGTCTTCTCTCATCCTCTACTCAGGCAGTTTCTGAGAGGAATTAAAAATATAAAGCCACCAAGGAAGCCACCATTGCCCGCATGGGACTTGAACTTTGTGCTGGAAAAGTTGACACTTCCTCCTTTTGAACCAGCAGCAACAGCAGAATTACAGTACTTATCATGGAAAACTGCTTTCCTGCTTGCAATCACTTCAGCAAGAAGGGTTTCTGAATTACAGGCATTAATGGCAGTACAGCCCTTCCTTATCTTCCATCAAGATAGAGTGTCCATGAGAACTAATCCTACTTTTATGCCAAAGGTGGTCTCCAGGGTATCTCTAAACCAAGTTATCCACCTACCTACATTCTTCCCCAACCCACAGAACAGGGGAGAAAGATTATTACATACCTTGGATGTACATAGACAATTGCGCTACTACCTGGACAGAACCAAGAACAATAGAAAAACTGACCAGCTACTGGTAGCATATTCAACAGGAATGGAAGGAAAAGCAATTTCAAAACAGACAGTCTCAAAGTGGATAGGAAATTGCATTAGATTTTGTTACTCTTACCATGGAAAGACAACTCCAGAAAACATCAGACCTCACTCCACAAGGGCTACAGCCACTACTACAGCTTTTTTACGAGGAGTGGCTACCAAAGACATTTTAGAGGCTGCTACTTGGAGCTCCGTGCATACATTTGCCAAGCATTATAATCTACCCTTATACTCCAGATCCCGAGCAGGTTTTGCCACTGCTGTTTTGCAAGGGATCTTAACTACACCATAATCTAATCATTACCTCCTCCCCCAGTTTGGCTATGGTATTCTACCCATTTGTAAGGACTGCAGATGCATCCTTGGACATAGTACAGTTTTGTACCTACCATAAATGTAGATGTCCGAGAGGTATGCATCTGCAGTCAGGATTACCCACCCTCCTTCCCCTCTGTGGTACTCCTAGGGTATTTGCCCATCTTGTAGCTAGCTGGGGGAATCTATTATGGTGTATTTGTTTGTATATATGTATATACTTGTTTATTTCTATTTGCTCTCTATTGTTTGGAAACATTTGCATTTATCCAAATTTAGCCTTCCTAGAGGGCTCCTGGCATCTGGGGCAAGAAACACTGAGGAAAATGGCGTCGGCTGATGCCTTTATACCCGCTGAACTGCAGCTATGACGTCGGGTGAAGTGCGACATCAGCCGAGGCCAGACCCAGACTTTGGAATCCGGCCGACCGAAGGGCTGCCTGAGGCCAGGACAACCCATTTGTAAGGACTGCAGATGCATACCTCTCGGACATCTACATTTATGGTAGGTACAAAACTGTACTTTTCTCTTAAAGCCTCCCATTAAGCCGGCTGTGCCTCCATGGGATCTTACCTTGGTCTTACAAGCATTAACAGGACCACCTTTCGAACCGGCGGCCTCAGTGCCTTTAAAATTCTTATCTTGGAAAACGGCCTTCTTGGTTGCTATTACTTCAGCCAATCGGGTATCAGAGTTGCAAGCCTTGTGCATTAAGTATCCATACCTTATTTTTCACAAAGATAGGGTGGCCCTCAGGACTAATCCTTCTAACTAACATTAATCAATCTATTAACCTTCCTGTTTTCTTCCCGAGTTTCCAAAACAAAGGTGAATACATATTGCACAAATTGGATGTGCACAGACAACTACGTTTTTACTTGCATAGGACTAAAGATTTTCGCAAGTCAGACCAGTTGTTTGTTTCTTATGCTAAGTCAGCCATGGGCAAACCAATTTCTAAGGTGACAGTGGCAAATTGGATCTCTCAATGTATTAGATAAGCATACATTTCAGCTGGGAAGCCAGCTCCGGTTGCCGTCCAGGCGCATTCTACTAGATCTGTGGCTACCTCAACAGCTTTTTGGTCTAGAGTTCCAGTAGACGATATTTGTTCAGCAGCTACCTGGTCTTCTTCCCACACGTTCATTTCTCATTACAAACTGGACATGATCTCCAGAAGTAGGGCTTCCTTTGGCTCAGGGTGCTTGGCATATCCTTCCGTAGGGACCACCCAGGGCCTTTAGGTAAGCTGGGGACTCTGTCCCACAGGTTGCAAATCAAATGAAGTAACTACTTCAGATAAAGAAGTTATGTACTAACCATAACGTTCCATCTGAGTAGATACTTCATTTGTCTGCAACCGACCCCCCCCCCCCTGCCATCCCCCCAACCTCAGTAAGGTATTGTTCCTTTGAGAATTTCTTCTCCGTCTTAGCCTATAGGGCAAATTAACCGATCTGAGGTAATGTGGTTGGTAGTAAGGGATTATGGGTAGGGGAGGAGCTAGGAGCTCGCATCTTAAAGCTTGGAAAGCTGCCGGTTCGGATCCGAGGTCGGATCCGACTACCCACAGGTTGCAGACAAATGAACTATCTACTCAGATGGAACGTTATGGTGAGTACATAACTTCTTTTTATTCTTGTTGAATGCTTTCTCTGCATCAAGACCCACCAACAACAGTAGTATTTTCTTACATTCTGCTTCCCTCTGGATCATTATTGTTATATTAATGTTGTCAAGTGTTTAGCTCCCCTCCACCGCACCATAGTGATCCGTATCTATTAATTTTGGCATCACGTTGCCATTCTTTATTGACAAACATTTTTATGATCATGACGTAAAATTTAAGTGATTCTTTATGAAGGTGGACCTGATGGGTCTTTACTTTCTTTGGGTATTACAGCCACAACAGCTTTCTTCCAAATTATTGATGATGTCCTTCAAGAATGCATCTGCAGTCCTAACAAATGGGTTGTCCTGTCGTCAGGCAGCCCTTCGGTCGGCTGGATTCCAAAGTCTGGGTCTGGCCTCGGCTGGTGTCGCACTTCACCCGACGTCATCTCTCCTGGTCTTCGGGTATAAAGGCATCAGCCAATGCCATTTTCCTCAGTCTTTCTTGCGGCGTATACCAAGCAGAAGCTGTTCGCAAGTGCCGGTCGGTCAGATCCAGAGATTACTACTACCGAATACTATCAAGACTTCTACAATGCTAAGTTCCCTGCTGGGGACTCTTTCTTGCCTCAGCCGATGTCAGAAAAAGTAAATAACTGTTTAACTTGTGGGAAACAAATACCTCATAAAGATTTCCACTCTTACTGCTTACCTTGTTTAGGCCCAGACCACGACGTAGCAGCCTGTTTAGCCTGTGCTTCCTTCAACCGACGAACGCTTAGACGTCGGTCGGAGTTTGCTGAACAGTTTTTCGGCTCAGATTTTGCAACATTATGCCGTCGGATCCTCCGACTACTCAAATTGTTAAAAAACGCAAAGAAAAAGACCGACACTCGCGGTCAGCGGTTTCGGCCGAATCCACGGTTAAGCAAATCATGAGTGTCTCGGTTTCGCCGAAACCGAGCAAACGGGTCAATCTACAGCCGAATCCATGACTACTACCGAGGCTCCTGCTACCCTAGTTGAATCGGCCTCTGAAGTTTTGCCTACTAATGTGGTTCCTATTGAATTATCAGACACCATCCCTTTGGATGTCTCTACCCCAGCACGTGGTGCTGCTAGGCCTCCTGCAGCCATGTCTATTAAGGTCTTTGCCAGGGCTAAAGCAGCCAAAACTGCTAAATCAGTGCCTGTTAAGCCCCCCTCACACAGGCCCAGTTCCAGTTCACAAATGCTTACTCTGGCAGAGGATCTCATCTCTTTAATTAGGGGATCCCAATCTCACCCAGACAGGGCCTCTCAGCCTCCAGAAAAGAGACCTAGAGCAGAGCCATTGTCCTCAGATGATTCTTCGGATGACTCAGACATTACAGACCATCCAGAGGCTCCTTTTTCTACTTATGAAGATTCCGATGCTGAAGAATCTATTCCATCTGCCTCTCCACCAGAGGAATTTTCCTTTGGGGAAACCTTACATGCCATGAGAGAACAATTCCAATGGCAGGGACAAGATTTCTCAGATTCAAGAAAAAGGCTTAGGACCTTTCTACACTTACCACAACATAGGCCTTTAGCTATACCTCCAGTTCTGCCTGTTGTGGATGATGCATTTAATGATGTTTGCACTGCTCCTGATACTTTACCTCCAGCCCCTGCCAAACCAGATAGGTTTTACAGGGTACCAGACACTCATCACCACCTATACAAGGCCCCACTTGCAGATCCTGAGACTATCTCCCAGGGGCCTAAGGCAGTAGCCGACCTCAGCAAAAACCCTCTCCCTTCTGAAAGGGAATCCAGGTCCTTAGAGAGATGGGGAAAAAGTTTACACCTCTGCTACTCTCTCAGCTAGAGCTTTGAACTGTCAGTTTCATATGATCCAATACCAAGAGTTTATGCTTGATCAGTTAACTAAGAAACTGTCCTCTGATGACTCCTTAGATAAGAAATATGTTTTAGAAATGGAGAATAACATTCAGCAGGTTAGTAACCATTCTTTAAAATGTGGCTATGATGCACTGGAGGCTTCATTTAGATCAGCCATGACTGGCACAGTTATAAGAAGGCATGCATGGTTGAAAGAACAGGTCTTGCCGGATCATGTTAAAGCAAAGCTGTTAGATGCTCCTATGGATAAGGCCAGTCTATTTGGTACTCCTGCTCAGCAAGTAATGAAGAAAATGGAAGAGAAGGCAAAATCTGTACAAACAGTTAAGGATTTCTTACAGGTTCAGCCCCCAAGGTTTAGCAGGAACTGGCCTTCCAAAAATTGGTCCTTTCCAGACTCCTCAAAATCTCAGAGAGGCAGGAATAGACGTTCCAGAGGCAGAAATCAATCCAGAGGAGGTGCCTACAGAGGACGCCATGGCAAGGCTATAACCAGCGAGGCACAGACACAACCACTTCCACTGCAACAGGACAATCACAGTGACTTGGCTCTGACACCGCCTACCAGGGAACAAATAGCAGCACCTTTAGGCGGAAAGTTAGCCTTATTTTCAAAAAATTGGCACTATATCACAAAAGACAAGTGGATTTTGCAGACCATAGACCAAGGCTACAGGTTTCACTTCCACACCTTACCAGTAAAAAGAGGAATGCCAAACCTACCTCCAAATCAAAAAACAGAAGCTCTAAAGCAGATAGCTCAATTAACAAAGATGAGAGCTGTGGAAAGAGTACCACTAACAGAACAGGGCAAAGGATTCTACTCCAGACTCTTCCTAGTACCAAGAAAAGAGAAAAGTTGGAGACCTATTCTCGACCTGTCTGTCTTAAACACATTCATCATTGTCCCAAAATTCAAAATGCTGACCCTACAGCAACTTCTTCCCATGCTGGGCAAGGAGTGTTGGCTGGTAACTCTAGATCTCAAGGAGGCATACCTGCACGTCCCCATACGACCAAATTGCAGAAGATACCTCCGATTTCTTGCAGGATCAGAGCATTATCAATTCTCAGCATTGCCCTTTGGCTTATCTACTGCGCCCAGAGTATTCACAAAATGCCTGGCATCAGTAATCGCTCATTGCAGGCTACAGGGAATTCAAATTTATCCATACCTGGACGACTGCCTGATACAAGCGGACAACAAAAGCAAGCTGACAAAAGACTTACAAAGAGTCATTTGCTTACTACAAGCCCTGGGATACACAGTCAATTTAAAAAAGTCAAGACTGATACCATCCCAAACAAGAACATTCTTGGGTGCGGAATTGGACACAGTAAAACAGATGGCATTCCTAACTGCAGAAAAACAAGAACAACTCCCTCTTTATTTCTTGGCATTAACAAAGCAGAACAAACTAACAGCAAGAAAAGTACTGCAGGTCTTGGGCTTCATGGCATCATGCATAATCCTGATCCCCCATGCCAGACTGCATATGAGGAAAGCTACAGTGGTACCTAAAGAATTTATGGTCTCAACACAGGCACAGCTTAGAAACCGAAATCCCACTAATCCCATGCCTGAAACAAGAGTTCCTATGGTGGGCTCAAGCATGCCAGTCAAACCCAGGCTTGCCCTTCCACAACTTTCAAGCAAGCCAAACCATCACAACGGACGCCTCAGACCTAGGCTGGGGGGCACACATGCTGGACAAATGCATACAAGGATTATGGACTCCAGACCAGCTGCACCTGCACATAAATCAAAAAGAAATGCTGGCAGTAAAACTAGCAATCCAGAATTTCAGACCATTCCTCAAAGAAGGCCATTTAATGATAAGGACAGACAACACCACAGTCATGTGGTACATCGACAAACAGGGAGACACTCATTCATACCCCCTATGCAGAATGACTCTGGACCTTTGGAATATGGCTCTGAGCTACAACATCCAGTTACAGGCAATATTTGTACCGGGAAAAGAAAACATCCTAGCAGACATGTTAAGCAGAACTACCTCGGATGCTCACGAATGGATGCTACACCCGGACATCTTCAAGGCCATCACAAAGAAATGGGGAATGCCACAAATAGACCTATTCGCATCCCCACTCATTCACCAGCTCAAGAAATTCTGCACAAGGACATACCACACACTTGCATGGAGTGTGGACTCTCTATCCTTCAGCTGGAAAGGCTTGACAGCATATGCATTTCCACCTCTTCCTTTGATGCACAAGGTACTACTGAAAATCAAAGAGGAACGTCCAAGGATAATTCTGATAGCTCCAAATTGGCCAAGACAACACTGGTATCCATTGCTGAGGAGCATGTCTCGGGGGAGAACGTGGACACTACCCCTGATGCCTTTGATGTTAACTCAGAACAACTACAACATCATGCATCCAAACCTAAAAACTCTGCAACTGACTGCCTGGAACATCACATAACAGCAACTAACCCAGATTTATCCCAAAGGGTTAAAGACATTATCCTTGAAGCCCGCAGACCTTCAACAAGAAGGAACTGTGCAGGAAAATGGAAAAGGTTTGTCATTTGGAGTACTGAAAGAGGAAAAGATGTGTCAAAGATAGATATTGCTAACATCCTGGAGTACTTGGCAGAGCTTCTCCATACAGGCCTGTCCTATTCCTCCATCAAGATACATGCATCAGCTATTTCTGCAGAATACAGCTTGATCCCCTGTCTTCTCACATCCTCTACTCAGGCAGTTCCTCAGAGGAATCAAGAATGTAAAACCTCCTAGGAAACCACCATTACCAGCATGGGACTTGAACTTTGTGCTAGAAAAATTGACACTCCCTCCATTTGAACCAGCAGCAACAGCAGATCTTCAACACCTATCATGGAAAACTGCTTTCCTACTGGCAATTACTTCAGCAAGAAGGGTTTCGGAACTACAGGCCTTAATGGCAGTACAACCCTTCCTAATCTTCCATCAGGATAGAGTGTCCATGAGAACTAATCCTACATTTATGCTTAAGGTGGTATCCAGAGTGTCTCTAAACCAGGCAATCCACCTACCTACCTTCTTTCCCAATCCACAGAACAGGGGGGAAAGACTGCTGCATACCTTGGATGTACATAGTCAGTTACGCTACTACCTGGACAGAACCAAAGGTAACAGAAAAACTGACCAGCTTTTAGTAGCCTATGCAACAGGAAGGGAAGGAAAAGCAATTTCCAAACAGACAATCTCCAAATGGATAGGAAATTGCATAAGATTCTGTTACTCCTACCATGGAAAGCAAATTCCACAGAACATAAGACCTCACTCTACAAGGGCTACAGCCACTACCACAGCTTTCTTACGAGGAGTGGCTACCAAGGACATTATTGAGGCGGCTACTTGGACCTCCGTGCATACATTTGCCAAGCATTACAACTTACCTCTATACTCTAGATCCCGAGCAGGGTTTGCCACTGCTGTCTTGCAAGGGATCCTAACTACACCATAATTCTTCTTCCTCCTCCCCTAGTTTGGCTATGGTATTCTACCCATTTGTTAGGACTGCAGATGCATCCTTGAAGGACATAGTACAGTTTTGTACCTACCATAAATGTAGATGTCCGAACAGGATAGCATCTGCAGTCAGGATTGCCCACCCTCCTTCCCCTCTGTGGTACTCCTAGGGTATTTACCCTCCTAATAGCTAGCTAGGGGGGGATCTCTTATGGTGTATTTGTTTGTATATGTACATACATGCTTATTTTTTGTGTTTGCCTACTATTTTTTTTGGAAACATTGGCATTTATCCAAAATTTAGTTTTCCAAGAGGGCAACTGGCATCTGGGGCAAGAAACACTGAGGAAAATGGCATCGGCTGATGCCTTTATACCCGAAGACCAGGAGAGATGACGTCGGGTGAAGTGCGACACCAGCCGAGGCCAGACCCAGACTTTGGAATCCGGCCGACCGAAGGGCTGCCTGACAACAGGACAACCCATTTGTTAGGACTGCAGATGCTATCCTGTTCGGACATCTACATTTATGGTAGGTACAAAACTGTACTTTTCCCCTGCTTTAAAATACTGTTAAAAATGCTTCCAGATCTTTACCACTTTCTTCTTTCTTAGCTTCCGGACTTCCACAGGAATACTATCTATTCCTGGAGACATTTTTGCAGATTGATTATACATCATTTTTATTTCATCTCTCTAACAACTGTTAATTGTTGAGCCTCATCTACCTCTAACCTTCGCATACTTGTCTTCCATAAATATTTTTTTTGTTTGTACTTTTTCTTGATTTCCACATTCCTCTGCTTTATACAAATTTTCATAAAACTTCCAAAATTTCCCCCAGTATCTTTACAGGATCTGTGGTGACTTTTCTGATGTTCTTCGTGTTTCACTGTTGCAGTCATTACATTTGGGTAATCTGCTGGCAGGTTGCACTCATTCGGCCTGATTAACAAAGTCTTGGGTCCTGCGTCGGTTGCTGTCTCTTCTTCCATGACGTCAGGTCGTCAGGGGTATAAAACATGCAGCCGATGCCATTACATCAGTCTTTCTTGCCGTGCGGTGCCCAAAGCAGAAGCAGTTCGCAAGTGCCAGTCGGCCGACTCCTGAAATTTTCGTTTTCGAGTTTCAGCTACAAAGTCTTCAACTTAAAGCAAAGTACCCCGTTGGGGAAACTTTTCTTGCTCCTTACCAATGTCAGTAAAAGTTAATAATCACATTACTTGTGGAAAGCAATTACCTCGTAAAGATTTTCATTCGTACTGTATTCCTTGCCTAGACACTGACCATGACGTACCTTACTGTCTGTTTTGTGCTTTATTTAATCAGTGCACTATCCATCGTCGTCATATTTTTTCCTCTCATTATTTCGAGTCTCGGTTTAATTATTCAGATGTGTCATCGATTAGCCATCCGACTTTCGGGATTCCGAAAAAACGCAAAGATAAAGACAGAGACAGGCCGCCGAGGTCCAAAACTGCCGACGACGCTTCTCCTAAGCCAGTTGCCAGTTCGCCGGTATTCAGTGAGGCGCATTCACAGCCCCTGATTCCCGCTACTTCTGATTCACAGGCCAATACTGAGGCCCATTCGGAGTCCAGTATGCCGCGAGATACTTCACCTGTGGAACCCGCAGATGTCTCTACCTTGTAAGGGTCCGGAGCCGCTGTGCAGGCACCGGCTTTTGAGGGTGTATTCAGGCCTACAGACGTGCATATTAAAATTACACCTCCTTCATTACTAAGGCCTAAATCTCAATCCATGTATAAAAAAAACGATGCCCAGGCCACATGCTCAGGCCCCTATGCCTAAAAAACAAATGATAAAAATGGCTGAAGATCTAATAACTCTAATTAAGGGTAGTCAACCCCCCCCCCCCCCCCACGAGGCCTAGGGCTGAGCTTGATTATGAATCTTCTGATCAGGATTCTATTTCTTCTGACTCTTCTGGTAACCTGGATTTGTCCATACCTACTTATGAGGATTCTGATGCAGAGAATTCATTCACTCTGCTTCCCCTCCTGAGGATTTTTCTTTTGGGGAAACTTTACAAACTTTAAGGGAGCATTTTCACTGGAAAGCCAGGAATTTTATGATTCAAAAAAGAGGCTTAGGGATTTCCTTCTACCTCAGCATAGGCCTTTGGCTTTACCTCCTGTACTAGACATTGTTGATAATGTTTTCTCTGAATCCAGTCTGGCCCCTGATTCCCTGCCTCCTGCTCCTAGTAAACCTGACAAATACTGCAAGGTTCCCGAGTCCCACAAGTTCCTTTTCAGAAATCCTGTTGCAGATCCAGAGACTATTTCTCAGGGGCCCAAGGGCATTAAGGCTTCTACTGCTAAAAATCCTACCTCTTCTGATAGAGACTGCAGGGCGCTGGATAGATGGGGTAAAAAGGTTTATACTTCTGCAACCTTGGCAATCAGAGCTTTAAACTGCCAATTTCATGTTAAAATATCAGCAACATCTTATTGGACTGCTTAAACAGAAAATGATGTTGATTCCTGACTGTGTGGAAAATAAAGATTTACAGGACTTAATGCATTCTGCGAACAAGTTGGAAAACATACTTTGCAATGTGGTTTTGATTCTTTAGAGGACTCTTGCAGGGCTACTGTTACTGGGTCTGTGCTTAGAGGGCATGCTTGGCTTAAGGAACAATCTTTGCCTGATCATGTTAAAGCTAAATTGTTGGATGCTCCTTTAAATCAGGACCGCCTGTTTGGCAGCAAGGCTGAAGAAGTTCTTAAAAAGATGGAAGATAAAGCTAAAATCTATGCAAACTGTTAAAGATTTTTTACAAGTGCAGCCTCCTATATTTAGTAGGCACTGGCCTACTAAGAATTGGTCCTTTCCGGTCCCTTCCAGGTCTTCTCAGGCCAAACCCAGGCACAGCAAAAAACCCAGATGTTCTTCGTGTTTCACTGTTGCAGTCATTACAATTGGGTTATCCTGCTGGCAGGCTACCCTCAGTCGGCCTGTATTCCAAAGTCTAGGTCTGGCGTCGGTTGCTGTCGCCTCTTTCCTGACATCAGTGCGCCAGGGGTATAAAAGATGCAGCCGGTGCCATTTTCTTCAGTTTTTCTTGCCGCGCGGTGCCTGAAGCAAAAGCAGTTCACAAGTGCCAGTTGGCCGACTCCTGTGATTTTCGTGTTTGAATTTCAGATCCAAAGTCTTCACTAAAAAGCTAAGTACGCCATTGGGGAAACTTTTTTCTTGCTCCAGACCGATGTCAGAAAAAGTTAATAACTGTATTTCTTGTGGGAAGCAAATACCTCATAAGGACTTTCATTCTTACTGTATTCCTTGCCTATTCCCTGACCTCGATGTTGCTAGTTGTCGGTTTTGTGCTAGATTTAACCAACTCACTATTAAGCATCGGTACGATTTTGCATTTCACTATTTTGGCAGAAGATTTAACTATACAGTGTCGTCGGATAGCCATCTGACTACCAGAATTCACAAGAAACACAAAGAAAAGGACAGGCATCCGAGGTCCAAAACTGACAACGAAGCTTCTTCTAAGCCAGTCGCCGGTTCTCAGTGAGGTGCCTTCGCAGCCCCTGACGACTGCTACTTTAGACTCGCAGGCCGCTACCGACACCCATGTGGAGTCGAGCAGGCCGCTGGACGCTCAAGGTATTGCACCTTCAGAAAATATTCCCACAGATGGGGCCAGAGCTGCTGAGCGGGCACCGGCTTCTGAGGGTGTTTTCAGACCTACTCAATTATATGTTAAAATGATTTCTGCTTCTAAGGCAAAGACTAAAGCACCTTTAAAGACAAACAAGTACAACAGCCTCATGGACAGGCCTCCATGCCTAAAAAACAGCTGCTCAAAATGGCCGAAGACCTAATTACTTTGATCAGGGGTTCCCATCCCCCTCCTGATAAGAGGCCTAGGCAAGAGACAGAATATGAATCTTCAGATCAGGTTTCCATTTCATCTGATTCCTCTTCTGATCAGGAATACTCTCTTCCTCCCTATGAGGGTTCTGATGCTGAAGAATCTATCCCTTCAGCCTCTCCTCCTGAGGATTATTCTTTTGGGAAAACTTTACATACCATGATGGAGCATTTCCAGAGAGAGAGTCAAGACTATTCTGAATCTAAGAAAAGACTCAGAGACTTCCTTTTACTACCACAACAGAGGCCCCTAGCTATTCCACCTGTGTTAGACATTGTAGATGATGTATTTTCAGAGTCCAGTCTGACCCCTGACTCCTTACCTCCAGCTCCTGTTAAGCCGGACAGGGTTCCTGACTCTCATAAATTCCTTTTCAAAAACCCTGCTGCTGACCCAGAAACTATCTCTCAGGGTCCCAAAGGGGGTCAAAGCTTCCACTGCAAAAAAACCCTACTCCCTCTGACAGGGATTCTAAGGCACTGGACAGATGGGGAAAAAAAGATTTACACGTCTGCTACCTGGGCTATAAGGGCTTTAAATTGTCAATTTCATATGCTCAAATATCCGCAATATATTATGTCACTGCTTGAACAGAAACTGTTGATAAATTCTGAATGTGCAGAAAACAAAGAAATGCAGGATTATTGCATGCAGCTGAACAAGTTGGAAAGCATACTTTTCAATGTGGTTTTGATTCTCTGGAGGCCTCCTGCAGGGCCGCAGTTACGGGTTCTGTCATTAGGCGGCATGCTTGGTTAAAGGAACAAAAACTACCTGATCATGTTAAGACAAAATTATTAGATGTTCCATTACAGCATGATGCTTTGTTTGGTGTTAAAGCAGAAGAGGCGTTAACGAAAATGGAGGACAAAGCTAAATCTATGCAAACAGTCAAGGATTTCTTACAGGTACAGCCACCAAGATTTAGCAGACACTGACCTATAAAGAATTGGTCCTTTCCATTGTCAGACAGGCCACAAAGGGGCAGATACAGACCCCCTAGAGGCAGATCCCCGCCCCAATGTTCGTACAGGTCTAAACAATGGGGTGCTTCTACCGCCAAAACTGGAGAAGACAAATCACAGCCATACAGGAAACAGTCCCAACTGCCTGCGCCAAGCACTTATCTTCTGGGAGCTCCTTTAGGGGGAAAGCTAGCACTTTTTTCTCTAAATTGGCACATAACCTAGGACAAATGGGTCTTGAACAGTGTCACAAGGCTACAAGTTTCACTTCCATACCCTGCCAAGGGAAACGGTTGGCCAGACCTGCCAAAACATCAGTGGGCAGAGGCACAAAAACAAGTCTCATCCCTCATGGACATGAGGGCCATTCAACAAGTACCAGAGCAAGAGCAGGGACAATGATTCTATTCAAGACTGTTCTTGGTACCCAGAAAGGACAAAGCCTGGAGACCAATACTGGGCCTATCTATTCTAAACACATATCTGGATATTCCAAAATTCAAAATGTTGACTCTACAGCAGCTTCTGCCCATGTTGAGCAAGAAGGCTTGGCTTGTGACTTTAGATCTAAAAGAGGCATACCTGCATGTCCCAATCAGATAAACATGCAGAAGATACCTCATATTCAAAGCTGGCTCCATGCACTACCAATTCTCTGCACTGCCCTTTGGCTTATCTACTGCGCCCAGGGTCTTCACAAAGTGCCTGGTACCAGTAATTGCATTCTGCAAACAAAGAGGAATACAAATATATCCTTACTTGGACGACTGCCTCATTCAAGCAGAGAACAAGGGCATTCTACTACAGCATCTGGCGTTTGTAAAGAGATTACTACCATGCCTAGGGTATACGGTCAATGAACAGAAATTAAACTAGTACCCTCTCAAGAGATAATATTCCTGGATGCAAGCTTAAATACAGCTGCTCAGATGGCTTATCTCACACCAGACAAATAAAGGCAACTGACTACCTATTTCAAAATGTTGGCAACAAAGGCCCAGTTATCTGCAAGAAAAATTCTGTAGGTTTTGGGCTTCATGGCATCCTGCATTCTACTAATTTCCATATGCAAGACTG
The DNA here is from genome assembly GCF_019279795.1 of Protopterus annectens. Classification (NCBI taxonomy): domain Eukaryota; kingdom Metazoa; phylum Chordata; order Ceratodontiformes; family Protopteridae; genus Protopterus; species Protopterus annectens. Next base: position 1,014,061,499 of record NC_056744.1, read on the forward strand.
CATATGAGGAAACTGCAATGGTACCTAAAAAGTGTTTGGACTCAACATTGCCACAGCCTGGAAACAATAGTTACTCTCATTCCCTGCCTGCAACAGGAGTTTCGATGGTGGGCGAAGGCCTGTCACCAGAACAAGGGACAGCCATTCACTCTACCCCCAGCCACACAGACATTAACAACGGATGCATCGGATTATGCATGGGGAGCCCACATGGCAGGAAAATGTATTCAAGGCACATGGTCCACAAAACAAATGCATCTACATATCAATCAGAAAGAGATGCTAGCTGTTCAAAATGCCCTGACAGCCTTCAAGGACCTACTAAATCCGGGACAACTACTGATAAAGACAGACAATACCACGGTCATGTGGTATATAAACAAGCAGGGAGGCACTCATTCTTACCCCCTTTGCAGACTGGCCATGACTTTGTGGGACACAGCATTGACTTACCAAGTACATTTGCAGGCACAATTCCTGCCAGGAAAGATAAATACTCTGGCAGACGAACTAAGCAGAAACCTCATGGATCCCTACAAGTGGAAATTGGATCCACAAGTCTTCAGCATGGTAACAAGGAAATGGGGATGTCCGGACATGGATCTATTTGCCTCACCTGACAACTGCCAGCTAAAGATATTCTGCACAAAGACTTATCACAGACATGCATGGAAAGTGGATGCCCTATCTTTCAGCTGGAAAAACTTAACAGTATATGCCTTTCTCGTCTGCCTCTCCTCCCCAAGGTACTCCTAAAGGTCAGACAGGAGAAGCCAAAAATGATGCTGATTGCCCCAGACTGGCCACGCCAGTACTGGTATCCAATCGTAAGGAACTTGTCTCAATGCCCAGCCTGGACCTTACCTCAAGTGCCTCATCTGCTGTCCCAGCAGAACAATCAGATCCTGCACAGCCAACTCAAGACCTTAAATCCGGCAGCATGGCGAATTATGTAGTCATACAAAACACACCTCTCACTAAAGCGGTGATGGATGTCATTTTGGAGGCCAGGAGGCCTAGTACTAGAAAATCCTATGCTGGAAAATGGAAGAGATTCTGTGCTTGGAACCAGGCACAAGGAATTGACACAGCAGTACCAAATATTCCTCAGATTTTGCAATACTTGACTGAGATGCTGGATAAAGGCCTATCCTTTTCATCTATAAAGATTCATGCCTTTCCCATTTCGGCTCATTACAATACAGAGCCACCAATTTTTTCTCATCCTTTACTAAGGCAGTACCTCAGAGGTGCCAAAAATTTAAGGCCTCCAAGGAGGATCACCAGTACCTGCATGGGACCTCAATTATCATTACTTAGAAAAATTCACCCTGCCTCCTTTTGAGCCAGATGGTACAGCTGATATAAAGTTTTTATCTTGGGAAATAGCTCTGCTCCTAGCAATAACTTCTGCAAGACGAGTCTCAGAGCTTCAGGCACTCATGGCTGTGGAACCTTTTATCATGTTTTATCCAGACAGTGTTTCTCTGAGGACAAACCCGACATTTATGCCTAAGGTAGTGTCCAGTGTGGCCCTTAACCAAACTATTCATCTGCCTACCTTTTATCCAAACCCACAGAATAAAGGGGAGAGAGAATTCTGCATTCTTTGGACATACACAGATAGCTATGCTTCTATTTGAACAGAACCAAAGCTTTCATAAAGACAGAGCAATTACTAGAGGCATATGCTGCAGGATCACAAGGAAAGGCTATTTCAAAGTGGATAGGCCACTGCATTTGTTTCTGCTATTCACAGCATGGCAAGCCAGTACCTCAGGGCATTAGGCCACATTCAACCAGAGCAGCAGCCACTTCAGCAGCCTTCCTCAGGGGAGTACCAACCAAAGATATTTTAGAGGCTGCTACTTGAGTTCAGTGCACACCTTCACAAAGCACTATCACTTACCACTCTACTCTAAATCCAGGGCAGGCTTTGCCACTGCAGTTCTGCAGGGCCTAATAGCCACTCCTAATGCTGTTTAGCTCCAGCCTCCCAATCTTAGCTTTGGGATTCAACCCAATTGTAATGACTGCAACAGTAAAACACGAAGAACATAGTACAGTTGTGTACACTTACCATAAATGTAGATGTTCAAGTGTATTCACTGTTGCAGTCCAGGTTACCCACCCGCCATCCCCCATTTCTTTGCTGGAACTTATCTGTACTTCTCTATTCTATACAACCTATGTGGTGTATTTGCTTGTAGATGAAGGCAAAATATTTACTGGTGTATGCATGTTTTATTAACTTATTTTTAGCCTTCCCTTTTGGGGGCACCTGACATCCGGGGCAAGAAAAACTGAAGAAAATGGCGTTGGCTGCATCTTTTATACCCCTGGCGCACTGATGTCAGGGAAGAGGCGACAGCAACCGACGCTGGACCTAGACTTTGGAATTCAGGCCGACTGAGGGTAGCCTGCCAGCAGGATAACCCAATTGTAATGACCGCAACAGTGAATACACTCGAACGTCTACATTTATGGTAAGTGTACATAACTGTACTGTTTCAGTCCCAGGGGACTCTCAGAACCAAGCAGTGGGGGGCCTCCTCTTCCAAATCTGGAAATAACAAGACACCCCCCTATGGTAAACAGTCTCAATGACTTCCTTTAAAAAGTACCAAGCACTTATCTTTTGACCACCCCTTTGGGGAGAAAGATTGCCCTTCATGCAAACAACTGGGAACTCATAACCCAGGACAAATGGGTTTTAAATTTAGTGTCCCAGGGATACAGATTTCATTTCCACACGTTGCCAACACCAAATGGGTGGGCAAACCTGCCCCCATATCAGTGGGCAGAGGCTCAAAAACAAGTAATTTCCCTCTTAAGCATGGGGGCTATTCAGCTAGTACCAGAAGAGGAAAAGGGACAAGGTTTCTACTCCAGACTTTTCCTGGTACCCAGAAAAGACAAATCTTGGCTTCCAATCCTGGACCTGACTACTCTAAACACCTTTCTGGAGATACCAAAATTTAAGATGCTGACTCTTCATCAGTTACTTCCTATGCTAGGCAAAGACGCCTGGTTGGCAATACTAGATTTAAAAAAAGCATACCTGCACATCCCAATTAGGGAATCTTGTAGAAGGTACCAACACTTCACAGCAGGCTGCACGCATTATCAGTTCTCTGCACTGCCCTTTGGCTTGTTTACTGCACCCAGGGTATTCACAAAGTGCCTGGCTCCAGTTATTGTATTTTGCAAGCAAAGAAGTATTCAAATATACCCATACCTGGATGATTGTCTAATTCAGGCAGAAAGCCAGAGCATACTTCTAAATCATCTGGCATTTGTAAAAAGGGTTCTAACTTGTCTGAGCTACACTATAAACGAAAAGAAATCACAGTTGGTACCCTGTCAACAAATTACATTCCCGGGAGCAAGCTTGAATACAACTTCCCAGATGGCTTACCTTAAGCCAGAAAAGCAAATTCATTTGGTAAACTATTTCAAACAAGTGGCCACAAAAACCCTGCTATCTGCAAGACAAATACTGCAAACCTTGGGATGTCTTTCAAGAATGCAACTGCAGTCATAACATGTGGGTTGTCCTGCCTCAGGCAGCCCTCGGTCGGCCGGATTCCAAAGTCTGGGTCCGACGGCTGATGTCGCATTTCTCTCCGACGTCAGAGCGGCTGGAGTACATAAGCATCAGCCGACGCCATTTTCTCCAGTCTTTCTTGCCGCACGGTGCCCGAAGCAGAAGCAGTTCGCAAGTGCCGGTCGGTCAGCTCCTGTATTCTACGATACGAAGTCATCAAAAGCTAAGTACCCGTTGGGGACCTTTTCTTGCCTCAGCCGATGTCAGAAATTACGAAAAAGTTAACAATTGTCTTTTGTGGTAAACAAATACCTCATAAGGATTTCCACTCTTACTGCCTCCCTTGCCTGGGCCCAGACCACGACGTCTCGGCCTGTGTAGCCTGTGCTCGCTTCAACAAGCGCACTCTCAGGCACCGGGCGGAGTTCGCTGAAGATTTTTGGCGATAAATTTGCCTACACCATGCCGTCGGATCTTCCGACATCGCAAACTCCCAAAAGCGAAAAGACCGGGACCGACATCCTCGCCGCGTCTACCACCGACTCCACGCCAAAACCTAGCACGAGTGCTCCGGTTCCCTCTGAGACGGTCTCTCCACCGCTCGAACCGAAGACACCGCATTACCGACTACTCGATTCCAGACATTACTCCGGCGCCAGTTATAGACTTTCCTCCGGATACGAAACCGAGGAAATGCCGAGACCATTGCTGTAGACAAGGTCACTCCTGCGATGGAGCTGCCAGGCCCCCTATGGCCATGTCTATTAAGGCCTACACTAGGGCTAAGGCAGCCAGCAAAACAAAGCATATTACTTCTAAATCCTTACCTCAGCCGACTCCGGAGACACAAATTATGTCCATGGCTGCTGATTTAATTTCCATGATTAGAGGTTCACAGACCTATCCTGAGAGAGCATCACAGCCTCCTCCTGATAAAAGGCCCCGGGTTGACCCCTCTGACCCTACTCCTTCAGATGAAGACTCTGAGGGCTCTGTTCACTCTGATAGCCAGGAAGAGCTCTTCCAGACCTATGAGGACTCGGATGCAGAAGATTCCATCCCTTCGGCCTCCCCTCCTGAGGATATTTCTTTTGGGGAAGTTCTGCACACCATGAGGGAACATTTCAAGTGGCAGGGTCAGGAATCTTCTGATTCTAGGAAACGCCTTAGGACTTTCCTTAAGAAGCCTCAGCACAGGCCCTTAGCTATTCCTCCTGTACTTGATGTTCTGGATGATTTGTATTCTGACTCTAGTGCTACCCCTGATTCTCTTCCTCCTGCTCCAGCTCCAGCCAATCCAGACAGGTATTACAGGGTCCCAGAAACTCATTCCCATTTATTCAGGGCCCAGCCTCAGCCTCCACCTCAAAAAATCCTTTGCCCTCCAACAGGGAAGCAAGGTCATTAGAGAGATGGGGCAAAAAGGTTTACACATCCACTACCTTATCTATGAGAGCTTTAAATTGCCTTTTTCATATGTTACAATATCAGGATTATCTCTTAGAAGATTTACAAAAAACATTAGCTTCTCCTGATCCTTTAGACAGGAAGACTTTGCAGGAAGCTGTACATAACACTCAGCAAGTAAGCAATCACTTCCTGTAGTGTGGATATGATGCACTGGAAGCTTCATGTAGGGCAGCTATGACAGGGGCAGTGATTCGTAGACATGCTTGGTTAAAAGACCAACGTCTACCAGATCATGTAAAAGCAAAACTTCTGGATGCACCCTTGGAAAAGAACAAGCTTTTTGGTGCAAATGCTAAGGATGTGTTAAAGACCATTGAAGAAAAAGCAAAATCAGTTCAGACTGTGAAAGATTTCCTCCAGGTTCAACCCCCCAGATTCAGTAGGAATTGGCCTTCAAAAAACTGGTCCTTTCCTAATCCAGAAAAGTTTCAAAGGGGTAAGAACAGACGTGGCCGAGGAAGAGGCCAATACAGAGGCCCTTACAGGGGCGACAATGGCAGCCAGGAAACCAAAGAAGTGGCCTTGGGGTTTCACCTGCCCAACAACCACAAACTCAATGACTTTCCTCTACTACGCCTACCAGGGAACAACTAGAAGCTCCCTTGAAGGAAATTATCTCTGTTTGCAGAAAACTGGCACAGACTGACAAAGGACAAATGGATTTTGGACATTATAGACCGAGGGTACAGGTTTCATTTTCATACCTTACCAAGAAAACAAGGCATGCCAAACCTACCACAAAATCAAAGGGCAGAGGCTATCAAGCAAATCACTCTGCTGACTCGAATGAAAGCAATAGAAAGAGTTCCACAACAAGAACAAGAACAGGGGTTTACTCAAGACTGTTCCTTGTTCCAAGAAAAGAATCTCAATGGAGACCAATACTGGACTTGTCCGCATTAAACACCTTTCTCATAGTACCAAAGTTCAAAATGCTGACTCTACAGCAGCTCCTTCCCATGCTGGGCAAGGAGTCGTGGCTGATTACTCTGGACCTCAAGGAGGCATACCTGCATGTCCCTATCAGACACAGCTGCAGAAGATACCTCAGATTTCTTGCAGGGCCAGAGCAGTATCAATTCTCAGCATTGCCATTTGGCTTATCTACTGCGCCCAGAGTATTTACAAAATGCCTGGCTTCAGTAATTGCTCATTGCAGGCTCCAGGGTATACAAATTTACCCGTACCTGGACGACTGCCTCATACAAGCGGACGACAAATTGATGTTGACAAAAAACCTGGATTATGTCATACGATTACTTCAAGCTCTGGGATACACAGTCAACTTCCAAAAGTCAAGACTGCAGCTCTGGGATACACAGTCAACTTCCAAAAGTCAAGACTGCAGCCATCCCAGCAAATAATCTTCTTAGGAGCCAAACTAGACACAGCCTCTCAGATGGCTTACCTGACAGAAGACAAGCAAGAGAAGTTAACTCATTACTTCAAAGGTTTAGCAAAACTCACCCAGCTGACTGCAAGGAGATTCCTACAGGCCCTGGGTTACATGGCATCCTGCATTCTACTGGTTCCATTAGCAAAACTACACATGAGAAAGCTTCAATGGTACCTAAAAAGCATTTGGTCTCAACACAGCAACAACTTGGAGACAATCATGCCACTCATTCCATGCCTACAAAAGGAATTCCTATGGTGGGCCTCGGTGAGCAAGGAAAACACAGGTATGTCATTCAAAAAACCACAGATAACACAGACCATGACTACAGACGCCTCAGAGAACTTTTAAAAGTGTCCTGAAAAGCCAGTGTCTAAGAGCTAGTAGACTGAATACAGAAATAGAGGTGTGTAATGAACAGATGCAGGAAATGAGTAGTAATTTCCTGGCAAGAGGATATAATGTGGAGGAAATAGAAACTGCCAAGAAGGTTGTGATAGGTTTAAGGAACTCTACTGCCAGACCATATTTTTCTGCTACTGATCCTTATGGTATTGATAATTCTGGTACTAATGGTGGACAGCCACTTAGATATCTGATGACATATAGTAGAATGAGTAAAACAATTGAGACGGTCATAAAAAATAATTGGTTTATTCTGAAATCTGTACCTGGAAATGAAAAGTGGCTACCCAACAAACCTCTATTTAGTTATCGTAATTGTAATAATTTAAAGCAACTTTTATGTTATAAGGATTTTTCATTTAATAATCTGAAAAAATTGGACTTTCAGAAGACGGGTACTTTTCCATGTTATAATTGTTCATGCTGCACAAGTATAAATCAAAGTTCAGAGTTTGTGCATCCTGTTAGTGGCAGAAAGTTTACCTTTCACTGTACAGTGACATGTAACACCTCTGCAATAGTATATCTTGCCACTTGCACGCAATGCCCAGGGTTCTATGTGGGGAAATCAGCAAGGAGACTAAGGGATAGAATCCTTGAACATAGGTCTGAGATTAGAAGGAATATAGGTACAAATTCTTTGGCTCATCATATTTTTATGATGGGTCCTACCCATGAGTTTACCTTTAGGGTCATTTCTGTTATCTACTCAGGAATAAGACTGGGTGATCATAATAATAATATTAACATGAAAAAATATGAATGGATAGTGAGACTTGAAGCAGATAGAGCTCCTGGTGTAAATAAACAGGTTACACTAAAACCAGTTTTAAAGAAAAAACAAAGGAAGCTTGGGAAAAAATAGTAATAATAAAAAAAGTTTTTTTTCCTGTTTGAATAAAGCTCCCCTACAGCTGCTATCTCTTTAGGAGCTACAGGTATAAATAAACAGGTTACACTAAAACCAGTTCTGAAGAAAAAATAAAGGATAATAATAATGAAAAAAGTTTTTTCTTGTTTGAATAAGGCTCCCCTACAGCTGCTATGTCTTTAAGAGTTAACCATGTGTTACAACTGAATTATGGCTGTGTCGTGTGTTTTTTGTATAAATGCTTTGCTTTTAACCTTTATTTTATGCAAGTCACTGAGGAAGGGTAGTTTGCTATCCGAAAGCTTTGTCAGTTTTAATAAACTTGTTATTGGCTTGACGGTGTGGAGAGAATACTTTCTATTTTTTGCTGTTTGCTTCGAGTTTCTTTCTCTCCAATCTACCACTGGTTCTTCATTTTATTTATTTTTGTAGCTAAATACTTTCGTTCTCGATCTCCGTACTCCAAAATGGCTTTGTTAAGCCATCCAACTACCGATCTTCCAAAAAAAAAAAAAAAAACACGTAAGGATAAAGACAGAGACGGACAGCATAGCTCCAAAACTGCCGACGACTCTTCCATTAAGCTAGTCACCAGTCTGCCTGCACTGGCACTTTTGCAGCCCCTGATACCCACTACTACAGATTCACAGTCCTCAAGACCCATTCGGAGTCCGGTATAACACGAGATGCTTCTTCGACTATGGAACCTGCGGATGTCTCTACCGTGGATGGGTCCGGAGCCGCTGTGCAGGAACCAGCTTCTGAGGGTGTATTCAGGCCTACCAATTTTCATATTAAACAGACAACTTTATTTCAAGCTAAGAATACAGAATTCCTCAGGCTTAAAGCTCGTACTACACCTAGAAAACCGACTACCAAAACTCATTCTCAGGCCCATATGCCTCAAAAACAAATGATTAGAATGGCTGAAGACCTTATTACCTTAATTAGGAGAAGTCAGCCTTCCCCCTCTAAGAGACCTAGAACTGATTTTATTTCTGATTCTTCTGACCAGTAATCTGATATCTCTGTTCCTTCTGACTACCAGGATTTACCCTTATCTACTTATGAAGATACCGATGCAGACAATTCCATTCCCTCTGCTTCCCCTCCAGAAGATTTTTCTTTTGGTGAAACCTTGCATATCCTTAAGGAGCATTTCTGCTGGGAAAGCCAGATCTATTCTCAGTCCAAAAAGAGACTTGGGAAATTTTTAAACCTGCCTCAGCACAGGCCTCTAGCTATCCCTCCTATTCTGGAGATTGTAGATGATGTTTTCTTGGAATCCAGCCTTAACCCTGACACCTGACAGGTACTATAGCGTACCTGATTCTCACAAATTCCTCTTCAAGAATCCTACTGCGGATCCAGAGACCATGTCCCAAGGACCAAAAGGCATTAAGGCTACTACTGCCAAAAATCCTACCCCTTCTGATAGGGACACTAGAACTTTAGACAAATGGGGTAAGAAGGTATACACTTCTGCTACTTTGGCCATTAGGGCTTTAAATTGCCAGTTTCATATGGTAAAGTATCAGCAGTATATTATGGGATTAATTAAATAGAAAATGATGTTGGTTCCTGACTGTGCTGAATACAAAGATTTGCAAGAGTTAATGCATTCTGCTGACCAAGTTGGAAAACATACTTTGCAATGTGGTTTTGATGCTTTAGAAGCATCTTGCAAGGCTGCTGTCATTGGGTCTGCACTTAGAAGGCATGATTGGCTTAAGGAACAAAACTTGCCAGATCATGTTAAAGATAAATTATTAGATGCACCCTTAAACCAAGACCGCCTTTTTGACAACAAAGCAGAGGAAGGTCCTAAAAAGGATGGAGGAAAAAGTTTAATCTATGCAAACTGTTAAAGATTTCTTACAAGTACAGCCACCTAGATTCAGTAGGCATTGGCCTTCAAAGAACTGGTCCTTTCCAGGCCTTTTCAGTCCAAACCCAGGAGCAGCAGACCACCCAGACTTCAGTCTCAGGCTATGCACAGATCTAAGAAGTGGGAGGCTCCCACTTCCAAAGCAGGGAGTAGTTCGCTGCCCTCTTATGGCACAATGACTTATCTTTAACTCTTCCAAGCCTTGCTCAGCTACTTGCTCCCTTAGGAGGAAAGCTCGCAATGCATGCAAAAAACTGGTAACTCATTACCCAAGACAGATGAGTTTTAAACATAGTATCTGAAGTAGGAGATTCATTTGTCTGCAACCTGTGGGTTATGGATCCGATATCGGATCCGAACCGGCATGGTTTACCAGCTATGGATCCGAGCTCTCAGCTCCTCCCCTCACCCATAATGCCCTGCTCTCCCTACATGACCTCAGATCTAGTTTGCCGCGCTGGTGACCAGATTGGTGTTCTCGAGCTCTTCAGCTAAGTAGATATATAAAGTGTTTTAGTGTTAAAACTTAATTGTTTTTGAAAGTTTGAGTGAAAGTTTAGGCTCCCTTTTTGATATTTAAACTTGTTTAGTTAACTTAATAAGTTTTACTTAGTTTTCCCTCCCCTCGCTGGTAGCGTAGTGTGTGTTTGGGCCTGTTGTGTGTGTAATTTACTTTTGCTTTTTACATTTAGTTTAAGTAAATTCTAAGCATTTGGGATGTCAGAACAACCCAAGGCTGTTTTCTCAAAGTGCTCCGAGTGTGGCCATAAGCTTTCCCCTGCTGATGGCCACACTCGGTGCGTTCGATGCCTTGGGGTTGAACACCTCACTTCTGGATGTTCCATTTGTGCAGGGTTCAACCCCAGGGCATTGAAGGAGCGGAGGTCTAAGCTGGTCCTGGCGGGACTTTTGCCCCCGGACTCGGCTCCGACCTCCGCTCCTTCGGGGGGAACCGTGTCCACGGTTACCTCCTCTGCTCCCCTCCTCCTCCTGGGACTCAACCTCCCTGTAGTGGTTGGAGGAGAGGAAGCTAGAAAGAAGGACCGGAGGGAGAAGCACCATAGCGGCGGGCGAGACCTCCGTTCGGCCCGCCTGCCAAGGCTTCTCCTCCGGCCTCCTTGTCTGCTGGTTCTCCCCTCCTCGGCTCCGGTCACCCGTGTGTTTTCACGGGACCTGAGGAGGAGGAGACCCGATCTCCATCGAGGCTATCCAGGAGGCACTCAAGGCCTACCTCGGTAGCCTCGTCGAGATCGACCTATAGCTTATCAGGTGCTGATCTGGACGGATGATGAGAAGGTTCATCCAGGCCCAGATGCAGATGGGAGTGCTCTTGCCCCCTCTGGGGAGCTCGACCTTTCTTTAAACCTATTGCTCCTTCTCCGACCCGCTACCGGGTTGGAGCAGTTGGAGCCGAGCAGCCGAGCGGGGTGGGTCGCGCCGACAGTACCGATGCCGGATCCGACCCTGCCTCGAGTGCCGGATCCGACCTCTCGGAGCCTGGATCCGAGCCGGATCCGGGGATCAGTGCTCCTTGGCGCTGTCTGTGTCGGGCGCACTGTCCCTCGGATCCAAGCGCCGGCGCCGGCTCGATCCACTCCTCGGATCCGAGGGAGCCGATTGTCAGATCCTTTGGCGAGGTCGGCTCCCCTTGGCGTTTGATGTAGTGGAGAGGGCCCTGTTGAGGGTCTCCGGACCCCGGCACTTGCCCGGCTCCGTCCTGCTCCCTCTGCACTGGGTCAGGCTTCCACCATCCGGCCCTTGGGACAGCCCGCTCCTTTGCCCCAAGTTGTTCCTTTGGAACAGGTCACTGTTGCGAGAGTCCTCTGACAGCCCCGGAGGATGCCCTTGCAAACATACGTGCAAAGGAGGCACATTGACTCCCGAGTCTCTCACAGAAGACACGGACTTGGAGGAAGGAAGGCTCCCAAGATCACCCCCTGTGGCTGTCTCATTTGGAGACATCATGGGAATGCTCCGCATAAGGGGGTGGTCTGCCCCCAAGTCTTCCTCGGACGAGTCCGTGTTCTTGGAGGCATTTGAAGCGGGCCCGTCTACCTCTTGGGTGTCCCCTCCCGCCGACCCCCTGGTGGACCTCATTACCACCAGGGCGTGGAAGGAACCGGACACCGTGGAGCCAATCCTGAAAAGGCCCGACCGTATTCTCAGTCCCCCGGCTGACCGTGCCCATTGGAGTAAGGGGCCTCTGGTAGATGCCATGTTGACGGCGGCTGCCACCAAGAGGGAACTTGCTCAGGAGAGTCCCTCAGTCCATTCCCGAGCAAGGAGTCTCGGATGATGGACCGCTTGGGGAAGCGGATGTTTAGTTCGCGACCTTTTCAGTAAGGCTGAACTACCTGGCACATGTGATTAGGATACAGCACGATCTTATTAAAGAATACGCTGCATCCCCCCCAGAGTCCATGTCGGAGGAGGACAAAGCATTGCACTCCACCCACATGGCCACTCTTAGGTCCGTCACTAATACCTCTATGCGGTTACTGTCCCACGCCACGGAAGGTGCCGCTAGAGCCGCAGGGCAGGCCTAGTTACTAGACATCAGGCCTGGCTCCGTCATTGCGATTTCGGAGCCCTTCAAGGCGTCATTTGCGAGCGCTCCCTTGATGGTTCTGCCCTCTTTGGCAAATCTGTTTGCGATACCTTGACCCAGAGCGAAAGGGCGGAAGGCGCTGTCTGCCGTCGGAATCCGCTTCTCTGCCCCAGAGGCCCTATTCTAGGAACCAAAAGGGCCAGAAGAAGATGTGGTTCGGAAGTCGCAGCAATCCGCCGCTCCAGACAACCAGTCCTTCCGTGGCAGAGGAGGACAGGGAGGATGCCGCCCCAGGGGCAGAGGGGCTCCCAGGAACTTCGGGTCCAGAGAACTCTTCTCTGAACGGCCCGCGCAGCAGCCCTGAAGGGTTGCCCGACTGCTCCACTCTGGGGGCAGTCGGGGGCGTTCCGGAGCACCTAGCGGCATGGGAGTCCATAACAACAGACCGCTGGGTCCTCCAAATCATATCCAGAGGATACCGTATCCCGTTTCGTCACATGCCAAAATTGAAGTCCCTCCCCGACGTTCCACCCAGTCAGTGGGAGGCCGCTTTGGCAGAAATTGGCCGTCTGCTAAAGAAAAGAGCCATCCAGCCCGTCCCCCCAGACCAGATCGGATCAGGGTTCTACTCCAGTTTCTTTTTAGTGCTAAAAAAGACAGGGGATCTAAGACCAATTTTAGACCTTTCACTCTTGAACCTGACAGTCCCCAAAGAGAAATTCCGGATGGTTACGTTGCAGTCTATTCTCCCCCTTCTGGGAGAAAATCACTGGATGTGCTCCATAGACCTCAAGGATGCATACTACCATATACTAATGGACAGGCATCCAGGAGGTTTCTCCGCTTCCGGCTGGGAGCCAGTCACTACCAATTCCGGGTCCTTCCCTTTGGTCTCACCACAGCCCCCAGGGTGTTCACCAAAGCATTAGCAGTGGTAGCGGCCCACCTGAGGCTTCAGGGGGTGCAGGTCTTTCCCTACCTGGACGACTGGCTTCTCACCGCCCCAACAAGGCATCTACTACTATTGGCGCGAGACTCCTTTCTCCATCTTGCTCCCCGTCTGGGCATCACAATAAACACAGAAAAATCCAACCTAGCACCCACGCAGTTCATAGATTTTATAGGTGCCAGGTTAGACACGAGGAGATTAAGAGCCTTCCTCACTGCGGACAGAATTCAAAATCTGCAGCTCCAGGTGCGGGCCATTCTCCACTCAAGCTCAGTTCCAGCGGAGTTGGTCCTGAGGGCCGTAGGGTCCATGGCGGCAGCGATAGCGTTTCTTCCTCTCGCCAGGTTCAATATGCGCATCCTTCAGTGGACACTCCTAGTTCAGTGGTCGTATCTTGCTCTTCCTATGCATCATCCCATTGCGATCAGCAAGGCTTGCAAGCGGTCCCTCCTGTGGTGGCTACACTCTCCAGATCTCCACGGAGGCCGCCCCTTTTGTGCTTCTCCCCCTCTTGCCACGGTGACCACGGACGCCTCCCGCCTCGGGTGGGGTGGGGGAGGGCATTTTGCAGGCCGGACGGTCCAAGGCACGTGGAACGATTCAGAGACCTTACTGCATATCAACGTTCTAGAGATGAGAGCAGTGCTCTTAGCGTTGCTAGCACTTCAGGCCTTTCTTCCCTTGGGAACAATTGCGATTCAATCGGACAACATGTCTGTTGTCTGGTATATCAACAAACAAGGAGGAACCAGGTCTTACCCTCTTTGTCGAGAAGCCATGAGAGTGTGGGAATGGGCAATCTCCACCAACCGCTTTCTCATAACAACGCATATTCTGGGTCGGTCCAACATCCTGGCGGACAAACTCAGTCGCACCATTCTCAACCCTTACGAGTGGTCTCTCAATACTCAGGTAGCGGAACGCATCTTCGCACGGTGGGGAACTCCTTGTTGCGATCTTTTTGCGTCTCCCTCAAACACCAAGTGCGACAGTTTTTTCGCTCTAATACCTCCTCCCGGAGGTACCCCAAGAGATGCTCTGGTGCATGCTTGGCCACCCGGTCTTCTTTATGCTTATCCCCCTTGCCTCTGATGCTCCAAGTTCTTCAGAAAGCCTCTCGGTTGGGGTGAGGAATGATTCTCATTGCCCCATTTTGGCCTCGACAGATCTGGTTCCCTTTCCTAAGGTCTCACTCAGTGAATCCTCCTTGGATTCTAGATCCCATTCCGGATCTGATATCTCATCCATCCCGCTTATCACCCTCGAACCTGGACAACCTGAAGCTGACCGCTTGGCTGCTCCAGTTCCACTCCTGATCAGGACTCCCGGTATTTCGTCCCCTGTTAAGGCCATCCTGGTGGCGGCTCATAAACCATCCACTAGGAAATTCTACGCAGTAGGTGGAAACGGTTCTCCTTGTGGGTGGAGCGGCAAGGCCTAAACCCCTTCACAGTTCCCCTTCCTCTGGTGCTTGACTTCTTAACCACTCTTTTTAATGATGGTGCCAGCAGTTCCACGGTCAAAGTACAACTTGCGGCAATTTCTCATTATCATATTGGTCATGACTCCAGTCCACTGATGTCTGCCAAATTGTGTAAGATTTTCCTAAAAGGTACTTTCCTTCTCAGGCCCCTGTAAAGCAAGTGGTTCCTCCTTGGGACCTTTCTTTGGTCCTCCAGGCCTTGACCGCTCCCCCCTTCGAACCGGCGGCTACGGTAGATCTGAAATTTTTATCTTTCAAGACAGCCTTTTTAGTAGCCATTACCTCGGCCAAGAGAGTCTCAGAACTTCAAGCATTATCAGCCAAACCTCCTTACTTGGTCTTTCATCCGGACCGTGTATACCTCAGGACCAACCCGTCCTTTCTTCCTAAGGTAGCTTCTGAAGCAAACATTAATCAATCCATTAACCTCCCTGTTTTCTTTCCTAAATATCAAAACAAGGGTGAATACAAGCTTCATTCCTTAGATGTTTATCTAAACAGGACGGCTGGTCATAGGCAATCCGACCAGTTGTTCATTTCCTTTGCTAAATTTAATTTGGGCAAGCCAATTTCTAAAGTCTCATTATCTCGCTGGATTTCACAGTGCATCTTATTGGCTTATCAAGCTTCTGGAAGGCCCGCACCGGAGGGTGTACATGCCCATTCAACCCGGTCAGTCTCTACCTCGGCCGCCTTTAAGGCTAGGATTCCTCTAGATGATATTTTGTGCAGCAGCCACTTGGGCTTCATCTCATACCTTTATTTCCCACTACAAGTTGGATCTTACATCTAGGGGTAGAGCATCCTTTGGCTCCACGGTGCTCCGGAATATCCTTCTATGATGGTCGCCCAAGATTCAGGTAGCTGGGGACTCTGTCCCACAGGTTGCAGACAAATGAATCTCCTACTTCAGATTTAGAAGTTATGTACTCACCATAACGTTCCATCTGAGTAGGTGTATTCATTTGTCTGCAACCATCCCGCCCTCCTATCCCCCTGGCCTTTTTCAGTTTCCTGCATAATATGTGTTACCCTTTTCAGGGTGTTCATGCTGTTGGCAAACTCGATCTGAGGTCATGTAGGGAGAGCAGGGCATTATGGGTGAGGGGAGGAGCTGAGAGCTCGGATCCATAGCTGGTAAACCATGCCGGTTCGGATCCGATATCGGATCCATAACCCACAGGTTGCAGACAAATGAATACACCTACTCAGATGGAACGTTATGGTGAGTACATAACTTCTAATTCCCTAGGATACAGATTCCACTTCCACTCACTCCCAACCCCAAGTGGATAGCCAGACCTCCCACCAAACCAGTGGGCGGAGGCCCAAAAACAAGTACTGTCTCTCCTCCTGTCAGGGCTATTCAACCTGTCCCAGCAGAACAAAGAGGACAAGGTTTTTATTTAAGACTGTTCCTGGTTCCCAGAAAAGAAAACTCCTGGCGTCCTATCCTGGGCCTGTCTATTCTCAACACCTTTCTGGAGGTTCCAAAAATTCAAAATGCTAACTCTTTAACAGCTTCTTCCTGTGCTAGCCAAGGACGCATGTCTGGCAACCCTAGACCTAAAAGAAGCTTACCTGCATATCCCAATAAGGGAATCATGCAGAAAATGCCTACGCTTCAGGGCAGGCTCCATGCATATCAGTTCTCTGCACTTCCTGTGCCCAGGGTATTCACAAAGTGCCTTTCTCCAGCCATTGCATTTTGCAGGCAGGGGAATATTTAGATTTACCCATACTTGGACGATTTCCTGATCCAGGCAGAGAGTCAGGACTTGCTTTTACAACACCTGGCATTTGTAAAGAGACTTCTAACTTCACTGGGGTACACCATCAATGAGAGGAAATCACACCTACTACCATGTCAACAGATTGTATTCCTAGGGGCAAGCTTGAACACAACTTCCCAGATGCATTCCTCACTACAGAGAAACAAGTTTATTTGACAACCTACTTCAAACTACTGGCCACAAAATCCTGGTTATCTGCAAGGAAAATCCTGCAAGCCCTGGGGTTCATGGCCTCTTGCATTCTTTTGATTCCATATGCAAGACTGCATATGAGGAAACTTCAGTGGTATCTAAAAAATCTATGGTGTCAGCATTCTCAGGACCTGGAAACAATGATTCCTATCATTCCTTGTCTAAGGACAGAGTTCTTTGGTGGGCAGAGGCCTGCCACCACAACAAGGGACTCCCTTTCACTCTACCCCCTGCCACCCAAACCCTAACAGACGCATCAGACTATGCATGGGGGGCTCACATGGCAGGGCAGTACATTCAGAGCAAATGGAACCCAAAACAGATGCACCTGTATATCACTCAAAAAGAAATGTTAGCTGTACAGAATGCTCTGACAGCCTTCAACAACCTTATTCTTCCAGGACAACTATTGGTAAAGACAGACAACACTACAGTTATGTGGTACATAAACAAGCAGGGGGGGACCCATTCCTACCCACTCTGCAGACTAGCCATGGCTCTGTAGAACACTGCCTTGAGCTACCAAGTTGAACCTACAAGCTCAATTCCTGCCAGACAAACTAAATTCACTGGCAGGCGACTTAAGCGGAAATCTCATGGACCCACACAAATGGAAACTGGAACCCAAAATATTCAAGCTCTTGAGGAACAAATGGGGGACGCCAGAGGTAGACCTGATTGCCTCCCCTCACAACTTCCATTTGAACAAATTCTGCACCAGAACTCCCCACAGTCAAGCTTGGAAATTGGATGCCCTGTCCTTTACTTGGGAAAGCCTCTCAGTTTATGCCTTTCCCCTCCGCCTCGCCTCTCGAAGGTTCTACTAAAGATCAAACAGGACAAGCCAAGGACCACACTGATTGCACCAGACTGGCCATTCCAGCACTGGTACCCCCTTTTGCGCAGTCTGACAGTGCTTCGACCATGGCACCTGCCTCAGACCCCTTCCCTGCTGTCCCAGCAGGCGGGCCAGATTCTGTACCCTCCGCTTCAAACCCTGAACCTTGCAGCTGGTTACTTCCCTGAACCCACCTCCAGCAACCCTCACCAAACAGGTGTTGGATGTCATTCGTGAGGCAAGGAGGCCTAGTACTAGAAAATCCTATTCAGAAAAGTGGAAAAGATACTGTTCCTGGAGCCAGGCTCAGGGGATGGGCACAACGGTGCCCAGCTTACCTCATATTCTAGATTATTTAACAGGAATGCTCCACAAGGGCCTACCCTTTGCTTCATTTAAGATTCATGCCTCGGCCATATAAGCACATTATAATACTGAGCCTCCCCTCTTCTCTCATCCCCTGCTAAAACACTTCTTTAGAGGGGCCAAAACTTTAAGACCGCCCAGGAGAGCTCCCAATCCAGCCTGGGACCTTAACTTCAGAACAAACAAAATGCACCAGTCTTGCACTAACAAACTTGTATTTATTTAAAAAATAAAAAACATAAGCGTTTTCACGATAATGCCTATCGCTTCATCAGACCTTAACTTTGTATTGGAAAAACTCACTCTTCCCCCCTTTGAACCAGCTGCTACAGCAGAGTTGAAATTTCGTTCTTGGAAAGTAGCTTTACTTCTAGCCATCATTTCAGCAAAAAGAGTGTCTGAACTGCAGGCCCTCATTGCAGTGGAATCCTTCATTATCTTCCATGCGGACAGGGTTTCCCTCAGGACTAATCCATTCATTTGCATACTTTTTCCCTAATCCTCAGAATAAAGGGGAAGGGATACTGCACTCTCTGGACGTACACAGACAGCTTAGATTCTATTTGGACAGGACTAAGCCTTTCAGAAAATATGACCAGCTACTAGTTAGATGTTCATCGTGCATACGGCTGCAGTAATTACAGATGGGTTCTCTGCCGTCAGGCGGGTCCTCGGTCGGCCGAATTCCAAAGTCTAGTTCCGGCGTCAGTTGTTGTCGCTTTCTTTCCTGACGTCAGTGTGACAGGGGTATATAAGACACAGCCGACGCCATTTTCTCCCGTCTTTTTTGCCGTGCGGTGCCCGAAGCAGAAGCATTTCGCAAGTGCCGGTCGGCCAGCTCCTGAAATTATGAAAATTTGGAAACCGAAGTCTTCTTTAAAGCTAAGTACCCCGTTGGGGAAACTTTTCTTGCCTCAGACCGATGTCAGACAAAGTTAACAATTGTATTTCTTGTGGGAAGCAAATACTGCATAAGGATTTCCATTCCCTCTGCATACCTTGTTTAGGCCCAGACCACGACGTCTCGGGCTGTCGCTTTTGCGCTACTTTCAATAAACGCACTATTAAGCGTCGGGCAGAGTTAAGCCCAGCACTTTTTGGTAAAGCTTTTGATTATAAAATCTCGTCGAAGACTCAGACTACCGTTTTGTCCAAAAAACGCAAGGACAAAGACCGACATGCGAGGTCCGCGGTCTCCACCGACACCACGCCAAAACCGGCTACACGTGGTCTGGTTCTCAGCGAGGCACCTACGCAGCCCCTGACTACCGACGACACTTCTCTGGCAGTGTCTTCTGTAACCAAGACCGCAGGTGCCTCAGCCCATACCCAGACTACAACTACCGAAGCCACTGTGAGTGTTGAGCCTCCTAATGTGGACAGGTCCACTTCCACCCATGGTGTCTTTAGACCCTCATCTTCCTTTTCCATAAAGGCCTTTACTAAGTCCAAATCAGCCATGCATCCCAAGAGGCCTGTTGCACAGGGCCCATCTCCAGGCCCCATGCCTAAAAAGCAGATGCTAAAAATGGCTGAGGATTTAATTACTCTTATCAGGGGTTCCCAACCCCCTCCGGACAAGAGACCCAGAGTGGAGGAAGATTCTCCCTCTTCTGACCAGGGCTCCATTATTTCAGAACATTCTGATGAAGAGGAACACTCGTACTCCCCTTTTGAAGATTCTGATGCAGAGCAGTCCATTCCTTCTGTATCTCCCCCAGAGGATTTTTCTTTTGGGGAAACCTTGCATACCTTGAGGTAACACTTCCATTGGGAAGGCCAAGACTTTTCTGATTCCAAGAAAAGACTTGGGGAATTTCTTTTGCTACCTCGGCACAGACCTCTGGCGATACCTCCTGTCTTGGACATACTTGATGATGTTTACTCGGAGGCTTGCCTTAATCCGGATTCCCTGCCTCCTGCCCCAGTCAAGCCTGATGGGTACTACAGAGATGTCCTTCAAGGATGCATCTGCAGTCATAACATATGGGTTGTCCTGCCTCAGGCAGCCCTTGATCGGCAGTTCCAAAGTCTGGGTCTGGCCTCGACTGATGTCGCACTTTCCCTGACATCAGAGCGTCTGGGGTATAAAAGCATCAGCCGACGCCATTTTCCCCAGTCTTTCTTGCCGCGTGGTGCCCGAAGCAGAAGCAGTTTGCAAGTGCCGGTCAGCCAGCTCCTGTGATTCAGCTACCGAAGACTTCGAAAAAGCTAAGTACCCCATTGGGGACTCTTTCATGCCTCAGCCGATGTCAGATAAAGTAAATAATTGTTTAACTTGTGGGAAACAAATACCTCATAAGGATTTCCACTCTTACTGCCTCCCTTGCTTAGGCCCAGACCACGACGTCTCGGCTTGCTCTGCCTGTGCTTCCTTCAACCAACGAACTCTTAGACGTCGGTCGTAGTTTGCAGAGGAATTTTTTGGGGCTAATTTTGCGTATAAGATGCTGTCGGATACTCCGACTTTGCATGTGGTTAAAAAACGGAAGGACAAGGACCGACCCTCGCGGCCCGCGGTTTCGGCTGAAACCACGGTCAGGCCTACCGCGAGTGTCTCGGTTTCGGCTGAAACCGAGTCCTCAGTGCTTCTTACTACCGAATTCATTCAGCCGACTACCTCGGCCACAGAGGCTCCGGCCGAGTCGGTTATTGAATTACCTATGGAAACCGGTGTCCAAGACGTCCCACACCATTCCTTTAGACAAGTCTACTCCTGCACGTGGGGCAGCCAGACCCCCTGCATCCATGTCCATTAAGGCCTTCTCCAGGGCTAAATCTGCCAAACTTGCCAAAGCTTTGCCTCCCAAGACTACCTCTCAGAGGCCTTCTACAGACACTCAGATTCTCAGCCTAGCAGAGGATCTTATCTCCTTAATTAGAGGCTCACAACCTCACCCGGACAGGGGCTCTTTTCCACCACCAGACAAAAGGCATAGGGTTGAGCCCTCTGACCCCCACTCTTCAGATGAGTCTACGGATGAATCTGTGTTGTCAGAGCACCAGCAGGAGGCTTATTCGGCCTACGAGGATTCTGATGCTGAACAATCTATTCCTTCGGCCTCCCCTCCTGAAGAGTTTTCTTTTGGTGAGACACTGCACTGTATGAGAGAACATTTTCAATGGCAGGGCCAGGATTTTTCTGATTCTAGAAAGAGATTAAGGACCTTTTTACATTTACCTCAGCATAGGCCTTTAGCTATACCTCCTGTTTTGAATGTTATTGATGATGTGTACTCTGATGCTAGTACAGCCCCTGATTCTCTCCCTCCGGCTCCTGCCAAACCTGATAGGTACTACAGGGTCCCGGATTCTCATCTACACCTATACAAGGCCCACTCTGCAGACCCAGAAACTATTTCCCAGGGCCCAAAAGGGGTTGCAGCTGCCACTGCTAAAAATCCTCTTCCTTCTGAAAGGGAGTCTAGAGCTTTAGAGAGATGGGGAAAGAAAGTTTATACTTCTGCAACTCTTTCCATGAGGGCATTAAATTGTCAATTTCATATGATTCAGTACCAAGAGTATTTGTTAGATGAATTGTACAAGAAACTCTCCTCCTCTGAACCCCTTGACCGTAAATCACTTCAGGATCTGGTGCATAACTCACAGCAGGTTAGCAACCATTTTTTGCAGTGTGGTTATGATGCACTGGAAGCTTCATGTAGGTCAGCTATGACAGGGGCAGTTATACGAAGGCATGCCTGGTTGAAGGAACAATCTCTACCAGACCATGTTAAAGCTAAGCTCCTGGATGCTCCAATGGAAAAACAAAAATTATTTGGTTCCACGGCTCAGGAGGTCTTAAAGAAGTTTGAAGAAAAGGCAAAATCTGTGCAAACAGTCAAGGATTTTCTGCAGGTACAACCACCGAGATTCAGCAGAAATTGGCGTACTAAGAATTGGTCCTTTCCGGACTCAGACAGATCTCAGAGAGGCAGGAACAGGCGTGCCAGAGGTAGAGGGCAAGCCAGAGGCTCCTACAGAGGCCGTCAGTGGCAGCCTCCCAACCAGAGAGGTAGTGCAGGAACAACAACAACTACTGCTGCTCCAGGACAGACTCAATGACTTAATTTTGACTCCACCAACCAGGGCTCAATTAGAAGCACCTTTGGGCGGAAAGCTTTCTTTATTTTCAAAAAATTGGCATTACATTACAAGGGACTCATGGACACTGTATAGACAAAGGATACAGGTTCCATTTCCACACATTGCCAAAAGGAATGCCAAACCTGCCACCAAATCAGAGGGCAGAGGCTTTGAAGCAAATCACCAAATTAATACAAATGAAAGCCATAGAAAAGGTACCTCTTTCAGAACAAGGCCAAGGATTTTACTCCAGATTATTCCTTGTTCCAAGAAAAGAAAATCAATGGAGGCCTATTCTCGACCTATCCGCACTAAATACTTACCTCATTGTGCCAAAATTCAAGATGCTGTCCCTACAGCAGCTTCTTCCCATGCTGGGCAAGGAGTCTTGGCTGGTGACTCTAGATCTCAAGGAGGCATACCTGCATGTCCCTATTCGACAAAGTTGCAGAAGACACCTCAGATTTCTTGCAGGATCAGAGCATTATCAATTCTCAGCATTGCCATTTGGCTTATCTACTGCGCCCAGAGTATTCACGAAATGCCTGGCATCAGTAATTGCACACTGCAGACTTCAGGAGATTCAAATCCACCCATGTCTGGACGACTGTCTGATACAAGCGGACAACAAGGAAAATTTGTTAAAGGACTTGGACTATGCCATCCAACTATTACAGGCCTTGGGATACAGTCAACATCCAAAAATCAAGACTTGTTCCATCCCAAAGAATAACCTTTTTGGGGGCAGATCTAGACACAACCACCCAAATGGCCTTTCTCACAGAAGAAAAACAAAAACAACTTCCAGATTACTTCAAGAATCTAACAAGACAAATTCAGCTGACTGCAAGGAAAATCCTGCAGGCCCTGGGTTACATGGCATCCTGCATAATTCTAATTCCACAAGCCAGGCTGCATATGAGAAAATTGCAATGGTACCTAAGGAGTGTATGGACTCAGCACAGTCACAGCTTAGAAACTTTGATTCCACTCATCCCTTGCCTTCAAAAGGAATTTCTGTGGTGGGCTCAAGCCTGCCAGTCCAACAAAGGGTTGCCTTTCAACAAACCAAAAGCAAACCAAACCATCACCATGGACGCCTCAGACCGAGGTTGGGGAGCACACATGGAGGACAAATGTATCCAAGGGCTATGGTCTCAAGGACAGCTACGCATGCACATAAACCAAAAGGAGATGCTGGCAGTGATCCACGCAATCGAGGCCTTCAAACCTTTCCTTCAACAGGGCCACCTGCTAATAAGGACAGACAACACCACAGTCATGTGGTACATAAACAAGCAAGGAGGCACACATTCCTACCCTCTATGCAGACTGGCCATGAATCTATGGGAACTTTGCTTGAAACTCAATATACAACTACAGTCCCAGTTCGTGCCAGGGAAATACAATACCCTCGCAGACAGCTTAAGCAGAACTACCATGGATACACACGAATGGATGCTGCACCCAGACATCGTCTTACTCATAACACAAACATGGGGAAGGCCGGAGATAGATCTGTTCGCCTCACCCCACAAACATCAACTGAAAATTTTTTGCTCAAGGACATACCACCCACAAGCATGGAAGGTGGACTCTCTTTCTTTCAGCTGGAAAGCTCGAAAAGTCTATGCTTTCCACCACTCCCATTAATATCCAAGGTTTTACTGAAGATCAGGGCAGAACAGCCAAGAGTGATTCTGATAGCTCCAGACTGGCCAAGGCAGCACTGGTACCCACTGTTGAAGAGCTTATCACAGACGAAACCGTGGCCTCTCCCCCTATGGCCACTTCTTCTGACGCAGAACAATTTCAAGATCCTGCATCCCAACCTAAAAACCTTGCAACTGACTGCCTGGAGAATAGCATGACTCCTACTCAGAACAGCTTATCCCAGAGGGTAAAGGACATTATTATGGAAGCTCGCCGTCCCTCCACAAGGAAGGCATACTCGGCAAAATGGAAAATATTTTTCGTTTAGAACACAACAAAAGGCCTAGATGTGTCAGTGATGAGCATGGCACAAATACTGGAATACTTAGCAGAATTGTTCCACAATGGCCTGTCTTATTCTTCCATTAAGATACGTGCCTCAGCAATTTCAGCAGAATACAATGTAAATCCACCTGTCTTTTCGCATCCTCTCTTAAGACAATTTCTCAGAGGAATCAAAAACATCAATCCTCCAAGGAGACCACGTTTACCTGCTTGGGACCTTAATTTTGTGCTGGGAAAAACTAACACTTCCTCCCTTTGAACCAGCAGCATCGGCGGATCCACAGTTTCTGTCTTGGAAAACTGCATTCCTTCTGGCCATAACTTCTGCAAGAAGAGTATCTGAGTTACAAGCTTTAATGGCAGTGCAGCCATTTCTTATTTTTCATCAAGACAGAGTTTCATTAAGAACCAATCCTACTTTTATGCCAAAGGTGGTATCTAGGGTATCCTTAAACCAAGCAATTCACTTGCCTACATTCTTCCCAAATCCACAAAATAAAGGGGAGAAACTTCTACACACTCTGGATATACACAGACAATTACGCTACTATTTGGACAGAACTAAAAGTTACAGAAAGACTGACCAACTGTTTGTAGCATATGCTGCTGGGGCACAAGGAAAAGCAATTTCCAAACAGACAATTTCAAAGTGGATAGGAAATTGCATTACATTTTGCTACTCCTTTCATGGAAAGACTGTTCCTGTGGATTAGGCCTCATTCCACGAGACCCACAGCCACCACTACAGCCTTTCCTAAGGGGTGGCAACTAAGGACATTTTAGGCAGCTACTTGGAGTTCAGTGCATACATTTGCCAAGCATTATCACCTTACCTCTATACTCCAGATCCAGAGCAGGTTTTGCTACAGCAGTCCTGCAGGGTATCTTAACTACACCATCATTTTCTTAGTACCTCCACCCCAGATTGGCTATGGTATTCTACCCATATGTTATGACTGCAGATTCATCCTTGAAGGACATAGTACAGTTTTGTACCTACCATAAATGTAGATGTCCGATAGGTATCCACATCTGCAGTCAGGTTTACCCTCCCTCCTTCCCCTCTGTGTTTAGGGTGGTTGTGTAGGTGAGGTTATATTCTGCTAATTGTGTATATATTGTATATATATTTTTTGGTGCAGGTATTTTGGGAGTTTTGTTTTTGGCCTTATCTTTTCAGGGTCTTCTGGCATCTGGGGCAAGAAAAGACTGAGGATATGGCGTCGGTCATGCGCATTAGTACCCCTGACGCTGGCGTCAGTCTACGCGCCTGACCGAGGCCAGCCAGACTTTGGTATTCGGGCCGAGGGCTGGACAGCAGGACAACCCCAATATGTTATGACTGCAGCATGCATACCTCAAACATCTACATTTATGGTAGGTACAAAACTGTACTTTAATTACAGATGGAGACCCTCATCTTCCTTCCCCATGCCTAAAAAGCAGATGCTAAAATACCTCCTGTCTTGGACATACGTTCCTAACTCTCACCAATTTCTTTACAAAAGCCATAATGCTGACCCTGAAACCATTTCTCAAGGCCCCAAGGGAATGAAGGCCTCTACTGCTAAGAATCCACTACCTTCCGAAAGAGAGTCTAGATCCTTAGAAAGGTGGGGAAAAAAGGTATATACCTCGGCCACCTTAGCCATGAGGGCCTTAAATTGTCAGTTTCATAAGCTTAAATATCAGCAGTTTCTGTTATCACAATTAAGGAATAAAATGTCACAACCTGAACAACCAGATTTGAAGGAGTTGCAGGATATGATGCATAGTGCAGAACAAGTGGGTAAACACACCTTAGAATGTAGCTATGATGCTCTAGAGTCCTCAAGTAGAGCTGCTGTGACAGGATCAGTCATTCGTAGGCATGCCTGGCTTATGGAACAAACCTTGGCTGATCATGTTAAAGCTGAACTACTAGATGCTCCTTTACAAAAGGATGTATTATTTGGTACTAATGCTGAGGAGATACTACGGAAAATGTAAGAAAAAGCTAAATCTATGCAAACTGTCAAAGCTTTTCTACAGGTTCAACCACCACGTTTTAGCAGAAATTGGCCTTCAAAAAACTGGTCCTTTCCAGCCACGGACAAGCCCCAAAGAGGTAGATACAGGCGCACAAGGGACAGAGGACAATCTCAAGGATCATATAGAGGCAGACAATGGCAAATTCCAGCACCAAGAGGTGGTGAAGACAGTGCACAACAATACAGGAAACAAACCCAATGACTTTCCCCTTTTCATGCCAAGCAAGTCTCAGCTGGCAGCACCCTTGGGAGGAAAGCTGGCATTATTTACAAGAAATTGGCATATTATCACAACAGACAAATGGATCCTGGACATTATAAACAGAGGCTACAGATTTCATTTTCACACTCTTCCAAAAATGAGAGGCATGCCGAACCTGCCACACAATCAAAGGGCAGAGGCTCAAATACAAATTTCAAAGCTCATGGACATGAAAGCTATTCAAGAGGTACCTACTCATGAACAAGGTCAAGGTTTTTATTCCAGATTATTCCTGGTACCAAGGAAAGGAACCGACTGGAGACCCATTTTGGACTTATCCATCCTAAACACATTTCTACTCGTACCAAAATTCAAGATGCTCACCTTACAGCAGCTTCTTCCCATGCTGGGCAAGGAGTTTTGGCTGGTAACATTGGACCTCAAGGAGGCATACCTGCATGTCCCAATCAGACAAAGCTGCAGAAGATACCTCAGATTTCTTGCAGGTTCAATCCACTATCAATTCTTTGCATTGCCCTTTGGCTTATCTACTGCGCCCAGAGTATTCACGAAATGCCTGGCATCAGTAATTGCCTACTGCAGACTTCAAGGGATACAAATTTACCCTTATTTGGACGATTGCCTGATCCAAGCGGACAGCAAACACATACTTCTGGAACATCTGGATTATGTAAAACGGTTATTGAATTCTCTGGGATACACAGTCAACAAAGAGAAATCCAGGCTAACACCATCTCAGAAAATAACTTTCCTGGGTGCCAACTTGGACACAAACACCCAGATGGCCTATCTTACACCAGAAAAACAGGGGCAACTAACTCAGTACTTCAAAATACTAGCAAATTGTACCAGGCTAACTGCAAGGAAAATCCTGCAGGCTCTGGGCTTCATGGCATCTTGCATTCTTCTAATCCCATGTGCAAAGTTGCATATGAGGAAACTTCAATGGTACCTAAAAAACCTATGGTCTCAACACAGCCACAGTTTGGAAACAATAATACCAATAATCCCATGTTTGCAAAAGGAATTTCTATGGTGGGCCCAAGCATGCCAAACAAACACAGGTCTACCATTCTGCAAGCCTCAAGCAAATCAAGTCATCACAACAGACGCCTCAGACTACGCCTAGGGGCACACATGACAGACAGGTGCATTCAGGGCAAATGGTCCCAAAAGGAAAAGCACCTTCACATCAGTCAAAAGAAAATGCTAGCAGTGATAAATGCAATTACAGCTTTCAAGGACCTCCTGCATCCAGGGCAATTATTGATAAGAACAGACAACACAACAGTAATGTGGTACATAAACAAACAAGGAGGAACACATTCATACCCCCTGTGCAGGCTAGCCATGTCATTTTGGAACTTGGCTCTGGAATGACAAATCGAACTTCAAGCACAGTACCTGCCAGGATTGGAAAACACGCTGGCAGACAATCTAAGCAGAAATATGACAGACCCACATGAATGGAAGTTGCATTCTCAAGTGTTTACAAAGATAATCCAATTGTGAGGAAGGCCAGACGTAGATCTCTTTGCCTCCCACAGGAATCAGCAATTGACAAAGTTCTGCTCAAGGACCTTCCATACAAAGGCCTGGAGAGTGGACGCCCTTTCTTTCAGTTGGGCAGCACGGACAGTTTACGCCTTCCCACCTTTGCCTCTTCTGCCCAAGGTGCTCTTGAAAGCAAGAGCAGACAGACCGAAGATGATACTGATTGCTCCAGACTGGCCAAGACAACACTGGTACCCACTCCTGAGGAGCCTAACACATACTCCTCCCTGGACCCTACCTCTAATGCCTCTTCTACTGACTCAGCACAGCTACAAAACTCTTCACAGTCAGCTGAAAACACTCAATTGGCTGCATGGAAAATTCCTTAACACCACAACAGACCCTACACTCCAAAGAGGTGCAGGATGTCATTTTGGAGGCAAGAAGGCCATCTACTAGAAAGGCTTACTCCGCAAAATGGAAACGGTTTTGAGCTTGGAATGAGAAAAAAGGCCAGGATCCTAGAAAACTGAATTTGCCTCAGATATTACAGTATCTAGCTGAGCTGTTGAACAGTGGACTTTCATTTTCCTCCATCAAAATTCATGCCTCAGCCATTTCTGCAGAATACAACACTGATCCACCCTTATTCTCTCACCCACTCTTAAGACAGTTCCTCAGAGGAGCTAAGAATATAAGACCTCCAAGGAAACAACCAATACCAGCCTGGGATCTTAATTACATTCTAGAAAAATTAACATTGCCTCCCTTTGAACCAGCTGCCTCAACAGATTTGCAATATTTGTCCTGGAAAACAGCTTTCCTTCTGGCCATTACCTCAGCTCGTAGGGTTTCGGAACTACAAGCCCTCATGGCTGTGCAGCCCTTTCTCATCTTCCATCAGGACAGGGTTTCCCTACGAACCCAACCCGTCATTTATGCCTAAGGTAGTATCCAGGGTAGCTTTAAATCAGACCATGCACTTACCTACCTTTTACCCCAGTCCTCAAAACAAAGGGGAAAGGCTGCTACATTCCTTAGACATCCATAGACAGCTACATTACTATTTGGACAGAACAAAGCCTTTCAGGAAATCAGAACAACTCTTTGTGTCCTATGCTGTAGGAGCTCAAGGGAAGCCAATTTCCAAACAGACAATTTCAAAATGGATAGGCCACTGCATACGGTTTTGTTATTCCTTTCATGGCAAATCTGTTCCTACAGGCATCAGATCCCACTCCACAAGGGCCACAGCTACCTCTACAGCCTTCCTCAGAGGAGTCCCTACCAAAGATACTTTGGAGGCAGCCACTTGGAGTTCTGTGCATACCTTCACAAAACACTACCACCTGCCTTTATACTCCCAAAACTAGAGCAGGCTTTGCCACTGCTGTGTTGTAGGGCATTCTGGCTCCTCCCAGTTCCAC
Source organism: Protopterus annectens (assembly GCF_019279795.1). Lineage (NCBI taxonomy): Eukaryota > Metazoa > Chordata > Ceratodontiformes > Protopteridae > Protopterus > Protopterus annectens. The sequence continues at coordinate 1,014,090,503 of NC_056744.1, forward strand.
CTAGTGCCTACCACCCTGTGCGTAGCTTTGGGATTCTACCCATCTGTAATTACTGCAGCTGTATGCACGATGAACATAGTACAGTTTTGTACCTACCATAAATGTAGATGTTCGAGTGCTAATACAGCTGCAGTACAGGTTTCCCTCCCTCCTTCCCCTCTTGGTAAAGGCCTAGTGGCTAACACCTCCTCATAAAACCTGATTGGGTTATCCTTCAATGGTGTATTTGCTTGCAACTACTGATTTTTGATTATATTGCATTGCATGATTATATATATAATTTATGTATTGCCTTCCTTCTGGGAGCACCTGACATCTGGGGCAAGAAAGACTGAAGAATATGGCATTGGCTGTGTCTTATATACCCATGTCGCACTAACATCAGGAAAGAAAGCGACAACAACCGACACCGGATCTAGACTTTGGAATTCAGCTGACCGAGGACCCGCCTGACGGCAGAGAACCCATCTGTAATTACTGCAGCTGTATTAGCACTCGAACATCTACATTTATGGTAGGTACAAAACTGTACTTTTTGCTGCAGGGGCAGAGGGGAAGGCCATTTCATAGCAAACCATTTCTAAATGGATAGCACATTACATCCATTTCTGCTACAAACACCATGGAAAACCTACCCCACAGGGGATAAGAACACATTCCACCAGGGCTGGGTCTACCTCTACTACATTTCTCAGAGGAGTCCGTACCAGGAACATCCTGGAAGCTGCAACCTGGAGCTCTGTACATACTTTCACTAAGCATTACCACCTGCCTGTCTTTTCTAAATCCAGAGCTGGATTTGCCACAGCAGTCTTACAGGGCCTGATTGCTAGCCCTAATGCTCTTTAACTACCTCCACCCTTCCTTAGCTTTGGGAATCAACCCAAATGTGATGACTGCAACACTGAAACGCGAAGAACATAGTAAAGTTGTGTAAACTTACCATAAATGTAGATGTTCAAGTGTATTCACTGTTGCAGTCCTGGTTACCCTCCCTCCAGCCCCCTGTCTTCTCTTGACTTTTACCTTTCCTTCTTGTTTGGCATATATTATATCATGTGTATTTGCTTTTTGCTGGGGGTGTTCCATACCATATAATTGCTTCTTATTGTGGGGGCAGCTGACATCTGGGGCAAGAAAATCTGATGTAATGGCATCAGCTGCATGTTTTATACCCCTGACGACCTGATGTCATGGAAGAAGCGACAGCATCCGACGCAGAAATTCAAAGACTCTGGTATTCAGGCCGGCTGAGGGCTACCTGCAGGCAGATAACCCAAATGTGATGACTGCAACAGTGAATACACTCGGACATCTACATTTATGGTAAGTGTAAACAACTGTACTTTCTGTGCCCTCTTTAACGCGAGAACTATTCATTGTAGAGCTCTTATTGTAGCCAGGTATTTTAGCCTTCTGCCCTCGCATTCTGTAATGGCATCAGTCAGCCAGCAATCCATAAACATTCCGAAAAAAGTAAAGATAGAGACAGACCACTCAAGGCTAAGCATTCCGACGAGTCTCCCGCTGAGCAGGTCTTCAGTTCTCCGGAATTCAGTGATGCGCTTTCACAGCCCCTGATGACCGATCTGATACTTTCGCAGGCCTCTACCGAGACCCTTTCAGAGTCCGGTATGCTGCAGAAATCTTTTTCGTCTTCTGACCCTTTGGCTCTCTCTGCGTTGGTTGGGTCCAGAGCCGCGACTCCGGCACTGGCATCCGAGGAGGTTATTCTCACTACCAAATTTAGGCAAAAGCAGACGTCTTCTCATTCGACTACCATTTTTCTCAGACCGATGAATACCCTTCTGCCTAGAAGCAAGACTACTTCTGGGGTACCTACTTCTAGCCACCATCTTTCTCCTCCTCCACCACCCCAAGCTCAAATGCTTAAAATGGCGGAGGATCTTATCTCCCTTATCGGGGCAGTCAGGCCACAACTTCTAAAAGGAAAAGAGACCCTTCTCCTAAAATACTGACAGAACAGGATTCTGAGAAATCTGAATTTTCAGATTTTGAAGAACCACCACCACCTCTGACTGCTTAAGAGGATTCAGATGCAGATGAATCCATTCCATCTGCCTCCCCACCAAAGATCTTTCCTTTGGAGAAACCCTTCACACCCTCGGGGAACATTTCCACTGAGAATCCCAGGACTTACCTCAGACTAAGAAAAGACGAAAGGTTTCTAGACCTGCCCCAGCACAGACCCTTGCCCCCCCCCCATTTTAGAGGTGGTTGATGATGTCTTCCATGAATCCAGCTTGGCACCTGACGCCCTCCCACCTGCTCCCAGTAAACCTGACTGGTATTACAGAGTACCAGATTCTCACAAACACCTGTACAGAAATCCTGCTGCAGACCCAGAAGTCATTGCATAGGGACCAAAAGGAGCTAAGGCTAGTTCTGCTAAGAATCCTATTCCTTCTGACAAGGATTCCAGAGCTCTGGACAGATGGGGTAAAAAAGTATACACCTCTGCAACCTTAGTCATCAGAGCACTCAACTGCCACAGTTCCACATGTTAAAATATCAACACACTTTGGAACTATAAGATTTCAACCTTTCCTGACTATGCCAATTCTAGAGTTAGATTTACTGCACTCTACTTGTCAAGTGGCAAAACACTCCTTACACTGTGGATATGACACCCTAGAAGCCTCAAGCAGGGCAGCAGTGTCAAGATTTGTCTTTAGGAGACTTGCATGATTGAAGGAACAACCTCTCCCTGATCATGTCAAATCTAAATTAATTGATGCACCCTTGGATAAGGACCACTTGTTTGGAGTAAAAGCAGGAGAGATGCTTAAAAAAGATGTAAGACAAAGCAAAATCTATGCAGACAGTAAAATATTTCTTTCAAGTACAACCTCCTAGGTTCATCAGGAATTTTTCCTCTAAACACTGGTCCTTTCCTGCACCTAGCAGATAGGGGCAAGGTAAGCCCTACAGGGACAGACCACCCAGGCTCCTATCCCAGGGACAGCAGAGAACCAAATAGTGGACCACTTCTGCTCCAAAGGCAGGGAGTTCTAAGCTATCCTTCTATGATAAGAACTCTCAATGACTCCCTCTCCCCCCTCTGCCCTCTTGTCAGGAAGGATCTCCCTCTGCAAAGAAAATTGGCTTTTTGTAACAAAGGACCAATGGGTCTTAAAGATAATTTTTTCAGGGATACAAACTCTCCTTCAGTTAACTCCCTATTCCAAGAGGGTAGCCAGACTTACCTCCAAGTCACTGGGCAGAGGCACTGAAACAAGACCTAACTCTTAATTCCCAAGGGGCAGTAGAACCTGTCCCCTCAGATCAAAAAGGCAAAGGCCCAGACTATTCCTTGTTCCAAGAAAAGAGGGCACCTGGCACCCCATCCTGGATCCATCTATCCTGAACACCTCCCTGGTGGTCCCCAAATTCAAAATGCTAACTTTGCAGCAAATGCTGCCTATGCTGACCAAAAATGTCTGGTTAGCTACCCTAGATCTAAAAGATGCCTACCTGCACATCCCCATAAGGGAATCCTGCAGGAAATTCCTTCACTTCAGAGCAAGCTCACAGCACTTTCAGTTCTCTGCACTACCCTTTTGCTTATCTACTGCTCCCAGTGTATTCACCAAATGCTTAGCCTCAGCCATAGCCTTTTGCAGACAGGAAAAATATACAGATTTACCCTTTTCTGGACCACTGCCTCATTCAGGCAGAGTGAAAAGAGAAGCTACTCAAGGACCTCCTCTTTGTCAAAACTGTCCTAACCTCCTTAGGGTACACCATCAATGAGAAGAAATCCAAGCATACATCCTCCAGGAAGATCATTTTCTTGGGAGCACTGCTGGGCACAGCATCCCAAATGCCCTTCATACCCCCAGAAAAGCAGAGCTTCCTGCCTCTCTGCTTTACCCAGCTGGCTTCCAGAAGTCACCTTACTGCGAGGAAGTTCCTGCAAGCCTTTGGGGGGTACTTGGCATCTTGCATCCTTCTAATTCCTTTGGCCAGGCTTCGCATGAGAAAACTTCAGTGGTATCTAAAGAACCTATTGGTGTCAGCACTCTTAACCTCTGAAGACCTCTCTCCCTCTGATCCCCTGTATAAGGGCCGAGTTTCTCTGGTGGGCAGGGGCCTGCGCCAACAACAAGGGTCTTCCTTTCACCCTTCGTCCTGCCAGCAGACCATTACCACCGATGCCTCAGACATTGCTTGGGGCACTCACCTAGAAGGCAGGTGCACCCAAGGTCTTTGGTATGCCCAGCACCTTCCCTTACATATCAAGCAAAAGGAAATGATGACAGTACAAAAGGCTCTGACATCCTTCAAACCCTACTCAGAGGCGATCTCTGCCTAACATACAAAGCTATGTCAAACCCAGAGCTGTTGGACATGCTCCACTTAAAGAAATCCCAATCCCTCCAAGCTACATGCTGTAGGAACCTAAACCTCGTCACCACAATAAACAGAACACACTGGAGGGATAGATTCCTGTCCCAGAGACTTCCAATACTCTTGGAACAAACTAGCTGTCTATATCAGACAAAGCTCTTCATTAGCACTCTTCAAGAAAAATCTTGATGATTGGATGGGAAATAGGAAATTCACCCCAGGGATCACTTCTGTGGCTGTGCTCAACAAGGGCACAGGAAAATAATTTTCTTGGATGGCAAAAGCCAGGGTACCTTTTTGGCTAAGCTTATATAGGCCCTAGGGCCAATAGCCTAGTACCTACCTATGAACCCCATCTCAGGCCAGGGGTTCTCCTTATCAAAACAGACAGCACCACAGTAATGTGGTACATCAACAAGCATGTGAGGGACCCAGTCTTACCCTCTGTGCAGGCTAGCCATGAACATCTGGCTTGACAGCCTCTTCCATGGGATTACACCTTATAGCCCAATACCTACCAGGGATCAACAATACCCTGGCAGACCACTTAAGCAGGAGCTTACTGGATCCCCACGAATGGCATCTCCACAGTCTAATCTTTTTACAGATCACCCAAGAGTGGGGACTCCAGAGGTGGATTTCTTTACTTCGCATCTCAGTCATCAGCTGAAAAAATTCTATACCAGGGAGTTTCACCACCTAGTGTGGAAGGTGGATGCCTCGACCTTCCCCTGGAACACCCACCTAGTGTGGAAGGTGGATGCCTCAACCTTCCCCTGGAACACCCTGTTTGTATACACATTCCAACCTCTGCCTTTTATTCCCAAGGTACTGATCAACATAAGGGAGGAGAGACCAAAAGCCATCCTCATTGCTCCAGATTGGCCCAGACAACATTGATACCCTTTACTATGCAGCCTAACATTACAGCCTTCCAGACAGCTTCCTCTGATTTCAGACCTCCAGACTCAGGTGTGGGGGGGTGGTGCTGCACTCAGACTTGCAGAGACTCAAACTATCAGCATGGCTAATACTCTAAAGGCAAACAAGTGGCCCCAGTTGAGCAAACGGGTCCTAGACATTATCACAGACACCAGAAGGCCCAGCACCAGAAAATCTTACACAGGAAAATGGAAAAGATTCTACTCCTGGAGCCAGTCCAGAGGGGGCAATACCTCACAACCTTCCATCCCTCTTATCCTGGACTACTTAGCGGAACTACTTAATAGTGGCCTCTCCTTCACTTCTATTAAGATCCACGCCTCAACTATTTCAGCTCATTTTGACTCATATCAGCCACTATTCTCCCATCCTTTCATCAAACAATCCCTCAGAGGGGCTTCTAATATCAGACCTCTCAGAAGGCCACCCACGCCATCCTGGGATCTGAATTATGTTTTGGAAAAATTAACCTTACCACCCTTCAAACCTGCTGCTTCAGCAGAACTAAGATGCCTCTCCTGGAAGACTGTCTTTCTCCTAGCTATCACCTCAGCTAGAAGGGTTTCAGAACTTCAGGCACTGATGGCTATTGAGCCCTTCATCATTTTCCATGCAGACAGGGTTTCCCTGAGGACTAATCCCTCATTTATGCCCAAGGTGGTATCTAATGTAACTCTCAACCAGACCATACATCTACCCACCTTCTTTCCTAACCCTCAAAACAAGGGGGAAAGAATGTTGCACTCACTGGATGTGCACATACAGCTCAAATATTATCTGAACCATACTAAACCCTTCAGAAAAACAGACCAACTACCTGTCAGCTTTGCCCCAGGAGCAGAGGGGAAGCTCATTTCCAAGCAAACCATTTCCAAATGGATATCACACTTTATCCATTTCTGCTACAGATTACATGGGAACCCCCCCCCCCCATCAATCTATTTGAACCCATTCCAATAGGGCAGCCTCCACTTCCACAGCATTTCTCAGAAGAGTTCCAACAGGGACATCCTGGAAGCTGCCACATGGACTTCTGTCCATACCTTTACCAAGCATTACCACCTACCACTATTTTCTAAGGCTAGGACAGGGCTTGCCTCTGCAGTTCTGCAGGGCTTGCTGACCCAGACCTATGTCTCTTACTAATTCTACCACCCCTTTCCTCAGCTTTGGGAATCCTCCCACAGGTGAAGACTGCAACAGTGAAACACGAATAACATAGTACAGTTGTGTGCACTTACCATAAATGTAGATGTTTGTGTGTATTCACTGTTGCAGTCCTGGTTTCCCTCCCTCCTTCCCTATATTCTTACTTTAAGGAGACATAAGCTTCTCTAGGTGGCTTTTAGCCACCAGGACTACTTTACCATATTGCCTGAGTTTCTGACTGGTTAGGGCAAGGAAAAACTGATTTAATGACGTTGGCTGCCTTGCTTTATAGCACTGACGACCTGACGTCAGTCAGCAAGTGACAGCAGCCGACGCAGAAAAACATTGACTCTGGTATTCGGGCCAGCTGAGGGCTACCACAGCAGGGATAACCCACAGGTGATGGCTGCAACAGTGGATGCACTTAAACATCTACATTTATGGTAAGTGTACACAACTGTACTTTTCTCTTCTCTTTAGCCCTCTGCAGTTGTTTCTTCCGGTTTGGTGAGATTCCCCTTGCAATACTTATCTTTACCAGCCCCTCTAAATAATAATTATTACTTTTTAACCTTATCCATTTTATTTCTACCCCATTTTTAAACTTTCATTTATTCCCTCTCACTAGCTACAACCTCTGAAGAAATGTCTTCCTTAATAGCTCTTGGGGAAGAGCCAGTGTCTCTCATTTTACTTCATTACCCTGCATTTTTATCTCAACTGTTATTGGCACATGATTTGAAATGGTTATTAGATGAGTCAAAGCTTTCAATTAAATGCACATGTTCCTGTGAAATAGAATTTCTTTCTAGTTAGCTGAGTTGTTGTACCTTGGGGATTAATGTGAAAGTTTGAATTCCTACTACTGAATTCACATCTTTCATACCAAATATTTTCATAAATTTCTTCAGAAATCTCCCATGTTTTGTTATATTTCAACTTGTAGGTCCCCCAGATACATCCTCACTGTTGCAAGTCAAGTTCCAGTCCCCACCTACAAGTAGTATTCCTTGCTGAAAGCTGATTATGTCTCCCAAAATAGCAGTTTTTAGTGGAACATAAATACATGCCATTGTCGGTAGGCCCAAACTTCCACAAATCTACCACTACTATCTTTTCCCCTTTTTTCACTATTGGAGCTTCTCTAACATTTAATAGAAGTACTCCCACTTTCCTTTGCCCCTGATATTCTGCTGAAGATCCAGCCTGAAAATGTTGTTGTGTCTTTCTGCTTATCCCGGTTAGGGGTCGCCACAGCGGAACTCCTGTCCGCTAATGTTTGCTAGTTGATTTTTACGTGCCGAGTTACCAGCCCTGATGCACAACCTTCAGTGAAGGCACGCCCATTCACGCATGCCTCCACACAGAAGGCGCTCTAGCTGAGAATCGAACGGGACAACGTCTTGCTGTGAGGCGACAACGCTACTGCAGCACCACTACCGCGGACAGTATCCATCCTGAATCATACTAAGAAATGCACAGTGCAAATAGCCATGCTACAGAAATCACATTTGGAAAGAAGTGAGCACGTGAATTTGATAAAAGAATATCCATCCTGAAAATCTTTTATCAAATTCACGTGCTCACTTCTTTCCAAATGTGACTTCTGTAGCATCGCTGTTTGCACTGTGCATTTCTTAGTATGATTCAGTACTCTTGCCTTTACCTCATGTTCCAAAATATGTTTAGTGTAGCCATTTATAAGTTTTTATTCCAATCTATTATGCATGACACCTTTTTAAATGTTGATCTCCGGCATTTTTGTTACCTGCACCCATTAACGTTTGGCAGGTTGATCTCTTATACAGTTGTTTCTCATCATCTTCATTTGAACCTGTCACATTTTGCAAGATTTTGTTTTAATGGCCCCATAATCTACTAATTCAAAGCAAACGCACACAATCTTGTACATCTTTAATGATGTTTAACCTTCCTAATAGGAACAATTGCTGCACACACAGACATCAGCCTGTGCTCTTACTTAAACTAATTGGTTGTCTGTTCTTGTCTTGCCTTCATTCGCCTCACAGATGTGAAAAAAACACTTTTGTATGCTTTCAGAAAACATTAAGCTTTAGCCTTAAAACGTGTGATGACTTTTATTGCTTACTTCTGTAGTCAGCTTGTCTCTATGGAAATGCAAGTACCAAATGTGCAGCACTGCCTCTCAACTTACACTGGACATTTGCCAAAGGAAAACTTCAGTGTCCTTTTTTTTACGTGCTTACACGCTTACAAATTTCTTAGATTAAGTCAAAGGCTTTAATCCTGACATATGCAAAAGGAAGCGTGAACTTATCAACTCTACATAAATCTGTGCGCCTTTACACCCCATCCCCACCTCAGGAATGCACCATATTAACGTAAACATGCTTTTGTTCAGTCTTTCTTCTCTTTTTATATTTTAATGCCTCCATTTCTTAAAACTAAAAGAAGAAAAAAGGTAATTGTTTTATCTTTCATATATATCAGTAACTGAAAATTCTTTACTGTATAACGTGCAATTTATATAATGAAATATTTTTATAGAAAAAAACAATTACATGAAAAATGAAAAAAAATGTAAAATGAATTGATGCATAAATAGTGAAGACTTACAAATTAACTAAGAATGGTCGTAGTTCAAAATGTTATTTTCTTTAGATAGCGAATGTAAGGAAGTGTATGCAATTTTAGTGTACAATTAATTTTAATAAAACGTGGTAGGTGTCACCTACAGTTTTGCAGCTCTTAGTTTTAATACTGGTTGAATTCTGGTGATTCACCAAAAAGACCTTCTCTACAATGTTTTTAATGGTTTTCCTTTTCGATTCTTTCTGATTTTTACATCTAAAAAATGAAACATTTTTATTGTAATCAGAGATGTAAATCTTAAAAACTAGATGTAGTGTTCAAGTATTTTTTGAAATTGTTGAAACTTTCTGCATTACCATTCAGAATAACATAAATCATCCAAAAAATCTGGAATGTAGTACAATAGAAATACTATTGAGAACAAAAATTGCTTTACTTGAGGTTTTTTTTTCTCCTTCGCTTCAGTATAATTCCAAACATTAACGACATGAAGTGGGGTACATTAACGACATGCAGTGGGGTATATGCATTTCAGCCCCACACAAGTTTAACAAAGTCAACAAAAGTACAAGAAAAAATGGAATGACCGGAAAGTCGTATTTCCCAAAATTGATTAATACTTTATATATTCACTAATTTCAATGATGCTGGTTTTCTTTCTGTTCAACTCTATCGCCTAACACCACAGTCTGGTTTAAGTCCAAGGTATTCCTGATTCTTCTACTCATTTCCTATGTTTCTTTCTGATTCTCAAGCATTTTCCTTTGGAACATTGGGAAAAGGTTTTGTTGGCAGAGTCTAACTTTATTATCAGAAGAATGAGAAACAGCAATCCCCTTCTATTTGATGGCTCACTTTTTGTTGGACAAATTATATTTTCTCATTCGGTTGTACTACATCAAAAATTATTTTGATCTTCCAGGAAAAATAAATTCTGAAGACAGCTGGGTACAGCAGTTTGAATCTCACACCTGCATAGACATTTATTCCCTAATGGCTGGGATTAATTTGCTATTCTTTTGCCTAGTGTACAGTGAGTATTCATTTTCCACAAATGCTGTACTGTCCCCAGTTTTTAATATTTTGCCCTTTTGCCACAGTTTTGTCAGGATTAATTATTTCTGCTAGTATGATTGCATCTTTACTACTGTAGGTCTAGACTGCTTTCTTATGGCCAGGATTGGAGAATACACATGATATGCCCTTTCAATGGACAAATCCTGCTGTGGAATACCATTACAGTTGCTTATTTGTGCTTTCACATATTAATATAGTCTGTTCCTTCCAGGTTCTGTGATACAGCAGAATATCTCAGGTTTTCCCTGTATGCTGTATCCTCTTACTCTTATTTTTTGAAACCGTTTTTCTTGAGCAGTCTCCTACTCAGACAGCCTTTTTTTTATTTTGACCTCTGCTATCAGTTCATCTGAATAGCTGTTTAAAGCTTCTATTTTTTCAGCTTTTTATTTTGAGTTGATATTTCTTCAATGTTTCATTTATTTTAATTGGCTGTGAGCACATTTGAGTTTTTTTTTTTTTTTTAATCTAGATTACTGGAAGCCATATCTTGCACCAAAGCTGGAGCTTGAACTGCTTTTTGTTGAACAGCTGCAGAATTATTCCCAGTCTGCGTTTTTCTCTTTGCCTTTTGTAGTTGATTTTTTTCAGGCTCACTAAGTTTCTTCTTCTTTGGCATTAGGCAGTATACTTACCAGCCAGTAACTGAATTTATTAAAACTTGCAGAGTTTCTGGCCCTTATCTGTGTCTTATTTCATACTGGGGAGCTGAATTCAGGCTGTTGATCAGTGTACATCTGTCTTGGAACAGAAGTTCTTCACTACTTACGGTCTCCAGGCCTCACTGGCAAATTACTGAGGACTGAAGTCAGAAAATAGTGGCAGACATTTCAGTTTCAGAATTAATGTCCTTCAGAAAATTGATGCTAATGCAAAACCTGTTGTTTTATCAACTTTCTAAGTTTGTAAGTATAGTTAAATAGTTTTGCTGTTTTGGGACCTTTGGACCCCCCCCCCTCCCCATTATTTGTGGCTTTGTCCAGATTTCTTGCTCTAAGAGGGTGAGAGGTATGTCCCGGATAGACCCTGACAAGTGAAAACTCAAGAGAAGTCTTCCAGGGTTTGGCCCAGATGTGGGAAAACCGCAAATAATTTGTTCTCCTCCTTTCACCCCAGACATTTGGAAAAATTCTGTTAAGAGACATCCTTGCAGACATGCTTAGAGGACAGACACAGTTTCATTCCCTTGAACAGGAATGTTCCTTTATGCATTTCCACCCTTTCTACTGATACCCAAGGTACTTCTGAAGATTCATAGGTTCATACTAGGCTATCTGCCCTAGGGCATTTATAAGCCTAGCCAGAGTGTGTTTGGCTTTCGCCACCCATTTTAAATGAATTTTGCTATGCCCTTTTTCGAGGTTAGTATACTGTGCCTCTGTCTAACAGTGACACAGAAGTGATACCTGGGGTAAACCTACTATCTCCCATCCAGTTATCAAGATTCCTCTTGAAGAGCGTCAATGAGGGACTCTGCCTAAACTGGACTGGGATTTTATTCCAGAGTGAAGGGAGCCTCTGGGTTATGAATCTGTCCCTCCAGCATTTACTATTTATTTCAGTGCTGAGGTTTAAGTCTCTCAAGCGCGTAGCTCGATGGGATTTGGATTTTCCGAGGTGCAGCATGTCCATTAATTCCGGGTTGGACATGGCTTTATACGTCTGGCACAGATCGCCTCTGAGCAGGCGGTATGCCACTGAGTAGAGCTGGAGTTTCTTTAACCGGGCAGCATATGGCATCTGTTTGAGCTCTTTGATCCTCTTGGTGAGGTACTTTTGGGGTCTTTCCAGTTGCTGCAGGTGTCTGGTAAGGTACATCCCAAAAGGGGCATTGTACTCAATTATGGGCCTGATGAGGGATGAGTAAAGAGGCACAATGACCTCCCCTGATCTAGATGTGAATCCCTTCATGATTAGGTGGGCTATATAAAATGTTTTTCTAATCACTTTGGCCACGTGTTTGTCAAATGAGAGATTGCTATCAACTTGGGTCCCCAGGTCCATAATTACTTCTTCTGTACTTAATGGATTACCACCTATGTGGTAATTTGTGTGCACTTTGTTTTTGCCAAAGGGGATGACTACACACTTTTTGGCATTTAGCTTGAGACCATGGCTCTGGCAACAGTTGCCTTGTTTCTATGAGGCCCTTTTGTAGGATGCTTGTGTCGGCTGGAGAGTCGATTATGGTGCCCAGTTTGCAGTCATCTGCGATCTTGGTCAGCCACAGTCCTTCCGTGTTAGCCTGTACCTCCGAGAAGTATATACCGAACAAGAGAGGTCCCAGGACTGAGCCTTGTGGGATGCCACTTGTAACTGGTTTGGAGTCTGACATGGCTCCAGCAATTCTAACCATGTGGGTTCTGTCTTTGAGCCAACCCATCTAGTGACATAGGGGTTTATATTTAAGCTGGTGAGCTTATCTGTAATGCCCGAGTGGGGTATTGTATCGAAGGCTTTTGCAAGGTCCAGGTAGGCTGTGTGGACCACCTTCCCCTCGTCAATGGCCTTGGTGACTGTTTCAAAGAAATCAACCAGGTTTAAGAGGCAGGATCTGCCCTTAACAAAGCCGAACTGGGTAGGATCCAGTGTCTGTAGGTCCCCATTATCTTTATTTATGAGGTCTATGATGATCCTTTCCATAACTTTGCAGACCAAGCTAGTCAAGCTTATGGGGCAATAGTTTCCAGGATCCGTTGAGGTACCACCTTTGTGGAGAGGGACCACTGTTGCTGTATGCCACTCTTTGGGTACATATCCTGTAGTAAGGCCGAGATTGAACAGTAGTTTTATGTTTGGGTTTAGTTCTTCTTGGAGTTCATGTAGGACGCAGCCCGTCTGGTCCCATTGATGCTGTGTTTTTTGCTTTGGAGAGGGCGGCTCTTACCTGAACATCTGAGATGTCAGGGGGGCAGCACTCTGCTGGGATAGATATTTGCCCTTTTGGTGGGGAAGGGGGGGGAGAAGTTTGCACTGAACCTGTCAGCTAGGATGTTGGCAATGTCAGTGGGTTCGGTGTACTTTTTGTCATTTTGGACTAATTCTGAGCATATCTGGGAATTCCCACCCAGGTTCCTAACATAACTAAAGAAAGCCTTGTGATTATCCTTAGTGTCCTGTGCAATTTTTCTCTCAAAGCTGGCCTTAGACGATTTTATGAGTGCCCGTAGTTTTTTGCTAATACTGATCAGAGATGCCTTCCCTTTTTGGGATTTTGCTCTATCATGTAGTAGCTTCCTCCTTCTGTTGTATAGTTTGTTTATGGCTGGGGTCCAGCAGACAGGACGCCTAACTTTGGAGGATTGGGTCTTGGTTTTATTTGGGATTGCATGATCCATGCATTCCTGAAGGTGTTCATAGAATAAAGGATTCTGCGGTCTGGACCGTATTTTCCACAGGCCCGGGGGCTTTGAAGGATTCCACCTCGGTTTTGAGGAGTGTGAAATTTGCTTTAGAGAAGTTTTTCACTGTGGTTTTCTGGGCAGGGGCTGGGGTCGGGATGTGAATATCTAGTGAGATTAGTTTATGGTCTAATCTTACCAGTGAGGGATACACTTCTGGTCTGGAGCATAGATTCCCCATGTTGGTGATGATCAGGTCCAGCATGTTTTCCCCTCTTATGGGAGTGGCAACAAGTTGTTTCATAGCATTTGAGTTTATAAATTCTAGGAACCTTTGGGCTAGGGTGATGGAGCTAGAGTAATGCTCCCAGTCTATGTTAGGGTAGTTGAAGTCACCCAATATAATGGTGTTTGGAGAGACCCTCATATTTTCCAGTGTTCTCAGGAAGGCCGAGTGGGGTTCCTGAGTTTGGGAGGGTGGTCTGTAGCAGGCTATAAACTGGAAGGCAGTTTTACCCACTGTTAGTTGCACATGGATAGTCTCTGATGCTTCGTGCTGTGCCACCAACCTGGAGGTATGGGTATCTTTAACGAATATTGATACTCCCCCTCCTTTTGTGGTTCAGTCCAAGTTTTGGGGCCGAAAAACATGGTATGAGGTATAACCTGGTAGTGCTGGGGTGCTCTCGGGAGCCTTGAACCAGGTTTCTGTTACTGCGCAGATATCGATGTTCTCCGTGCTAAGGAGAGTTTCGAGTGCGTGCATCTTGAGGTTTAGACTTCTGGCGTTGAGTAGCATTACTCTTAGTTTCTTATCCCTTGTGATACCTATGGAGGTGGGTTTGTCTTTTGAGCCTTGCCTAAAAAAGGCACTATGGGGGTGGCAAGAGCCTTTGCCAATATCCGAAAGCCCAGGGGTGACAGGTGCAAGCCGTCCCTAGCGAAGCATCGTGGCTTGTCGAGCATGTCATCCCAGGCAGACAGGCATTGGATCTCCTTTGAATGACACCAATACTTAAGCCAATTGTTGAAATTGATCATCTTGTCCCTTGGTGAGGGTAAGATGCTACTCAAGGTCAGGGTCATACCGGCCTGGGCTACATGCTCAGAGAGCTCCTCTATGTCTCATGTCATGTAGTCCAGGGAGGTACATCTCAGGTCATTCACACCAGCAAGGACAATGACTGAGTCATATTTGTACTTGCCTTGGAGTGACCTGAGTGCTTGTGTTATGTGGCGGATCCTAGCGCCCGACAGGCAGCTCAATGTGAAATTTTCCTTGTTCAACCTGGTGAGCGGGACGTCAGTGTGCCTGACGATAGTCACCTATTACAAGTGTATCAGGTGTGTTGTTTAACCTTAAGGGCTGTGACTGTTCGGCACACTGGCTTTGTGAGCTATGTGTTGCACGTGTTTTGTTTTGGGGTAGCGGTTGCTTGGGCGTTCAGAATTACCAAAGGTCATTGTGGTTGACACCCTTTTGGCCCAGGCAAGGTTGGCCCTACCTTTTAGTAGAATTGGCCAAGGGCAGTTGCCACAACCTTCCTCACACTCTGGGTCTGCTCACACATTGTCTGGGGTAAATGATGCACTCTATGATATAGCATTTGCAGCTGACAGACAGGATGATTTCATCTTTACCTCTTAGGTACTTGTTCTATAAGGGTGTGTGACAGCCATTGAAGGAGGCAAATAACATGCAGCAAGAAAGCATTAGTTATGTACTCACTATAACTACGAATCTGTGTTGTCCATTTTAATTCTTCTTCGACTAATGGGTCTGTGAACAACCTTTTACCGCTACATTATGTCAGATTGAGTTTGCTCTGCTGCAAGTATGCCTTAGGGCATAAGTAACCGTAATATAAGAAACAGTATAGGTATAGAGTAGGGGCTCAAACTGGAAATAGTGGTTCCAGTGCACCTCATCAGGTCACTCCCAAAGGGTAAGGATATGGAGAAGGAGGGTGGAAAGTTGAAGAATAAAAATGGACAACACAGAGGCGTAGATGTCCTTCAAGGATGCATCTGCAGTCATAACAAATGGGTTGTCCTGTCGTCAGGCAGCCCTTCGGCCGGATGCCAAAGTCTGGGTCCGGCTCCGGCTGATGTCGCACTTCACCCGACGTCATCTCTGCTGGTCTTCGGGTATAAAGGCATCAGCCGACGCCATTTTCCTCAGTCTTTCTTGCCGCGTGCGCTGAAGCAGAAGCTGTTCGCAAGTGCCGGTCGGTCAGATCCAGAGATTACTACTACCGAATACTACTTGAAGACTTCTAAAAGCTAAGTACCCGTTGGGGACTCTTTCTTGCCTCAGCCGATGTCAGAAAAAATAAATAACTCTTTAACTTGTGGGAAACAACTACCTCATAAAGATTTCCACTCTTACTGCCTACCTTGTTTAGGCCCAGACCACCGTAGCAGCCTGTTTAGCCTGTGCTTCCTTCAACCGACGAACGCTTAGGCGTCGGTCGGAGTTTGCTGAACAGTTTTTCGGCTCAGATTTTGCATACATTATGCCTTTGGATCCTCCGACTACCCAAATTGTTAAAGAAAAGACCGACACTCACGGTCCACAGTTAACCACGGTTAAGCAAGCCGCGAGTGTCTCGGTTTCGGCCGAAACCGAGAAAACGGGTCAATCTTCAGCTGAATCCATGACTACTACTGAGGCTCCTGCTACCTTAGTTGAATCGGCCTCTGAAGTTTTGCCTACTACTGTGGTTCCTAGTGAATTATCAGACACCATCCCTTTGGATGTCTCTACCCCAGCACGTGGTGCTGCTAGGCCTCCTGCAGCCATGTCTATAAAGGCCTTTGCCAGGGCTAAAGCAGCCAAAACTGTTTAATCAGGGCCTGTTAAGCCCCCCTCACACAGGCCCACTTCTAGTTCACAAATGCTTACTCTGGCAGAGGATTTAATCTCCTTAGGGGATCCCAATCTCACCCAGACAGGGCCTCTCAGCCTCCAGAAAAGACCTAGAGCAGAGCCCCGAGCCAGTGTCCTCTGATGATTCTTGGATAACTCAGACATTACAGATCAGCCAGAGGCTCCTTTTTCTACTTATGAAGATTCCGATGCTGAAGAATCCATTCCATCTGCCTCTCCTCCAGAGGAATTTTCCTTTGGGAAACCTTACATGCCATGAGAGAACAATTCCAATGGCAGGGACAAGATTTCTCAGATTCAAGATAAAGGCTTAGAACCTTTCTGCACTTACCACAACATAGGCCCTTAGCTATACCTCCAGTTCTGCCTGTTGTGGATGATGCATTTAATGATGTTGGCACTGCTCCTGATACTTTACCTCCAGCCCCTGCCAAACCAGATAGATTTTACAGGGTGCCAGACACTCATCACCACCTATACAAGGCCCCACTTGCAGATCCTGAGACTATATCCCAGGGCCTAAGGCAGTAGCCGACCTCAGCAAAAACCCTCTCCCTTCTGAAAGGGAATCCAGGTCCTTAGAGAGATGGGGAAAAAGTTTACACCTCTGCTACTCTCTCAGCTAGAGCTTTAAACTGTCAGTTTCATATGATCCAATACCAAGAGTTTATGCTTGATCAGTTAACTAAGAAGCTGTCCTCTGATGACTCCTTAGATAAGAAGTATGTTTTAGAAATGGTGAATAACATTCAGCAGGTTAGTAACCATTCTTTAAAATGTGGCTATGATGCACTGGAGGCTTCATTTAGATCAGCCATGACTGGCACAGTGATAAGAAGGCATGCATGGTTGAAAGAACAGGTCTTGCCGGATCATGTTAAAGCAAAGTTGCTAGATGCTCCTATGGATAAGGCCAGTCTATTTGGTACCCCTGCTCAGCAAGTAATGAAGAAAATGGAAGAGAAGGCAAAATCTGTACAAACAGTTAAGGATTTCTTACAGGTTCAACCCCCAAGGTTTAGCAGGAACTGGCCTGCCAAAAATTGGTCCTTTCCAGACTCCTCAAAATCTCAAAGAGGCAGGAATAGACGCTCTAGAGGCAGAAATCAATCCAGAGGAGGTGCCTACAGAGGCGCCAGTGGCAAGGCAATAACCAGCGAGGCACAGACACAACCACTGCCACTGCAACAGGACAATCACAGTGACTTGGCTCTGACACCGCCTACCAGGGAGCAAATTGCAGCACCTTTAGGCGAAAGTTAGCCTTATTTCGAAAAATTGGCACTATATCACAAAAGACAAGTGGATTTTGCAAACCATAGACCAAGGCTACAGGTTCCACTTCCACACCTTACCAGTAAAAAGAGGAATGCCAAACCTACCTCCAATTCAAAAAACAGAAGCTCTAAAGCAGATAGCTCAATTAACAAACATGAGAGCTGTGGAAAGAGTACCAATAACAGAACAGGGCAAAGGATTCTACTCCAGACTCTTCCTAGTACCAAGAAAAGAGAAAAGTTGGAGACCTATTCTCGACCTGTCCGTCTTAAACACATACATCATTGTCCCAAAATTCAAAATGCTGACCCTACAGCAACTTCTTCCCATGCTGGGCAAGGAGTGTTGGCTGGTAACTCTAGATCTCAAGGAGGCATACCTGCACGTCCCCATACGACCAAATTGCAGAAGATACCTCATATTTCTTGCAGGATCAGAGCATTATCAATTCTCAGCATTGCCCTTTGGCTTATCTACTGCCCAGAGTATTCACAAAATGCCTGGCATCAGTAATCGCTCATTGCAGGCTACAGGGAATCCAAATTTATCCATACCTGACGACTGCCTGTTACAAGCGGACAACAAAGCAAGCTGACAACAGATTTACAAAGAGTACTACAAGCCCTGGGATACACAGTCAATTTAAAAAGTCAAGACTGATACCATCCCAGACAAGAACTTTCTTGGTGCGGAATTGGACACAGTAAAACAAATGGCATTCCTAACTGCAGAAAAACAAGAACAACTCCCTCTTTACTTCTTGGCATTAACAAAGCAGAACAAACTAACAGCAAGAAAAGTACTGCAGGCCTTGGGCTTCATGGCATCATGCATAATCCTGGTCCCCCATGCCAGACTGCATATGAGAAAGCTACAGTGGTACCTAAAGAATTTATGGTCTCAACACAGGCACAGCTTAGAAACCGAAATCTCACTAATCCCATGCCTGAAACAAGAATTCCTATGGTGGGCTCAAGCATGCCAGTCAAACCCAGGCTTGCCCTTCCACAACTTTCAAGCAAACCAAACCATCACAACGGACCTCAGACCTAGGCTGGGGGCACATGTTGGACAAATGCATACAAGGATTGTGGACTCCAGACCAGCTGCACCTGCACATAAACCAAAAAGAAATGCTGGCAGTAAAACTAGCAATCCAGAAATTCAGACCATTCCTCAAAGAAGGCCATTTAATGATAAGGACAGACAACACCACAGTCATGTGGTACATCAACAAACAGGGAGGCACTCATTCATACCCCTATGCAGAATGACTCTGGACCTTTGGAATATGGCTCTGAGCTACAACATCCAGTTACAGGCAATATTTGTGCCGGGAAAAGAAAACACCCTAGCAGACATGTTAAGCAGAACCACCTCGGATGCTCACGAATGGATGCTACACCTGGACATCTTCAAGGCCATCACAAAGAAATGGGGAATGCCACAAATAGACCTATTCGCATCCCCAGTCAATCACCAGCTCAAAAAATTCTGCACAAGGACATACCACCCACTTGCATGGAAGGTGGACTCTCTATCCTTCAGTTGGAAAGGCCTGACCGCTTATGCATTTCCACCTCTTCCTTTGATGCACAAGGTACTACTGAAAAACAAAGAGGAACGTCCAAGGATAATTCTGATAGCTCCGAATTGGCCAAGACAACACTGGTATCCATTTCTGACGGGCATGTTTCAGGGGAGAATGTGGTCACTACGCCTGATGCCTTTGATGTTAACTCAGAACAACTACAACATCATGCACCCAAACCTAAAAACCTTGCAACTGACTGCCTGGAACATCACATAACAGCAACTAACCCAGACTTATCCCAAAGGGTTAAAGACATTATCCTTGAAGCCCGCAGACCTTCAACAAGAAGGAACTATGCAGGAAAATGGAAAAGGTTTGTCATTTGGAGTACTGAAAGAGGAAAAGATGTGAACATAGATATTGCTAACATCCTGGAGTACTTGGCAGAGCTTCTACATACAGGCCTGTCCTATTCCTCCATCAAGATACATGCATCAGCTATTTCCATGAGAATACAGCTTCGATCCACCTGTCTTTTCGCATCCTCTACTCAGGCAGTTCCTCAGAGGGATCAAGAATGTAAAACCTCCTAGGAAACCACCATTACCAGCATAGGACTTGAACTTTGTGCTAGAAAAATTGACACTCCCTCCATTTGAACCAGCAGCAACAGCAGATCTTCAACACCTATCATGGAAAACTGCTTTCCTACTGGCAATCACTTCAGCAAGGAGGGTTTCGGAACTACAGGCCTTAATGGCAGTACAACCCTTCCTAATCTTCCATCAAGATAGAGTGTCCATGAGAACTAATCCTACATTTATGCCTAAGGTGGTATCCAGAGTGTCTTTAAACCAGGCAATCCACCTACCTACCTTCTTTCTCAATCCACAGAACAGGGGGGAAAGACTGCTGCATACCTTGGATGTACATAGACAGTTACGCTACTACCTGGACAGAACCAAAAGTAACAGAAAAACTGACCAGCTTTTAGTAGCCTATGCAACAGGAAGGGAAGGAAAAGCAATTTCCTCCAAATGGATAGGAAATTGCATAAGATTCTGTTACTCCTACCATGGAAAACCAATTCCACAGAACATAAGACCTCATTCTACAAGGGCTACAGCCACTACCACAGCTTTCTTATGAGGAGTGGCAACCAAGGACATTATTGAGGCGGCTACTTGGACCTCCGTGCATATATTTGCCAAGCATTATAATTTACCTCTATACTCTAGATCCCGAGCAGGGTTCGCCACTGCTGTATTGCAAGGGATCCTAACTACACCATAATTCTTCTTCCTCCTCCCCTAGTTTGGCTATGGTATTCTACCCATTTGTTATGACTGCAGATGCATCCTTGAAGGACATAGTACAGTTTTGTACCTACCATAAATGTAGATGTCCGAACAGGATAGCATCTGCAGTCAGGATCCCCCCCCCTCCTTCCCTCTGTGGTACTCTAGGGTATTTACCCTCCTAATAGCTAGCTGGGGAGTCTCTTATGGTGTATTTGTTTGTATATATGTACATACATACTTATTTTTGTGTTTGCCTTCTACTTTTTGGGAACATTGGCATTTATCCAAAATTTAGCTTTCCAAGAGGGCAACTGGCATCTGGGGCAAGAAACACTGAGGGAAAATGGCGAGGCTGATGCCTTTATACCAGACCAGCAGAGATGACGTCGGGTGAAGTGCGACATCAGCGAAGCGGACCCAGACTTTGGAATCCGGCCGACCGAAGGGCTGCCTGACGACAGGACAACCCATTTGTTATGACTGCAGATGCCATCCTGTTCGGACATCTACATTTATGGTAGGTACAAAACTGTACTTTATGGTAAGTCTTCCAGCAGAAATAATCTTAGGTGGCCCTCTTGGAAGGATGTTCCAGAGAACCACGGAACCAAATGCAGCCCTGTTTGAGGAGATGATATCCAGCTTTTAATGAGAAATAAAAGTGTGAGAAATGGACTAAGTGGCCGCAACATAAATACAGTGGAAGCCCTGGTCCAAAACAAGCAGATGTAGCCATGGATGAACTTTTGGAATCTTGGGCAAGGACAATCCTCTCAGAAAATAGACAAATGAAAAATACAATCAGTTACCCATTTGGCTAAGGTAACTTTGGATACCGGTTTTCCCAACTTGTTTCTGGTGAAGGAAACGGTTGATCAGTTCTCCTAAAGTCTTTTGTTCTGTGGAAGTAAAAACAAAGTTGTCTATGTACATCTAAAAGATTAAGCATGTATTCTCCCTTATTGTCAAAATTTGGAAAGTTTTGGCATATTGATTACTTGATTTATATTTGACTCAGAAAAAAACTTTTGGCAAAAATTGTAGGTAAAGATCACTATCTTTGTGAAAAATTAAGTGCTTGGAGTTCAGAAACTTGCCTTACAGATGTAATAAGCAACAAGAAAAATATTTTCCAAGAGAGATTTTTAGATCTGACTTAGCCTTAGGCTCAAAAGGGGATTGAATTAGTTTGTAATAGCACATTAGGATCCCAATGTGGACTAGGATCCTTTATCAGAGGTCTCAGCAAATGGCTACCCTTAAGGAATGCCTTGCATGTTTTAGAAGAGGCTAGTGGGGAAGTATTATGTCCTGTGTGGTACTTGGAGATGACTGCAAGATGGACTTTTACTGTGGAGAAACTGGCACCACCTTGCAAGATTGAAGCAAGAAAATCTAACACAACGGGAATTGTTGTAGTAAAAGGTTCCAACTGTCTCTGTTCTGCTCAGTAGGAAAATCTCTTCCATTTACTCTTTGCAATTTTTCATTTAGAAGGTTTCTGGGATGAAAACCAGATTTAGCAAACCTGAGAGGAAAGCCTGGACTGTCTAGCCATTATTGGACTTGGCGAAACCAAGCAGTCAATTTGAGGTCTTGAATGTCCAGATGAATCATCTCAGAGTGATGCGATGATAGATCTAGGCTGGGATCCAGTGTCCATGGTGGACATAATAGATGAGACCACAAGAATGGGAACCACACCTGCCGAGGCCATAAAGGGGGAATGTGAGGATTGCCTTGCTTTTCAACTTTTGTGCTTTCTGGAGAAATTTTGGTATTAAGGGGAGGGGAGGATAAGTATACAGGATACCGAAGGCCCAAGCATGAAATAGAGCATTTGTATCTTCCCCTGAGGAAGAATTGGGGCACTGAACCTGCTGCACTTGTTGAAGGGAGAGACAAGAAGGTTGCAGCAAGTTTGACCCCAGTGACTGAAAAATTTCAGTCACTACATGACTGGGAGCACTTGTGCAGCTTCAGGATGGTCTTGCTGAGCTTGTCAGCTAAAATGTTGGATTTCCAAGGTATGTGCATTGCTACAAGAAAGTGGCTGCAAGAGATTGCCCAGTGCTTATACGGTCATTGCTCCTCTGCAAGGGGGGGGGGGGTAAGTTCTGATTCCTATCTGTTGATGTACCAAACCACTGACACACACATTGTCTGTCTGGATAGCAATTGTTCTTAGAGGGAGATCTGCAATGCTAATAGGACTAGTCTCCTCTCTAAAACATTGATATGCAATTTGGTCTCTTCTGGGGACCACATGACTTGAACAGTCCATCCTAAGAAATGCCCCTACCCCACCCCAATTGGGAGGTATCTGTAGTCAACATGGCCTTTGGGGGAGGAAAGATAAAAGGACGTCCCCAGGTAGGGAGTCTTTGCAGACTCGCAAAAAAGTTTTTATAGGATGTTTCATGCTGAGGCATCGGCCATTGTACTGATACGGTCCATTGAAGAACTCTCCTGTGAAGGTGAGCTGTAGGTAATAATAGTATGATCGCTGTACCATTGAACCTAAGGCTTGAAGAACCAGTCATGCTGGAGGAGAGGGATGATCTAGAATCTGTCTGACCTGCAATCTTAGGGTATGAACTCTGCTTTGGGGTAAAAACGCAAAAACTGCTATAAACTCCAAGACTTGAACTGGTTGAAGAAGGGACTTGGAAAGGTGGACTGTGATCTCTAGGAATGGACACAACTGAAGTAATCCCTGGACTTCTGTAGGAGATGCCTGGTGGGTGCGGAAAGGAGACAGTCATCTAAATAACAAAATGCGCTCTGAATCCATGTAGTCTGAGATGTGCTGCCACCACTGCCATGCATTTGGTGAACACCCTTGGGGCTGTGGTGAGACCAAAGGGCAGGACTCTGAACTGGTAATGACTAGCTGCCAGCCGAAAGTGCAGATTTCTTCAAGAGCACCTCTTTATTTTGATGTCATAGTATGCATCTTGAAGGTCTGTGGAGCACATCCAGTCATCCTTCTGTAGAAGAGGTAGAATGGACTGAACAATGACCATCCGAAACTTGAAATTCTTCACAAATTGATTTAGATGACTGAAGTCCATAATAGATCTCAGGTCCCTTGTTTTCTTTGGCACTAAAAAGAACCTTGAGTAAATTCCATACCCTGATTGTTCTGGTGGGACCTCTTTGATAACTCGTTTCTAGCAGCTTTTATATTTCTAGAGCTGCTGTCTCCCGCTGGATGGAACATCAGGGAGATGTCTATTTTGTGAAGGACTTTGTATAAAGGGAATCTCTTGTGATGGCTGTCCAGCATTTGGTTGCAAAGATAAGCATCCCCAAACTGCCTCCAGAGAAGAACAGTTGTGCAACTTTTCATGAAAAAGGTCTGTCCAAGAAAGTCTCAGGACTCCATCTGCTGCAAGGATGACATCTTCCATTGTTGTTCCCCCTCTGCCTCTGGGAGAAAAATTGCCATGTGAGTCTTGAAATGGTCCTTGAGATTTTTAGAACCACATTTTCCTACCATCATGTTAATTCCTGGAAAAAATATCTCTGTGGGGTAGAGAAACTGATTCCAACAGCAGAGAAGGTTTTTCCATGGGAAAGTGTCTTTAATTGTGAGCCCAAACAGGGAGAATCCATCAAAGGGAGTATTAACAAATGAGGATTTAAAGGGCTGTGCAAAAGTTGCACAGTCTCGTCCAGGCATGTATCCTATTGGCTATGTCTGAGCCAGAATCCCATGAGGAACCTTCAGCTGCATGAGAAATTTAACCTCCTGGATGCATTTGATATAGATTGTAGGGTGGCCAGTTGAGAGGAATAAGTTTTCTTTTCCTCTGATGACATGGACCCTGGGGTAGACTTAGGTCCTTTGCCAGGTCCCTTTGTAACCTAGTAAAATGTGCCAGGTAGTTCAGTGACAACAAGTCAAAGGTCACTTAAGTGTAAACACGCTTTCCATATCTGTCCAATGCCCTATTCTCTCTATTAGGAGGATGGACAGTGGAGCTCTGTTTGGCTAGTTCCTTTTTGATGGCTGCCACAACAACCATAGCATCTACAGGGATTCTCTTGCTCCAGAACTGCCTGTCTTTAGGGTCTCCAAAGGTCTTGTCTGGTTAGCAGGGGATAGGCTCTATGTTGTCCAGTTCCTTTCAAATCCTGTGGGAGTTGAGGTCTATAAGGTAATTGCCTGAGGGGAGGGGCAAACCAAGACTTGGATGGGCCAGCCCCGAAGGCATCTAGGAACACAGACTCCTCTTGAGAAGGACTTTGGGAGGACCAACTACCTTTTTGGCACAGGATCTCTAAAATGTCTCTGAAGGAAACATCCTTTGACGGGGACCCCCCCCCCCAATCAAAATTGGCAGCTTTAGTCAAAGATTCCTGAGGGAAATGCAAGTGCCTCCTTTACATAATCTCTTCTGAGGAACCTCTTCAGTGGGATGCGCTGGAGAGGTATTGGAAGAAATAGGAAGTTCCTGAATAGGAACTGCCTGAAAGCTCTTGCAGGCTAGCTGTCCCTGTATAAGTAGGGTGACTAGGCTTATAGCTCAAATCCAGTGGAGGAAAGGGGACACTAAGCCCATTCCACTATCTCAAAGGCAGAGAGACCAGGAGAAGTAGAAACCAACCTTTCCTGAGCAAGAAGCTCTTGGCTTAGTTGATTCTCCATCCCTCCTGGATATCCTGTCCGAGGAGGGAGCCAGTCCCGAGCTGTCCAGGGACAAGGCCCATGGGAACTGATCCAAAATGCTTAGAGTCAAAGTCCTGCCCTGGATCTGGCACAGACACACAGACTCTTCCTGCTTAGTGGGGATCAGCTCTGAATGGGTCGGGGAATGAGTCCAAGATGAAGGTGGTATCTTTGGATCTGACACTACAACTCTTGGTCCAATGGTTCAAAAACTGCAGGTCTGATTAGAGGAGGAGACACAATTGGGTGTGAAGGTGGTTGAAGGCTCACAGATCCAATGGGAGACGGATGGTAAAACCACCATCTGGATCTGTACTCTAAGGAATTTTCTCACCATCCTGTCTACGTCTGTCTCAGGAAGATGTCAGCAGGACTTGATTGAGAATGAGGTGGAGGTAGGACAAGATGACTTCCTAGGGGGGGTCTCCTGTAAAAAGGGAGATCTGAGCCTAGGAGACACTGGCTCCAAAGAAAAACAGAGACTCTAGATCTGAGGAGATTTAGAGGCTATGACAGTCTTATTCAAGGGTGTTGGATCTAGCACTTTTTTTTTTTACTTTAGGAGGTAGCTCAGAGATTGGTTAGGAATGGATGTTGCAGGCTGTGCAGGGGTGTGCTTCCGATGCTCCCTGGGCTCTGAATATTTCTGCTCTTTGAAGGGGGGTTGAGCCCCTGAAGTAGAAGCTGTGGAAGAAGCAGGCAAAAGGGCCTTCAGAACCAACTTATGTCAGTCACTGATAGCCCACGAGTTAAATTCAGCACAGATTTTGCAAAGCACTTCTAAATGGGAAGGGCCTGAATAATATAAATGCACTTCTTGTGGGCATCAGAATTGGGCACCTTATACCACAGGAATTGCACTTTTTAAACCCAGTAGGCTTTTCAGCCATACCAACAATAAACAGTTTCAAAGGTATGGAATAAGATTGTAACATCTAATATAAATCTTTTTTTTTTTTTTTTACAGAAGGAAGGTTCACCAACAGTAGCAACAAAGATGACCCTAAAAAGTAATGTAAAGAAAGGGAAGGCCAATACCAGTTACGGTAAAACAAAAGAAATACTCTTAGAAAGGTAGAGAAAAAGGATGTGAAAAACTACCAGAAGGAGTCAAGGGAGGTTGGGTCCTCCAAAGAAATGATTTACTAAAGAAGAGAGAAACTTTTTGGTCTGCCCATGAATGCCCTCTTTCATCTTTTTTATAGTCAGTTTATAAAATTAGTGTTTTACTTGAAACACCCCTTAGGATCTCAACTTTGTTCTTGAAAAATTGATCTTTCCTTTTGATTTGGCCTTTCTGGTTGATTTTAAAGTTCATTACTTGGAAAACTGTTTTGCTTATTTCTCTAACATTTGCAAGTTGAGTCTCTGTGCTGCAAGCTCTTATGGTGGGCCAGCTTGTCTGATTTTCCACAGTGACAGGGTTATTTCATGCAGTAGTTCATCTTTCATGCCACAAGCTATTTTTGAGTTTATCTTAAATCATGCTAAGCCATCGGTCTCCCAGGTTTTTCTTTCCAAAATCTAAAACCGAGGGAGAGAAGATTCTGCATACCTTAGATGTGGACAGCTACTTTAACAGAACTAAGCCCTTCAGGAAAGCTGATTGGGTGCTTCTTTCCAATTCTGGGCCAAGAATGGTCAGCCAGTCTTTAAGCAAATGATTGCTAATTGGTTGTCCTCTGCTATTGATTTTTGTCACTCCTACCATGGTAAATCTGTTCAGGCAAGGTTAAAGCATATTCCACCACTCCACCAGAGCCTTATCCCCCTTGCTGGCATATTGGAAAAGAGTTGACACTAGAAGCAGCAACCTGGTCCTCTGGTCCTAGCTTTACAAAAGCAATACAACTGCATTCTTTCCAAGTTCTGGAGTAGGCTTTGCGCGTACCATTCTCCAGGGATCCTGGATCCTTATCCTTCCTCCTCCCAGCTAGGATAAAATTTGGAAATCTACCCGTATGCCCCTGAGGTAGTGTGAATGATGAATGTAGTACAGTTGCGAAAGTTCTACTTATGTGTGAAGCAGAGGCTGTTCAAATTTCACACTGCCTTAGTAGCAGCACCTACCATCATCCCCTTTGCTCTATATGTGGTTCGATGGTCTCCAACCTTGTGTTTGTGTTTTATTTCTGTTAGTGTTTTTGGTTACATATTGGATGGTTTCAGGCAGTTCTTGCATCTGGTCCACCTTGGTTCTTCCTAAACACTAAAAGCCTGAACAGCTGAATTCATGTGATAGGGGTTTGGGTTCCCCTGATGGGAGGGGTTAGCCAGTCTGTTATCACAGGAAGTTGGAGGAGAAGATTCTGAGCTCTGGAAAGCTGCCAGTGTGGGTTTGTGCAGAGACAGAACCCAAATACCAGGCAGTGTGAAATTTTAACATCTACTTTTACTGTCCTGGGAGCATCTCCTTGGGTCATCATTGAAAATTTACTGTCCTGGGAGCATCTCCTTGGGTCATCATTGAAAATAGATTAAACCAGTCAAACTTTCATATGGCTTAGAGAGAGAGAGCCCAAAGCATTGCCTCCGATGACCCTAGTTTTAGTGGTCTGGTGTTGGTAGAAGCTAGCATGGAGAGGTGGGTATAGAATGGATAATACTGTCTCACCCATGTCTGTCGTTAGCATAACCAAGCTGCTGACTATGTGTATTGGTATGCTTGATCCCCAGAAACAAGTATGATGCGGAGATAATTGAGATGGCAAGGAATGTAGAGCTAAGCACATAATTCTGACCCTTACTACTCCCTGTCACTGACTCATGCCCCAAGAAGTATAGCTGGTTTGTAGAGCTGTTACCTCTGGGATAATGAGCGTGGTCAGTAAGGAATCCAGAGGGTTAGCTTAGATGGTCAGGATGGAACCAGAACAAAAAAATGTCTTACACTATTGCAGTTCTGTTGCGTGTGATTACTGTAATGCTGCTCATTGTTGCACTCCACTGAAATTTATATTCATAAATATTATGTTAGTATTATCATGTTAAGTATAGACATTTTTTGCAGCATAAAATTTTAAATGCTTGATGAGTATTTTGTATTCTTACCATGTAAAATCTTTTATCTTTCAGGTTTTAAAGAAATCTATATTTTTATGAAGCCGACAGTAATTTTCTTTGCCTGGAGGAGATGGTTTGATTTAGAGCCTGTATAAACTCTTGCCTTAACCATCTATCTACATTAAACAGAATTGTGTACATGGCTACTGTTCAAGAAGCCCTTTAACATCTACCTCTTCTAAAGGACTGTACCATTTGCGAGACAAAAGTGTTGCTGTTCTGTCCTTGTCATATTTCTCCAGTTTGTCTTAAAATCTGTTTTGTACAATACTAATGACTATAGCTATAGTAATAAAATCTTAGTAAAAAAAATTAGTGTAGTGTCTTGTGTGTAGGAGTGATAATTGAAGTAACTGTAATATCGACAGTTGACAAGCTTTCATTCTGCCTACCCCAAGTCTTTGGCTTCTACAGATGAAGACCCAAAAACCTGAGTTTTGGCATCTCTCTCAAGAAGAACTAATCGGAGATGATGAGAGTGAGTAGCCCTACTGAATTGCTTATGTGGGGGTTCGGGGGTTCACTGGTTTGCTGTTAGTGCTCCCTGAAGTGATTCCCAGAGTGTTACAACCACTGGTCATGGGCCTGTGAGCACATTACTATCCTGTGCAGACACTGGGAAAGTCAGTGTTAGGAGGCACAACTACTTTAGTGAGCAGCACAGTGGAGGTTGAAAGAGCTGCCACAGGGAAGAGGAAGCTTCAAGGGGGGATGGTAAGTTTTCCTATTGGACCTTAAAGGTGGTGCACTGCCTAGTACACAGCTGTATCCACTGGGGAATGAAGGGGTTGATCGGGCACCCTTGGCAGTTATAAATGTTTCACAGGGCTTTTTGCCCTTGTATGTCGATGCTTAACCTTTGTACCTGACTGAATGAATGGGAAGTTTGGGTAAAATTAGTGGAGCCATTTTGCAGGTCCATTGGAGACATAAAAAGTTATGCTTATGATAAATGGTGGTCCTGTATGCAACATTTTAATCACTGTGAAAGAGTGGACATGATTGATTAATAGATGATGTAAAGAGTGTACAGACTTTGACTGTGTAAAATTAAGTAAAATTAGAAATGCTTACTTGTGGACAGTTATTTATTCTTCTGACACCTTAATTTTTAATTTTGTTAACTGGATTAATCCTACCAAACCATTTGCTTCTGTTTAGGGGATGTCCAGGGGGGTGAAGCTCATCAACACAGCTCTAGAAACAGTTCTATAGTACAAATCTAGAAACAAATTTAGTAGCCATTTGACCTGAACAGTTTGTCTATAGGAGATGGAAGGAGTCTGAAGTACTAGAGAGAGAGAAAAAAAACAAATGCAGCAGGGAAAATGGTAACCACAAGTGTAAAAAAGTAGACGCAAGTAAAATCCAACAATTTATTCAAATTCCATTTGAATAAATTGTTGGATTTTACTTGTCTACTTTTTTCCACTTGTGGTTACCATTTTCCCTGCTGCATTGTTTTTTTTGTCGTCCTCTGTAAGTACTATAGAGAACCCCTGCAGACACGTGGAGAGCATGAACGTTTAGCCACAAAGCGTTTTAATCTGAAGAAAACATATGAGACCTGATGGGTGGCAGTACTGACTGTTGTCGTTTTACTAGCTTGCTTTTTCACATTTGTGAAAGAACACTGAAACAGCTGATATGAATGTGCAAACAGCTTATAATTAAAATGTATATGCAACAGTGAGCCAAGCATTTGAACTTTTTCAACACCTTTAACTGGATGTTAAAGCTTCATCAGCAAGTGTATTGTAAAGGTACTTTTAATCAAGCTTGACCAGTGATGATTAGTTGACTTTGAAACCATAATGAAAATGTCAGATGCAGCACCTTGACAATGAAAGCAGTGAATTAGGCCTGCCTAAGTTTAGTGCATCTTATTGCTCTACCTTTTGCAGCAGTCAGTGAATTTGAGAAGGATCTTCATGTCCTTCCATGTCAGTGTTACAGTATTCCTTACTAAAAGGATATCCTGCCAAATGTATTTGAACGGCCAGCATACGAAAGCCGTAGCAACTTCCAGGTGCCGTACATCAGCATATATCCTAAGTCTAAGGTCAGGTCACATAGGTGACATAAGAGTGCCTAATCCTCAGAATGTTCTAACACTACTTTTGAATTTGGACTGCAGGTCATTCCTGAAGTTGATTAATTCCCCATCTAAATCTTCCTTTGTGCATAGGCAGCAAAGACAGCCTAGCAGGAGTAAAATATCTAAGAAGGTTTATTCTGATGAGCCTTTTTTGGTATAAAGGGTCAAAAGCTTTCTTTTCCTGATAAATCTGCCGCTGTTTGACATTCAAACACTTCTGCCCCTTGGTCAGATTCCTTTTTCCCCTCAGATGGACTCCTTTCCAGTTTGGCAACAGATCACCACAAGTTCCTGGATGCTTTCCATCATTCAAAAAGGAAGGTTTGTTCATGGAACAGAAGTCCCTTCTTCCCTTTTCCGGTGTTCATCAACCTGTTACCAACTTCCTCACATTACTTCGATCTGTAAGACCTTTTGATGCAAGAAACCATTTAAACTGTTCTGCCCTGTCAGAGGGGCAAGGGATTTTATTCCAGAATGTCCCTGGTTTCCGGGAAGGACGGTTATTGGTGGCCTATTCTTAATCTCTCCTTTCGCAACACATTTCTAAAAGTTTTCTCGGTCAATATGTTCTCTCTCCAGTCTTGTTTCCTCTGTTGCTTCCACAGGCCTTCTTGGTGTCTCTAGATCAGATGGATGCCTATTTGGACATTTCTGTCCACCCTGTCTTCGGAAAATGTTTACATTTCTGTGTTTCCTCCTCATATTATCAGTTCTTTGCTTTGCTTTTTGGTCTTTCTGCATCTCCAAGAGTCTTCACTAAATGTCTAGTCCTGGTTGTAGCCTTCTACACACTTCAGGGTGTCCAAACCTTCCCTTATTTGAATGACCTTCGATTCCATTCCCATTTCAGCAGCTTCTGATTCAGTGTTTAGAATATATAATGCATGTTCTTCGCATTTTGCTGTTGCAGTCATCACATTTGGGTTATCCTGCCAGGGGTAGCCCTCAGTCGGCCTGAATATCAAAGGCTTAGTATTTCTGCATCAGTTGCTATCGCTTCAGGACTGACGTCGGGTCATCAGAGGTATAAAAACAGGCAGCCGACGCCATTACATCAGTCTTTCTTGCCGAGGAGCCCGAAACAGAAGCAGTTCGCACAAGTGCCAGTTGGCTGCTACCCGAGTTTTCATTTCCAAAATGTAATCATCCTGAAGTTTTCTAAAGCTAAGTACCCTGTTGGGGATCCTTTTTTTTTTTTTGCTCTAACCAATGTCAGAAAAAGTGAACAATTGTCTCGCCTATGGAAAGCAAGTACCACACCGAGATTTCCATTCTTACTGCGTTACCTGTTTAGGCCCAGACCACAACGTACCTCGCTGTCAGTTTTGCGCTTTGTTCAATGCCCATACTATTCTTCGTCGAGCCTTTATTGTAGCTAAATACTTTCGTTCTCGGTCTCCATATTCCGAAATGGCTTTGGTAAGCCATCCGACTACCGATCTTCTGAAAAAAACGTAAGGATAAAGACAGAGACAGACCACACAGGTCCAAAACTGCCGACGATGCTTCCGTTAAGCTAGTCACCCGTTTGCTGGTACTCAGTGAGTTGCTTTTGCAGCCCCTGATGCCCACTTCGATGGATTCTCCAGCCTCTACCAAGACCCATTTGGAGTCCGGTATGCCACGAGACTCTGATTACGGAACCTGCGGATTCTCTACCTTGGATGGGTCTGGAGCCTCTGTGCAGGCACCGGCTTCTGAGGAAGTTCTTTGCAGTACCGATATTCGACACAAACCGACTTCTTTCGCATCTTCAGTTCTTTCTAAAACTACCGAGTTTCTAAGGCCAAGAGTACGAGCTACACCTAAAAAACCAATGACCCAAACTCAAGCGCCTGCTTCCTTGCCACAACCACAATCTCAGATGCATAAAGTGGCAGACGACCCGATCATGCTGATTAGGGAAAACCAGCATTCCCCTGCTAAAAGAAAGAGACTTGTCCCCAGCAGTTTCATCTGACCAAGAGTCCGATGATTCTGAGGTTTCTGAATATGAAGACATGCCCTTATCTGCCTATGAGGATTCAGATGCAGAGGAATCCATTCCTTCTGCCTCCCCTCCAGATGATTTTTTTTTTTTTTTTTTGTGAAACCCTACGTACTTTGAGAGAGTATTTCCATTGGGAATGCCAGGATTATCCTCAGTCCAAGAAGAGACTCTGGGAATTTTTAGATTTACCACAGCACAGACCTTTAGCTATCCCTCCTGTTCTGGATGATGTCTTTGTGGAATCCAATCTAACTCCTGATACTTTACCCCCTGCTCCAAGGAAACCTGACTGGTACTAGAGTCCCTGACTCACAAATTTTTCTTCAAAAATCCTAGTGCTGACCCAGAGGTCATTTCCCAAGGACCTAAAGGAATAAAAGCAGCTACAGCTAAGAATCCCACCCCCTCGGGCAGGGATTTCCGAGCTTTAGACAGATGGGGTAAAAAAGTACACACCTCTGCAACTCTCGCCATTAGAGCATTTAATTGTCAGTTCCACATGCTGAAATACCAGCAACATACTATGGAACTTAAGCAAAAATGATCTACCTTTTCTGACTGGGCAGAAAATAAAAAATTACAGGAACTTATGCATTCTGCAAGCCAAGTCAGCAAGCATACCCTGCAATGTGGGGTTGACTCCCTAGAAGCATCTTGCAGGGCAGCAGTCACAGATTCTGTACTTAGAAGGCATGCCTGGCTTAAGGAGCAGACCTTGCCAGACCATGCCAAATCAAAATTATTGGATGCTCCTCTGAACAAGGACAATCTGTTTGGCACCAAAGCATAAGAGGTTTTAAAAAAGATGGAAGAAGAGGCTAAGTCTTTGCAGACAGTCAAAGATTTCAGTAGGCATTGTCCCTCAAAACATTGGTCCTTTCCAGCCCCCTCAAAGCCATCTCAAACTAGACCCAGGGGAAATGGACCCCCCAGATTACAGTCTCTGGGTATGCAGAGATCTAAGCAATGGAGTACCTTCACTTCTAAAGCAGGGAGTGCTAAGCTGCCCCCTTATGGAAAGAATTCACAGTGACTTCTCAACTCCACTCCTCACTTCTGCCCAATTGCTCGTGCCCCTAGGAGGAAAACTTACCCACCATGCAAAAAACTGGACCTCCATCACCAACGATCAATGGATCCTCAACATAATATCCCAGGGGTACAAATTTTATTTCCACACACTGCCAACCCCAAAGATGCCTGGTTAGCCACCCTAGACCTAAAGGAGGCCTATCTGCACATCCCAATCAGGGACTCCTGCAGGAAATGCCTACATTTCGGGGCAGAAGCTATGCATTATCAGCTTTCTGCACTTCCCTTTGGCTTATTCACAGCTCCCAGACTTTTCACAAAATGCCTGGTTCCAGCCATTGCCTATTGCAGACAGTGAAATATTCAAATTTACCCCTACTTGGACAATTTCCTGATTGAGGCAGACAGGAAAAGCTGTTGCAGCACCTGACATTTGTAATGGACCTTCTAACCTCCCTGGGGTACACTATCAACAAAAAGAAATCCAAACTAGTCCCCAGTCAAAAAATTGTATTCTTGGGAGCAAGCTTGGACACAGCATCCCAGATGGCATTCCATACTCCAGAAAAACAAGCCTATCTGGCAGGCTACTTCGCTCAAATGGCCACCAGAACCCAGCTATCTGCAAGGAAAATCCTGCAGGCTGTAGGGTTCATGGCCTCCTGCATTCTACTAATTCCATATGCCAGACTGCATATGAGGAAACTTCAGTGGTACTTAAAAAGTCTTTGGTGCCAACATTCTCAGGACCTGGAAACTATCATACCTATAATACCTTGTCTAAGGAAAGAGTTCCTTTGGTGGGCAGCAGCATGCAACCACAACAAGGGGCTTCCCTTTACACAACCCCATGCCACCCAGACCATA
Organism: Protopterus annectens; assembly: GCF_019279795.1. Classification (NCBI taxonomy): domain Eukaryota; kingdom Metazoa; phylum Chordata; order Ceratodontiformes; family Protopteridae; genus Protopterus; species Protopterus annectens. Next base: position 1,014,124,688 of record NC_056744.1, read on the forward strand.
ACCACAGGTGCATCAGACTATGCCTGGGGTGCACATCTGGATGGCAGGTGCATTCAGGACCACTAGAGCCCAAATCAAATTCATCTACACATCAACCAAAAAGAGATGCTAGCTGATGTCCTTCAAGGATGCATCTGCAGTCATCACATATGGGTTGTCCTGCCTCAGGCAGCCCTTCGGTCGGCCAGATTCCAAAGTCTGGGTCTGGCCTTGGCTGATGTCGCACTTTCCCCGACGTCAGAGCGTCTGGGGTATAAAAGCATCAGCCGACGCCATCTTCCTCAGTCTTTCTTGCCGCGTGGTGCCCAAAGCAGAAGCAGTTCGCAAGTACCGGTCGGCCAGCTCCTGTGATTCAGCTACCGAAGACTTCGAAAAAGCTAAGTACCCCGTTGGGGACTCTTTCTTGCCTCAGCCGATGTCAGATAAAGTTAATAATTGTTTAACTTGTGGGAAACAAATACCTCATAAGGATTTCCACTCTTACTGCCTCCCTTGCCTAGGCCCAGACCACGACGTCTCGGCCTGTTCAGCCTGTGCTTCCTTCAACCGACGAACTCTTAGATGTCGGTCGGAGTTTGCAGAGGAATTCTTTGGGCCTAGTTTTGCTTACAAGATGCCGTCGGAGACTCCGACTTCGCATTTAGTTAAAAAACGGAAGGACAAGGACCGACACCGCAGCGGCGGTTTCGCTGAAACCACGGTCAGGCCTACCGCGAGTGTCTCGGTCTCGGCTGAAACAGAGTCCTTGGTACTTCCTATTACCGAAACCGCACAACTGACTACCTCGGCCCCGGAGGCTCCGGCCGAGTCGGTTATTGAATTACCTTCTGAAACCGGTGTCCAGGAACCTTCAGACACCATTCCTTTAGACAAGTCTACTCCTGCACGTGGTGCAGCCAGACCCCCTGCATCCATGTCTATTAAGGCTTTTTCTAGGGCTAAAGCTGCTAAACTTACTAAAGCTTTGCCTCCCAAGGTTTCCTCTCAGAGACCTTCTACTGGCTCACAGATTCTTAGCTTAGCAGAGGATCTTATCTCATTAATTAGAGGTTCTCAACCTCATCCGGACAGGGGCTCTCAACCACCTCCAGACAAAAGGCCCAGGGTTGAGCCCTCTGACCCTCACTCCTCAGATGAGTCCACTGATGGCTCTGTTCTGTCAGACCCCCAGGAGGAGACTTATTCGGCCTACGAGGATTCTGATGCTGAAAAATCCATTCCCTCGGCCTCCCCTCCTGAAGAGTTTTCCTTTGGAGAGACACTACACTCTCTGAGAGAACATTTTCAATGGCAGGGTCAGGAATTCTCTGATTCTAGAAAGAGATTAAGGACCTTTTTACATTTACCTCAGCATAGGCCTTTAGCTATACCTCCTGTTTTGAATGTTATTGATGATGTGTACTCTGATGCTAGTACAGCCCCTGACTCTCTCCCTCCGGCTCCTGCCAAACCTGATAGGTACTACAGGGTCCCGGATTCACATCTACACCTGTACAAGGCCCACTCTGCAGGTCCAGAAACTATTTCCCAGGGCCCAAAAGGGGTTGCAGCTGCCACTGCTAAAAATCCTCTACCCTCTGAAAGGGAGTCCAGAGCTTTAGAGAGATGGGGTAAGAAAGTGTATACTTCTGCAACTCTTTCTATGAGGGCACTAAGTTGTCAATTTCATATGATGCAGTACCAAGAGTATTTGTTAGATGAATTATATAAGAAACTGTCCTCTTCTGAACCACTTGATCGCAAAGCCCTTCAGGATCTGGTGCATAACTCCCAGCAGGTTAGTAACCATTTCTTGCAGTGTGGTTATGATGCATTGGAAGCTTCATGTAGGTCAGCTATGACAGGGGCAGTTATACGTAGGCATGCCTGGCTGAAGGAACAATCTTTACCAGACAATGTTAAAGCTAAGCTTTTGGATGCTCCTATGGAAAGCAAAAATTATTTGGTTCCACGGCTCAAGAGGTCTTAAAGAAATTTGAAGAAAAGGCAAAATCTGTACAAACAGTCAAAGACTTTCTGCAAGTCCAACCACCGAGATTCAGCAGAAATTGGCCTACTAAGAATTGGTCCTTTCCGGACTCAGACAGATCTAAGAGAGGCAGGAATAGGCGTGCCAGAGGTAGGGGGCAAGCTAGAGGCTCCTACAGAGGCCGTCAGTGGCAGCCTCCCAACCAGAGAGGTAGTGCAGGAACCACAACTACTACACCAGGACAGACTCAATGACTTTATTTTGACTCCGCCGACCAGGGCTCAATTGGAAGCACCTTTGGGCGGAAAGCTTTCTTTATTCTCAAAAATTTGGCACAACATTACAAGGGGCACATGGACACTGCAAATAATAGACAAAGGATACCGGTTCCATTTCCACACATTGCCAAAAAGAAAAGGAATGCCAGACCTGCCACCAAATCAGAGGGCAGAGGCTTTGAAGCAAATTACCAAATTAACACAAATGAAAGCCATAGAGAAGGTACCTCTTTCAGAACAAGGCCAAGGATTATACTCCAGATTATTCCTTGTTCCACGAAAAGAAAATCAATGGGGGCCTATTCTCGACTTGTCCACACTGAATACTTACCTCATTGTGCCAAAATTCAAAATGTTGACTCTACAGCAACTCCTTCCCATGCTGGGCAAGGGGTCTTGGCTGGTGACTCTAGACCTCAAGGAGGCATACCTGCATGTCCCTATTCGACAAAGTTGCAGAAGACACCTCAGATTTCTTGCAGGGTCAGAGCATTATCAATTCTCAGCATTGCCCTTTGGCTTATCTACTGCGCCCAGAGTATTCACGAAATGCCTGGCATCAGTAATTGCACACTGCAGACTTCAGGGGATTCAAATCTACCCATATCTGGACGACTGCCTTATACAAGCGGACAACAAGCAAATTTTGTTAAAGGACTTGGACTATGCCATCCACCTACTACAGGCCTTGGGATATACAGTCAACATCCAAAATCAAGACTTGTTCCTTCCCAAAGAATAACCTTTCTGGGTGCGGATCTAGACACAACCACCCAAATGGCCTTTCTCACAGAAGAAAAGCAAAAACAACTACCGGATTGCTTCAAGAATCTGACAAGACAAACTCAACTGACTGCAAGGAAAATCCTGCAGGCCCTGGGTTACATGGCATCTTGCATTCTTCTGATTCCGCAAGCAAGGCTGCATATGAGAAAATTACAATGGTACCTAAGGAGTGTATGGACTCAGCACAGTCACAGTTTAGAGACTTTGATCCCACTCATTCCATGCCTTCAAAAGGAATTTCTGTGGTGGGCTCAAGCCTGCCAGTCAAACAGCGGGTTGCCCTTCAGCAAACCAAGAGCCACCCAAACCATCACCACGGATGCTTCAGACCAAGGTTGGGGAGCACACATGGAGGGCAGATGTATCCAAGGGCTATGGTCACAAAGCTGCATGCACATAAACCAAAAGGAAATGCTGGCAGTGATACATGCAATCGAGGCCTTCAAACCTTTCCTTCATCAAGGCCACCTGCTCATAAGGACAGACAACACCACAGTTATGTGGTGCATAAACAAGCAAGGGGGCACCCATTCCTACCCTCTATGCAGACTGGCAATGAATCTATGGGAACTTTCCTTGAAACTCAATATACAGCTGCAGTCCCAGTTCGTGCCAGGGAAAGACAATATACTGGCAGACAGCTTAGGCAGAACTACCATGGATGCACATGAATGGATGCTACATCCAGACATCTTTTTACTCATAACACAAACATGGGGAAGGCCGGAAATAGATCTTTTCGCTTCCCCCCACAGTCATCAACTGAAGACATTCTGCTCAAGACATACCACCCACAAGCATGGAAAGTGGATGCTCTCTCTTTCAGCTGGAAAGCTCTAACAGTCTATGCTTTCCCACCTCTCCCATTAATGACCAAGGTTTTACTGAAGATCAGGGCAGAGCAGCCCAGAGTGATTCTGATAGCTCCAAACTGGCCAAGGCAGCACTGGTACCCACTGTTAAAGACCATGTCACAGACGAAACCGTGGCCTCTCCCCCTATGGCCACTTCTACTGACGCAGCACAATTTCAAGACTCTGCATTCCAACCTGAAAACCTTGCAGCTAACTGCCTGGAGAATACCATGACTCCTCCTCAGATAACCTATCCCAGAGAGTGAAGGATATTATTATGGAAGCTCGCCGGCCTTCCACAAGGAAGGCATATTCAGCAAAATGGAAAAGATTTCACACTTGGAACACAACAAAAGGCCTAGATGTGACAGTGATGAACATGGCACATATACTGGAATATTTGGCAGAATTGTTCCACAATGGCCTGTCTTACTCCTCCATTAAGATACATGTCTCAGCAATTTCAGTAGAATACAATGTTAATCCACCTGTCTTCTCGCATCCTCTCCTAAGACAGTTTCTAAGAGGAATCAAAAACATCAATCCTCCAAGGAAACCACCTCTACCTACTTGGGACCTTAACTTTGTGTTGGAAAAACTAACACTTCCTCCCTTTGAACCAGCAACATCGGCGGATCTACAGTTTCTGTCTTGGAAAACTGCATTCCTTCTGGCCATAACCTCAGCAAGAAGAGTATCTGAGTTACAAGCTTTAATGGCAGTGCAGCCATTTCTTATCTTTCATCAAGACAGAGTTTCTTTGAGAACCAATCCTACATTTATGCCAAAGGTGGTATCCAGGGTATCCTTGAACCAAGCAATTCCCCTGCCTACATTCTTCCCAAAACCACAAAATAAAGGGGAGAAACTTCTGCACACTTTGGACATACACAGACAATTGCGCTACTACTTGGACAGAACTAAACGTTACAGAAAGAGTGACCAGTTGTTTGTAGCATATGCTGCTGGGGCACAAGGAAAAGCAATTTCCAAACAGACAATTTCAAAATGGATAGGAAATTGCATTCGTTTTTGTTACTCCTTTCATGGAAAAACTGTGCCAGCAAACATTAGACCTCATTCCACGAGAGCCACAGCCACCACCACAGCTTTCCTAAGAGGGGTGGCTACCAAGGACATTTTAGAAGCTGCTACATGGAGCTCCGTGCATACATTTGCCAAGCATTACAATTTACATTTATACTCCAGATCCAGAGCAGGCTTTGCTATGGCAGTCCTGCAGGGTATATTAACTACACCATCCTTTACTTAGTTCCTCCACCCCCAGATTGGCTATGGTATTCTACCCATATGTGATGACTGCAGATGCATCCTTGAAAGACATAGTACAGTTTTGTACCTACCATAAATGTAGATGTCCGATAGGTATGCATCTGCAGTCAGGTTTTCCCTCCCTCCTTCCCCTCTGTGGTATTCCTAGGGTGCTTACCCCTCTATTAGCTAGCTGGGGGATCTATTATGGTGTATTTGTTTGTGTATATATATATATATATATATATATATATATTTGCAAATGTTTGGAATTTTATTGCATTTCTCCAAATTTAGCCTTCCTAGAGGGCACCTGGCATCTGGGGCAAGAAAAACTGAGGAAGATGGCGTCGGCTGATGCTTTTATACCCCAGATGCTCTGATGTCAGGGAAAGTGCGACATCAGCTGAGGCCAGACCCAGACTTTGGAATCCGGCCGACCGAAGGGCTGCCTGAGGCAGGACAACCCATATGTGATGACTGCAGATGCATACCTATCGGACATCTACATTTATGGTAGGTACAAAACTGTACTTTCAGCATGCTGTGACAGCTTTCAGATCCCTACTCTCACCGGGACCCCCTACTAATCAAAACCAACAACACCACAGTGATGTGGTACATCAACAGGCTGGGGAGAACCCACTCTTGCCCACTCTTCAGGCTAGCCATGACCCTGTGGAACACGGCCTCAGCCATGCATATTCACCTGCAAACTCAATTCCTGCCAGGCAAACAAAACTCTCTGGCAGACAGCTTAAGCAGAAATCTAGACCCACAAAAGTGGCAAATAAACCACAACACATTCAGCCTTGTGACCCAGAAATGGGGTACCCCAAAGATTAACCTATTTGCCTCCCCCTACAACCACCAGCTTAGCAAATTCTGCACCAGGGTACCTTCACAGCAAGGCCTGGAAAGTGGATGCCCTATCCTTCCAGAGGGCAAACCTCTCAATCTATGCATTACTGAAGATAAGAGAGGAAAGACCAAGGGCAGTCCTAATGGCCACACCAACACTGGTACCCACTACTGCGCAGTCTGTCACCAGTGTCCCCATGTCACCTACCCCAGATCCTAACTCTCCTGACTCAGCAGGAGGGACAGTTCTTGCATCTGCATTTGCAGACCCTGAACCTTGCAGCCTGGTTTAGTCCTTGACTTCTCCTCCAGTGGCCAGCCTATGCAAGCAGGTGCTGGATGTCATACATGAAGCCAGATGACCCAGTACAAGGAAATCCTATGCTGACAATTGGAAAGGGTATTGTTCCTGGATTCACACTAAAGGAGCGGATACAGCACAGCCCTCCTTACCTCTCATCGTGGATTACCTAGCAGACCTACTCCACAGAGGCCTGTCCTTCTCTTCCATTAAGATCCATGCCTCTGCCATCTCTGCTCATTACAGCACTGAGCCACCTCACTTCTCTCACCCTGTCATCAAGCAGTTCCTGAGAGGGGCTAACAAGTTAAGGTCACCAAGAAGAGCCCCCACTCCTGCTTGGGACCTTAACTTTGTGTTGGAAAAGCTCACACTACCCCCCCCCCCTTTGAGCCTGTAACGTCAGCAGAGTTAAAATTCCTCTCTTGGAAAACAGCCTTACTTCTGGCCATCACTTCAGCTAGAATAGTGTCTGAGCTACAAGCACTTATGGCTGTGGAAACCGTCATTATTTTTCATGCTGACAGGGTCTCCCTCAGGACTAACTCAACTTTCATGCCTAAAGTGGTGTCCAGTGTGGCTCTCAACCAATTTATCCATTTGCTCACCTTTTTCCCTAATCCTCAAAATAAGGGGGGGAAGGATCCTGCACTCTTTAGATGTGCTCAGACAGCTCAGATTCTCCCTTGAATAGGACTAAGCCCTTTAGGAAGTCTGACTAGTTACTCGTCAGCTTTGCACCAGGGGCAGAGGGCAAGGCCATATCAAAACAAAGCATCCCCAAATGGATAGCACACTGTATCCATTTCTGTTACATACACCATGAGAAAACCGGGTCGATATTCTATTATCGCATGCTTACAAAAGCGAACTATAATTAATCGACCCCATGTAAGTGAAAGCTTACAACGTCGAAACCTCAGAACAGCAATTTTTTTTTCCAAAGGAAAAAAAATGCTGTTCCAAAATAAAAATAAAAAACAAAAAAAAAATGTAAAACATTACATAATGTAGGGGACTTCGGCCGCCACACCCCCCGATGTGTGCCACCCGCACCCCACCTACTTAAATATAACAACTCCGAGATCACACTACAATGACGAAAATGGCAAAGTAGTAAGGACAGATGCAACACCACTGTGAGAATTTCGTAAAATCACTTCAACAAGGGCATTTGTTAATAAGGACAGACAACACCACTGTGATGTGGTATATAAACAAGCAGGGAGGCACTCACTCTTATCCCCTCTGCAGACTAACAATGATTCTCTGGGAAAAATCCCTAAGTCTGAAGATACATTTGCAATCCCAGTTTGTGCCAGGCAAGGACAATGTTCTGGCGGACAAGCTGAGCAGGAATTTCTTGGATCCACACGAATGGATGCTGCATCCTCACATTTTCTCACAAATAACAAGGACATGGGGAAGACCGGACATAGATCTCTTTGCTTCTCACATGAATCATCACCTGGAAAAGTTCTGTACAAGGATCCACCATCCTCTAGCCTGGAAAACGGATGCTCTCTCCTTCAGCTAGAATTCCCTAACAATTTATGCATTCCCTCCTCTACCACTGCTGATCAAGGTGATACTGAAGATCAAAGCAGAACAACCAACAGGCATTTTGATAGCTCCAGACTGGCCAAGGCAGCACTGGTACCCATTGCTGTTGAGCATAACTCGGACCAAGCCGTGGCCTCTGCCCCTATGGCCTCTGCTTCTAACACAGCACAATTACAGGACTGTTCATCAAAACCTGAAAACATTGCATCTGACAGCCTGGAGGTTACCATAACTCCTTCCGATATCTCTCTTTCCAAAAAAGTTCAAGAGATCTTACTGGAAGCATGCAGACCTTCCACCAGAAAAACCTATTCAGCCAAGTGGAAGAGATTCATCATCTGGAATGCTAACAGGGGTCAGGATACAACAGTCTTGAGTATACCTCAGATATTGGAATACTTGGCAGAAATGTTTCATACTGGTCTCTCATATTCTTCCATAAAGATTCATGCATCAGCAATCTCAGCAAAATACAATTGTGATCCACCTGTGTTTTCACATCCTTTGCTAAGACAGTTCCTAAGAGGGATAAAGAATATCAAACCCCCCAGGAGACCGCCAGTACCTGCATGGGACCTCAATTTCGTCTTGGAAAAATTAACTCTTCCTCCCTTTGAACCAGCAGCAACTTCTAAAATGCAATTTATCTCATGGAAAACGGTTTTCCTATTGGCTATCACATCAGCAAGAAGAGTCTCGGAGATACAGGCACTCATGGCAGTACCTCCTTTCCTCATTTTTCATCAGGACAGAGTCTCTCTAAGAACCAATCCTTCATTCATGCCAAAAGTAATTTCCAGGGTGTCTCTAAATCAAGCCATTCACCTGCCTACCTTCTTCCCCAATCCTCAAAACAGGGGGGAAGCACTGCTGCATACTTTGGACATACACAGACAACTACGCTACTACTTGGACAAGAACTAAGGCCACCAGAAAGTCTGACCAACTGTTTGTAGCCTATGCTGCTGGAGTACAAGGAAAAGCAATCTCCAAACAAACAATTTCCAAATGGATTGGACACTGCATCAGATTCTGCTACTCTTTTCATGGAAAAGGTGTGCCAGCCAATATTAGGCCACACTCCACCAGAGCTATAGCCACATCCACAGCTTTCCTAAGAGGAGTGGCTACAAAGGACATTCTAGAGGCTGCTACATGGAGCTCCATGCATACATTTACCAAGCACTACAACCTGCCTTTATACTCCAGATCCCGAGCAGGCTTTGCTTCGGCAGTCCTGCAGGGCATTTTAGCTACACCATCACTTCCTTAGTTCCTACCACCCCCAGTTTGGCTATGGTATTCAACCCATATGTTATGACTGCAGTTGCATTCTTGAAGGACATAGTACAGTTTTGTACCTACCATAAATGTAGATGTCCGATAGATATGCAACTGCAGTCGGATTTTCCCACCCTCCTACCCCTCTGCAACCTTCTTTTTGGGTCCACTACCCCTATTCCTTTTAGCTGGGGGTACCTCCTATGGTGTATCTGCATGTCTGGAATTGTTTATCCATTCACCAAATTTAGCCTTCCTAGGAGGGCACCTGGCATCTGGGGCAAGAAACACTGAAGAAGATGGCGTCGGCCGATGCCTTTATACTCCAGCCGTTCTGACATCGGAGAGGAGTCGACACCAGCCGACGCCGGACCCAGACTTTGGAATTCGGCCGACCGAGGGCTGCCTGAGGCAGGACAACCCATATGTTATGACTGCAGTTGCATATCTATCGGACATCTACATTTATGGTAGGTACAAAACTGTACTTTCTTTGCAGTACCGATATTCGACACAAACTGACTTCTTTCGCATTTTCAGTTCTTTCTCAAACTACCGAGTTTCTAAGGCCAAGAGTACGAGCTACACCTAAATAACCAATGACCCAAACTCAAGCGCCTGCTTCCTTGCCACAACCACAATCTCAGATGCTTAAAGTGGCAGACGACCCAATCATGCTGATTAGGGAAAACCAGCATTCCCCTGCTAAAAGAAAGAGACTTGTCCCCAGTAGCTTCATCTGACCAAGAGTCCGATGATTCTAAGGTTTCTGAATATGAAGACGCCCTTATCTGCCTATGAGGATTCAGATGCAGAGGAATCCATTCCTTCTGCCTCTCCTCCAGATGATTTTTTTTTTTTTTTTTTTTTTTGTGAAACCCTACGTACTTTGAGAGAGTATTTCCATTGGGAATGCCAGGATTATCCTCAGTCCAAGAAGAGACTCTGGGAATTTTTAGATTTACCACAGCACAGACCTTTAGCTATCCCTCCTGTTCTGGATGATGTCTTTGTGGAATCCAGTCTAACTCCTGATACTTTACCCCCTGCTCCAAGGAAACCTGACCAGTACTAGAGTCCCTGACTCTCAAATTTTTCTTCAAAAATCCTAGTGCTGACCCAGAGGTCATTTCCCAAGGACCTAAAGGAATAAAAGCAGCTACAGCTAAGAATCCCACCCCCTCGGGCACGGATTTCCGAGCTTTAGACAGATGGGGTAAAAAAGTACACACCTCTGCAACTCTCGCCATTAGAGCATTTAATTGTCAGTTCCACATGCTGAAATACCAGCAACATACTATGGAACTTAAGCAAAAATGATCTACCCTTCCTGACTGTGCAGAAAATAAAAAATTACAGGAGCTTATGCATTCTGCAAGCCAAGTCAGCAAGCATACCCTGCAATGTGGGGTTGACTCCCTAGAAGCATCTTGCAGGGCAGCAGTCACAGATTCTGTACTTAGAAGGCATGCCTGGCTTAAGGAGCAGACCTTGCCAGACCATGCCAAATCAAAATTATTGGGTGCTCCTCTGAACAAGGACAATCTGTTTGGCACCAAAGCATAAGAGGTTTTAAAAAAGATGGAAGTCTTTGCAGACAGTCAAAGATTTCAGTAGGCATTGTCCCTCAAAACATTGGTCCTTTCCAGCCCCCTCAAGGCCATCTCAAACTAGACCCAGGGAAAACGGACCCCCCCAGATTACAGTCTCTGGGTATGCAGAGATCTAAGCAATGGAGTACCTTCACTTCTAAAGCAGGGAGTGCTAAGCCGCCCCCTTATGGAAAGAATTCACAGTGACTTCTCAACTCCACTCCTCACCTCAGCCCAATTGCTTGTGCCCCCAGGAGGAAAACTTACCCACCATGCAAAAAACTGGACCTCCATCACCAACGATCGATGGATCCTCAACATAATATCCCAGGGGTACAAATTTTATTTCCACACACTGCCAACCCCAAAGATGCCTGGTTAGCCACCCTAGACCTAAAGGAGGCCTATCTGCACATCCCAATCAGGGACTCCTGCAGGAAATGCCTACATTTCAGGGCAGAAGCTATGCATTATCAGTTTTCTGCACTTCCCTTTGGCTTATTCACAGCTCCCAGAGTTTTCACAAAATGCCTGGTTCCAGCCATTGCCTATTGGAGACAGTGAAATATTCAAATTTACCCCTACTTGGACAATTGCCTGATTGAGGCAGACAGTCAGGAAAAGCTGTTGCAGCACCTGACATTTGTAATGGACCTTCAAACCTCCCTGGGGTACACTATCAACAAAAAGAAATCCAAACTAGTCCTCAGTCAAAAAATTGTATTCTTGGGAGCAAGCTTGGACACAGCATCCCAGATGGCATTCCATACTCCAGAAAAACAAGCCTATCTGCCAGGCTACTTCGCTCAAATGGCCACCAGAACCCAGCTATCTGCAAGGAAAATCCTGCAGGCTGTAGGGTTCATGGCCTCCTGCATTCTACTAATTCCATATGCCAGACTGCATATGAGGAAACTTCAGTGGTACTTAAAAAGTTTTTGGTGCCAACATTCTCAGGACCTGGAAACTATCATACCTTGTCTAAGGAAAGAGTTCCTTTGGTGGGCAGCAGCATGCAACCACAACAAGGGGCTTCCCTTTACACAACCCCATGCCACCCAGACCATAACCACAGGTGCATCAGACTATGCCTGGGGTGCACATCTGGATGGCAGGTGCATTCAGGGCCACTGGAGCCCAAATCAAATTCATCTACACATCAACCAAAAAGAGATGCTAGCTGTTCAGCATGCTGTGACAGCTTTCAGATCCCTACTCTCGCCGGGACCCCTACTAATCAAAACCAACAACACCATAGTGATGTGGTACATCAACAGGCAGGGGGGAACCCACTCTTACCCACTCTTCAGGCTAGCCATGACTCTGTGGAACATGGCCTCAGCCATGCATATTCACCTGCAAACTCAATTCCTGCCAGGCAAACAAAACTCTCTGGCAGACAGCTTAAGCAGAAATCTAGACCCACAAAAGTGGAAAATAAACCACAACTCATTCAGCCTTTTGACCCAGAAATGGGGTACCCCGAAGATGAACCTATTTGCCTCCCCCTACAACCACCAACTCAGCAAATTCTGCACCAGGGTACCTCACAGCAAGGCCTGGAAAGTGGATGCCCTATCCTTCCAGAGGGCAAGCCTCTCAATCTATGCATTACTGAAGATAAGAGAGGAAAGACCAAGGGCAGTCCTACTGGCCACACCAACACTGGTACCCACTACTGCGCAGTCTGTCACCAGTGTCCCCATGGCACCTATCCCAGATCCTAACTCTCCTGACTCAGCAGGAGGGACAGTTCTTGCATCTGCAATTGCAGACCCTGAACCTTGCAGCTTGGCTTATTCCTTGACTTCTCCTCCAGTGGCCAGCCTATGCAAGCAGGTACTGGATGTCATACATGAAGCCAGATGACCCAGTACAAGGAAATCCTATGCTGACAATTGGAAAGGGTATTGTTCCTGGATTCACACTAAAGGAGCGGATACAGCACAGCCCTCCTTACCTCTCATCCTGGATTACCTAGCAGACCTACTCCACAGAGGCCTGTCCTTCTCTTCCATTAAGAGCCATGCCTCTGCCATCTCTGCTCATTACAGCACTGAGCCACCTCACTTCTCTCACCCTGTCATCAAGCGGTTCCTGAGAGGGGCTAACAAATTAAGGTCACCAAGAAGAGCCCCCACTCCTGCTTGGGACCTTAACTTTGTGTTGGAAAAGCTCACGCTACCCCCCCCTTTGAGCCTGTAACGTCAGCAGAGTTAAAATTCCTCTCTTGGAAAACAGCCTTGCTTCTGGCCATCACTTCAGCTAGAATAGTGTCTGAGCTACAAGCACTTATAGCTGTGGAAACCTTCATTATTTTTCATGCTGACAGGGTCTCCCTCAGGACTAACCCAACTTTCATGCCTAAAGTGGTGTCCAGTGTGGCTCTCAACCAATCTATCCATTTGCTCACCTTTTTCCCTAATCCTCAAAATAAGGGGGGGAAGGATCCTGCACTCTTTAGATGTGCTCAGACAGCTCAGATTCTTCCTTGAATAGGACTAAGCCCTTTAGGAAGTCTGACTAGTTACTCATCAGAGGGCAAGGCCATATCAAAACAAAGCATCCCCAAATGGATAGCACACTGTATCCATTTATGTTACATACACCATGAGAAAACCGGGTCGATATTCTATTATCGCATGCTTACAAAAGCGAACTGTAATTAATCGCCCCCATGTAAGCGAAAGCTTACAACGTCAAAACCTCAGAACAGCAATTTTTTTTCCAAGGGGAAAAAAAATGCTGTTCCAAAATAAAAATAAAAAACAAAAAAAACTGTAAAACATTACATAATGTAGGGGACTTCGGCCGCCACACCCCCCGATGTGTGCCCCCCACACCCCACCTACTTAAATATAACAACTCCGGGATCACACTACAGTGACGAAAATGGCAAAGTAATGAAAGCAGCCAAACAAATTCTTTCCCTGGGAAAGAAATCACTGAAAAGATGCTTAGCTGTTTTGCCTTTTCATTTTTTTAGGTTCGATCAAGATGCATTTGACAAAATGCGTCTCTGGTCATGCAATAGAAACCTGGGAAACAACCCCCTCAGAGGGTCAGAACGCATTCCACTAGGGCAACTTCAACCTCTACAGCCTTTCTCAGAGGAGTCCCTGCCAGGGACATTCTGGAAGCTGCTACTTGGAGTTTTGTTCATACCTTCACCAAGCATTACCACCTGCCTATCTTTTTCCAAATCCAGGGTGGCCTTTGCAACAGCAGTCCTGCAGGGCATACTAGCCAGCCCCAACTCTTCTTGATGGCCTCCACCCATTCTTCAGCTTTGGGACTCAACCCGTGTGTGATGACTGCAACAGTTTAACACAAAGAACATAGTACAGTTGTGTACACTTACCATAAATGTAGATGTTCGAGTGTATTCACTGTTGCAGTCCTGGTTTACCACCCTCCAGCCCCCTTCTCTCTGTCTCTCTTCCTCACTCCTTACAGGGCTATTGGTATTTACTTTTTACTGGTGGCGTTTTTCCACCATAACTTAGCTCCCTATTTGGGGGCTTTGACATTTGGGGCTAGAAAAACTGATGTAATGGTGTCAGCTGCCTGTTTTGATACCTCTAACGACCTGACGTCTGTCCTGAAGTGACCGCAACAGATGCAGAAATACTAAGCCTCTGGTATTCAGGCCGACTGAGGGCTAACCCTGGCAGGATAACCCAAGTGTGTGATGACTGCAACGGTGAATACACTCTTAACATCTACATTTATGGTAAGTGTACACAACTGTACTTTTTCTGCTGTGTGGGGTTCACTTTAAATATCAAAATGTGTTCTGACTCCCCCTCAGAATTATTCCGGGTTGCTGGATTCAGACCTTGCCAGTGATGGCTTTGCTTCCTACTCCCTAGAGCCTTTTCTTTAACACTTAATTTCCTGTCTCTTTCGCTTTGAGAGGTACCTGCGAGAGAATTTCTTCAAGGTCCAGGGTTCATAGCATCCACCATTCCTGTTATCCCCATTGCTAGACTTCACAAGAGGAAGTCTCAGTGGTATGTTAAATCCGTTTGGCTTCAACACTGCCATCCTCTGGACTTTTCATCCCTCGTTTGCCTTGCCTCAAACTCAAGTTCGTCTGGTAGAGATTTCCAAGTCCCGGCCTGGCTTTCCAGGTTTCTCTTCCCCACTCAAGACATGGTGTACAGCCGCTTCAGGTCAGGATGGTGGAGCTTCTTCCAAAGGCATCAGGGTTTGGGGAGTTTAGTTTTAACAGCAACTGGAGGACCACATCAACATCAGAGAGATACTAGTTCCTTTGCACTCCCTTTGGGAATCTTCACAGACAACATCACACTTGTGGTACATAAACAAGCAAGAGGGCACAAAATCATACCTTCTTTGCATATTTGTTCTTCAGGCTTAGGATCTTATGGTTCGTCATCATCTGCCCCTTCAGGCAGTTTGTATTCCCTCAGAGCACAGTCTAGTGGCAGACTGAGCAGGTCCATTGCAGATCCTTAATATTGGATACTTTAGAGAGAAGTAGGTATTCATGGACGTTGTCCATTGGTGGAGTACTCGAGTTGATCTTTTTGCCTCCCCTCTGAATGGGCAACTTCCCAAGTTCAGTTTCAGAATGCCAGGTCTTGTGGCTTTTTCCTGGAAGGGGATGTTTCTGTTACCAGAGTCCTGCACAAGATCATGTGGGACAAGCCCAAAGTTTTGTTGACTCACTTTTTGCCCAGGTGGCACTGGTTCCCCCTTCTGTTTCATCTTGCTAGAGGGGACAGTCATTACAGGTTGTCTCACAGGATGGATCTTATTGCACAGGACAAGGTATCTTGCATTCATTTTCAGTTATTCTCACCCTTCATTTGACTCTTTGGGTGATGGGGTTTTGATTCAAGACGCAATTTTTTTTTTTTTATCTGAGGACATGCTCTGGGTTTTCAGGAGAGACAGTCGTAAAATATCAAATTTGCTGGCAGAAACGAGCAATGTGGATGAAAACCCAAACAGTTCCAATAGTAGTAGGAGCAACTACAGTCTTATTTAGATATATTACCAATGCATGTAACCTCATATGAATTGCAGGAGGAGTCATTACTGGGCATATTGTGGGTGCTGGCTGACATCAAAGATTGAAACAATGCTAATTTCATGAACTTTAATCATATTTTGACTTGGGAATGGGGTTTATTCCCATCATGGTATTAGAAACGCAGAAGACTTGGAGAAAATAAAAGGGTGACGCCAGAAACCCACGTCTAGAAAATCCTGTGTAGTTAAGTGGAAGATTTTCTGTTTACTGTTGCAAGCATGAACTGGACCCTCTTTCTGTAGGTATACCTTACTGCTCTTTGTGTGAGCTGCTAAATTTTGGCCTGGCATACTCTTCTGTTAAAGCTCATTTGTCTGTCATCTTTGCTTGTCTGCCCTTGATTCCACTCCTTTCTTTTAGATTTGAAGCCAAACAATTTCCAAAAGCATCCTTATTATTAGGCCCTCAAGAAAGCCTATTCTTTCCTCTTGGGGCCTTACTTTTTTTGAAAGTTGGTTTGGCCACCATTTGAACCTACAGTTTCTTCTTTGGAGTGCTGCACTTGAAAAACGGTTCTATTGGTGGCTCATACTTTAGAACTTAAGGCACTCATGGCAGTTTCCCCCTTTTCTGGCTTTTCAGAAAGACAGGGTCTTTCTTCATCCTAATCCTTCTTTTATGCCCAAGGTAGTTAATGATTTGTCTTTAAATCAGACCAGAATGATAGAGGATTCTTCTTACCTTGGACCTGCATTGACAGCTCAGATGTTATCTGGGTAAGACTAAAGATGCAAGGAAATCTGAGCAACTTATGTTTCCTTCTATTTCAAGAAGTTGAGTTTAGCTGTTTCTACACAAACCAACTCCTCTTGAATTTCTAGGGCTACTTCTTTTTGCTATTCTTTTCATGGTAAGCAGCTTTTTTTCTTTCATGCTTCTTGTACAAGGGCAGTAGATGCATCTGGTGCTTTCTTCAAAGGTCTAGGTATTAGTTCCATTTTGTAAGCTGCTTCTTGGTCTTCTGTATACACCTTTACTAAACACTACTAGTTGGATGCAATTTCTAAGGCCAGAGCTGGTTTTGCCAGGGCTGTCCTGAATAGTTTATTGGAGGGCTTCTCTGTGGCTTCCTCCTTCTGTCCTTTCCAGTAGTTTTTGTACTCTCCCTTTAGTAATTAATGCTGTAACAGTGATCAGGAATGGCATAGTACATTTGTGTAACTGTTACTAAGGTACTACTACTTAATGAAAATGCTGCCAAGCTAAGAGGTATCGGATGAAGATATTCAATATAATCTTCTGAAGCAAATCAACTCCTAGAGTGGCAAAGATGTAATGTTCAGTGCAGAGACATAAGTTGTAAGATATTACCATAACAGCAGATGTCCCATTTCTCAGTGTTGCAGTATCGACTCTCCAGCCTTCCCACTTCTCAGTGTTGCAGTATCGACTCTCCATCCTTCCTCCTGATGTTCATCGTGCATACAGCTGCAGTAATCACATATGGGTTCTCTGCCGTCAGGCGGGTCCTCGGTCGGCCGAATTCCAAAGTCTTGGACCGGTGTCGGTTGTTGTCGCCTTCTTCCCTGACGTCAGTGCGACAGGGGTATATAAGTTACAGCCGACGCCATATTCTCCAGTCTTTTTTTGCCATGCGGTGCCCGAAGCAGAAGCAGTTCGCAAGTGCCGGTCGGCCAGCTCCTGAATTTATGAAAAATTGGAAGCCGAAGTCTTCTTTAAAGCTAAGTACCCCGTTGGGGAAACTTTTCTTGCCTCAGACCGATGTCAGACAAAGTTAACAATTGTATTTCTTGTGGGAAGCAAATACCGCATAAGGATTTCCATTCCCTTTGCATACCTTGTTTAGGCCCAGACCACGACGTCTCGGGCTGTCGCTTCTGTGCGACTTTCAATAAACGCACTATTAAGCATCGGGCGGAGTTCGCCCAACATTATTTTGGTAAAGCCTTTGATTATAAAATGTCATCGGATACTCCGACTACCGTTTTGTCCAAAAAACGCA
Source organism: Protopterus annectens (assembly GCF_019279795.1). Taxonomy (NCBI): domain Eukaryota; kingdom Metazoa; phylum Chordata; order Ceratodontiformes; family Protopteridae; genus Protopterus; species Protopterus annectens. The sequence continues at coordinate 1,014,142,470 of NC_056744.1, forward strand.
AGGACAAAGACCGACACGCGAGGCCCACAGTCTCCACCGACACCATGCCGAAGCCGGCTACACGTGGTCCGGTTCTCAGCGAGACGCCTATGAATTCCCTGACTACCGACGACACTTCCTTGGCGGTGTCTTCTGTACTCGAGACCGCTGGTACCTCGGCCCTTACTCAGACTACAACCACAGTGGGTGTTGAGCCTCCTAATGTGGACAGGTCCACATGTCCTTCAAGGATGCATCTGCAGTCATAACAAATGGGTTGTCCTGTCATCAGGCAGCCCTTCGGTCGGCCGGATTCCAAAGTCTGGGTCTGGCTTCGGCTGGAGTCGCACTTCACCCGACGTCATTGCAGTTTTGGGTATAAAGGCATCAGCCAACGCCATTTTCCTCAGTCTTTCTTGCGCGTGGCCTGAAGCAGAAGCTGTTCGCAAGTGCCGGTCGGTCAGATCCAGAGATTACTACTACGAATACTACTTGAAGACTTCTATAAAGCTAAGTACCCGTTGGGGACTCTTTCTTGCCTCAGCCGATGTCAGAAAAGTTAATAACTGTTTAACTTGTGGGAAACAAATACCTCATAAGGATTTCCACTCTATTGCATACATTGTTTAGGCCCAGACCACGGCGTAGCAGCTTGTCTAGCCTGTGCTTCTTTTAACCAGCGGACGCTTAGGCGCCGCGGACTTTGCTGAACAGATTTTCGCGAATTTGCCTACATTATGCCGTCGGATCCTCCGACTCGCAGATAACTAAAAAGCAAAGAAAAGGACCGCACTCGCGGTCCAGCGGTTTCGCTGAAACCACGCCAAGCAAACCGAGTGTCTTGGTTTCGGCCGAAACCGAGCAAGCGGTTCTTTCTTCAGCCGATAACTTGCCTTCTACCGAGGCCTCTTCATCTCTGGTAGAAACGGCTTCTGAAATCCAGCCTTCTGTTGCGATTTCACAGGATTTATCAGACACCATCCCTCTAGATATTTCTACTCCTGCACGTGGAGCTGCTAGGCCTCCTCCAGCTATGTCTATTAAGGCCTTTGCCAGGGCTAAAGCAGCCAAAACTTCCAGGCCTGTGGCTGCAAAGCCCCCCTCTCACAGGCCCAGCACCAGCTCCCATATGCTTTCTTTGGCACAGGATCTCATCACTTTAATCCGTGGATCCCAGCCTCATCCAGATAGGGCCTCTCTCCCTCCTCCAGAAAAGAGACCTAGAGCAGAGCCCCCTGAGCCTGTAGCCACAGATGATTCTTCGGATGACTCAGAACACTCAGATCCCCCTGAGGCTTCTTATTCTCCTTACGAAGACTCCGATGCTGAGGAGTCCATCCCTTCAGCCTCTCCTCCTGAGGAATTTTCCTTTGGGGAAAGCTTGCATGCTATGAGGGAACAATTCCAGTGGCAGGGCCAAGATTTCTCAGACTCAAGGAAAAGGCTTAGGACCTTTCTACACTTACCACAGCATAGGCCTTTAGCTATTCCTCCAGTTCTATCTGTTGATGATGCTTGCACTTCTCCTGATATGTTGCCTCCGGCCCCTGCTAAACCAGATAGGTACTACAGGGTCCCGGACACTCATCACCACTTATATAAGGCCCCTTTTGCAGATCCTGAGACTATCTCCCAGGGCCCTAAAGCTGTAGCAGCTACTTCTTCTAAAAACCCCCTCCCCTCTGAAAGGGATTCCAGGTCCTTAGAGAGATGGGGTAAAAAAGTTTACACCTCTGCTACCTTGGCAGCTAGAGCTTTGAACTGCCAATTTCATATGATTCAATATCAAGAGTTTATGCTTGACCAGTTAACTAAAAAGCTGTCCTCTGAAGAATCTTTAGATAAAAAGTATGTTCAAGAAATGTTACATAACATTCAGCAGGTTAGTAACCATTCTTTAAAATGTGGCTATGATGCACTGGAGGCTTCCTTTAGATCAGCCATGACGGGCACAGTTATCAGGAGGCATGCATGGTTGAAAGAACAGGCATTACCAGACCACATCAAATCTAAGCTTTTGGATGCACCTATGGACAAGGTCAATTTATTTGGTGCCCCCGCACAGCAAGTTTTGAAAAAGATGGAAGAAAGCAAAATCTGTGCAAACAGTAAAGATTTCTTACAAGTTCAACCTCCAAGGTTTAGCAGGAATTGGCCCTCCAAGAATTGGTCCTTTCCGAGTCCTCTAAGGCACAAAGAGGCAGGTATAGGCTCTAGAGGCAGAAACCAATCCAGAGGTGCCTACAGGGGTCGCCAGTGGCAGGGTAACAACCAACGAGGCACGGACACAGCCACCACCACTACAACAACTCAATCATAGTGACTTGGTGGCACCGCCTACCAGGGAACAAATGGAAGCACCTTTAGGCGGAAAGCTAACCTTATTTTCAAAAACTGGCACTGCATTACAAGAGAAAATGGATTTTGCAAACTATAGACCAAGGTTACAGGTTCCATTTCCATACTCTACCAGGAAAGAGAGGAATGCCGAACCTACCACCTACTCAAAGGGCAGAGGCTCTAAAACAAATATCTCAATTATTAAGAATGAGAGCTGTGGAAAAGGTACCATCTATGGAGCAAGGGAAGGGATTTTACTCCAGGCTCTTCCTGGTACCAAGAAAAGAAACAAATGGAGGCCTATTCTAGATCTGTCCTCTAAACACATTCCTCATTGTTCCAAAATTCAAAATGCTGACTCTACAGCAGCTTCTTCCCATGCTGGGCAAGGAGTCTTGGCTGGTAACTCTAGATCTCAAGGAGGCATACCTGCACGCCCCATAAGACCAATTTGCAGAAGATACCTCTGATTTCTTGCAGGATCAGAGCATTATCAATTCTCAGCATTGCCCTTTGGCTTATCTACTGCGCCCAGAGTGTTCACAAATGCCTGGCATCAGTAATCGCTCATTGCAGACTACAGGAATTCAAATCTATCCCTACATGGACGACTGCCTGATACAAGCGGACAACAAAAACAAATTAACAGAAGACTTACAAAAAGTCATCTATCTGCTACAAGCCCTGGGATACACAGTCAATACAAAAAGTCAAGGCTGATTCCATCCCAAATAATAACCTTTCTGGGTGCAGAACTGGACACATCAAAACAAATGGCATTTCTAACTGCAGAAAAGAAAGAACAACTTCCTCTCTACTTCTTGACACTAACAAAGCAGAGCCACCTAACTGCAAGAAAAGTGTTACAAGCTCTAGGCTTCATGGCATCCTGCATAATTCTGGTCCCTCATGCCAGGCTTCATATGAGAAAGCTACAGTGGTACCTAAAGAATTTGTGGTCTCAGCACAAGCACAGCCTGGAAACCAAACGTCCAATGATCCCATGCCTGAAGCAAGAGTTCTTATGGTGGGCTCAGGCATGTCAATTAAACACAGGACTGCCCTTCAGCAAAAGTCATCCAAGACAAACTATCACGACAGATGCCTCAGACCTCGGTTGGGGGGCACACATGATGGACAAGTGCATTCAAGGCCTATGGACTCAAGACCAACTGCATCTACACATAAACCTAAAAGAAATGATGGCAGTAAAATTGGCAATCCAGGCATTCAGACCTCTTCTCCACGAGGGCCAGCTGTTGATAAGGACAGACAACACCACAGTTATGTGGTACATCAACAAACAGGGAGGCACACACTCATACCCCCTATGCCGGCTGGCACTAGACCTATGGGATGTGGCTCTGGGCTACAACCTTCAGTTACAGGCAATTTATGTACCCGGGAAGGAAAACATTCTAGCAGACATATTAAGCAGAACTACAACAGATGCCCACGAATGGATGCTGCATCCGGACATCTTCAAAGACATCACAAGGAAATGGGGATTACCACACATAGACTTGTTTGCATCCCCATACAATCACCAGTTGAAGAAATTCTGCACAAGGACTTACCACCCACTTGCTTGGAAGGTGGACTCCTATCCTTCAGTTGGAAAAGCCTGACAGCATGCATTCCCACCACTTCCTTTGATGCACAAGGTGCTTCTCAAGATCAAAGAGGAACGTCCGAGGATCATTCTGATAGCCCCAGACTGGCCAAGACAACATTGGTACCCACTACTGAGGAGCATGTCCAGGGAACAAATATGGAAACTACCACTGATCCCATTACTGCTGACACAGAACAACTACAACATTCTGCATCCAAGCCTAAAAACTCTGCAGCTAACTGCCTGGAACATTACATGACAGAAATTAACCCACATTTATCCCAAAGGGTTAAGGACATAATCCTGGAGGCTCGTAGACCTTCAACAAGAAAGAATTATGCAGCAAAATGGAAAAGATATCTCATCTGGAGTGCTGCAAAAGGGCACGAGGTGTCACCGGTGAACATAGCCAACATCCTGGAGTACTTGGCTGAGCTCTACCACACAGGCCTGTCCTTTTCCTCCATTAAGATACATGCATCAGCTATTTCAGCACAGTACAGTTTGCATCCTCCTGTCTTCTCGCATCCTCTGCTCAGACAGTTTCTGAGGGGAATTAAAAATGTAAAACCTCCCAGGAAACCTCCATTGCCAGCTTGGGACTTGAACTTTGTGCTAGAAAAACTGACTCTGCCTCCTTTCGAGCCAGCAGCTACAGCAGACTTACAATACCTATCCTGGAAAACTGCCTTCCTGCTGGCAATAACTTCAGCAAGAAGGGTCTCTGAACTACAAGCATTAATGGCAGTACAACCCTTCCTGATCTTCCATCAAGATAGAGTGTCCATGAGAACAAATCCTACATTTATGCCTAAGGTGGTATCCAGAGTCTCTTTAAATCAGGCAATCCACCTTCCTACTTTCTACCCCAATCCACAGAACAGGGGAGAAAAGCTCTTACATACCTTGGATGTACACAGGCAATTACGCTACTACCTGGACAGGACTAAAAACAATAGAAAAACTGACCAGCTTCTGGTAGCTTATGCAGCAGGGAAAGAAGGAAAACCAATTTCTAAACAGACAATCTCCAAATGGATAGGAAATTGCATTAGACTTTGTTACTCCTACCATGGAAAGAAAACTCCAGAGAACATCAGGCCTCACTCCACAAGGGCCACAGCCACTACCACAGCTTTTCTACGAGGAGTGGCTACCAAGGACATTATAGAGGCTGTTACTTGGACCTCCGTGCATACATTTGCCAAGCATTATAACTTACCCCTATATTCTAGATCCCGTGCTGGCTTTGCCACTGCTGTTTTGCAAGGGATCCTGACTACACCATAATGTTTTCTCATTTCCTCCTCTCCTAGTTTAGCTATGGTATTCTACCCATTTGTTATGACTGCAGATGCATCCTTGAAGGACATAGTACAGTTTTGTACCTACCATAAATGTAGATGTCCGAGAGGAATGCATCTGCAGTCGGGATTACCCACCCTCCTTCCCCTCTGAGGTACTCCTAGGGTACTTACCAATCTACAGCTAGCTTGGGGGGGATCTATTATGATGTATTTGTTTGTATATATGTACATACATGTTTATTTTGTGTGTTTGCTCTCTACTATTTGGAAGCTTTGACATTTATCCAAATTTAGCCTACCAAGAGGGCACCTGGCATCTGGGGCAAGAAACACTGAGGAAAATGGCGTCGGCTGATGCCTTTATACCCGAAAACTGCCGCAATGACGTCGGGTGAAGTGCGACTCCAGCCGAAGCCAGACCCAGACTTTGGAATCCGGCCGACCGAAGGGCTGCCTGATGACAGGACAACCCATTTGTTATGACTGCAGATGCATTCCTCTCGGACATCTACATTTATGGTAGGTACAAAACTGTACTTTCCACCTAGGGTGTATTTAGACCCTCTTCTTCCTTTTCTATTAAGACCTTCACTAAGTCCAAATCAGCCATGCATCCCAAGAGGCCTGTTGCACAGGGCCCATCCCCAGGCCCCATGCCTAAAAAGCAGATGCTTAAAATGGCTGAGGATTTAATTTCCTATATCAGGGGTTCCCAACCCCCTCCAGACAAGAGACCCAGAGTGGAGGAAGACTCTCCCGCTTCTGAACAGGGCTCCATTTTCTCAGAACATTCTGATGTGGAGGAACACTCGTACTCCCCTTATGAAGATTCTGATGCAGAACAGTCCATTTCTTCTGCATCTCCCCCAGAGGATTTCTCTTTTGGGGAAACCTTGCACACCTTGAGGGAGCACTTCCATTGGGAAGGCCAAGACTTTTCTGATTCCAGGAAAAGGCTTAGGGAATTTCTTTTGTTACCTCAACACAGACCTCTGGCTATACCTCCTGTCCTGGACGTACTTGATGATGTTTACTCGGAGGCTAGTCTTAATCCAGATTCCCTGCCTCCTGCACCAGTCAAACCTGATAGGTACTACAGAGTCCCTAACTCCTACCAATTTCTTTTCAAAAGCCATAATGCTGATCCTGAAACCATTTCTCAAGACCCCAAGGGAATGAAGGCCTCTACTGCCAAGAACCCACTACCTTCTGAAAGGGAATCTAGATCCTTAGAAAGGTGGGGGAAAAAGGTATACACCTCAGCCACCCTAGCCATGAGGGCCTTAAACTGTCAGTTCCATATGCTTAAATATCAGCAGTTTCTGTTATCACAATTAAGAAACAAAATGTCTCAACCTGAACAACCAGATTTGAAGGAATTGCAGGATATGATGCATAGTGCAGAACAAGTGGGTAAACACACCTTACAATGTGGTTATGATGCCTTAGAGACCTCAAGTAGAGCTGCTGCTACAGGAGCAATCATCCGTAGACATGCCTGGCTTAGGGAACAAAGCTTGCCTGATCATGTTAAAGCTAAGCTACTAGATGCTCCTTTACAAAAGGATGTGCTATTTGGTACTAATGCTGAGGAGATACTACGGAAAATGGAAGAAAAAGCTAAATCTATGCAAACTGTCAAGACTTTTCTACAGGTACAGCCACCTCGTTTTAGCAGAAATTGGCCTTCAAAAAACTGGTCCTTTCCAGCCACGGACAAGCCCCAAAGAGGTAGATACAGGCACTCAAGGGGCAGAGGACAATCTCAAGGATCATATAGAGGCAGACAATGGCAATCTCAAGCACCAAGAGCTGGGGAAGACAGTGCACAACAATACAGAAAGCAAACCCAATGACGTCCTCCTTTTCATGCCAAGCAAATCTCAGCTGGCAGCCCCCTTGGGAGGAAAGCTGGCACTATTTTCAAGAAATTGGCAGATTATCACAACAGACAAATGGATCCTGGACATAATAAACAGAGGCTACAGATTACATTTTCACACTCTTCCAAAAATGAGAGGCATACCAAACCTACCACATAATCAAAGGGCAGAGGCGCAAATACAAATTACAAAACTCATGGACATGAAAGCCATTCAAGAGGTTCCTACTCACGAACAAGGTCAAGGTTTTTATTCCAGACTTTTCCTGGTACCAAGAAAAGGAACCGACTGGAGACCCATTTTGGACTTATCCATCCTAAATACATTTCTACTCGTACCAAAATTCAAGATGCTCACATTGCAGCAGCTTCTTCCCATGCTGGGCAAGGAGTTTTGGCTGGTAACATTGGACCTGAAGGAAACATACCTGCATGTCCCAATCAGACAAAGCTGCAGAAGATACCTCAGATTTCTTGCAGGTTCAATCCACTATCAATTCTCTGCATTGCCCTTTGGCTTATCTACTGCGCCCAGAGTATTCACGAAATGCCTGGCATCAGTAATTGCCTACTGCAGACTTCAAGGGATACCAATTTACCCTTATTTGGATGACTGCCTGATCCAAGCGGACAGCAAGCACACTCTTCTGGAACATCTGGCTTATGCAACACGGTTACTGAATTCTCTGGGATACACAATCAACAAAGAGAAATCCAGGCTGACACCATCTCAGAAAATAACTTTCCTGGGTGCCAACTTGGACACACCCAGATGGCCTATCTTACGCCAGAAAAACAAGGGCAACTAACTCAGTACTTCAAAACACTAGCAAATTGTACCAGGCTTACTGCAAGGAAAATCCTGCAGGCTCTGGGCTTCATGGAATCTTGCATTCTTTTAATCCCATGTGCAAAGTTGCATATGAGAAAACTTCATTGGTAACTAAAAAACCTATGGTCTCAACACAGCCACAATTTGGAAACAATAATACCAATGTTTGCAAAAGGAATTTCTATGGTGGGCCCAAGCATGTCAAGCAACCACAGGTCTCCCATTCTGCAAGCCTCAAGCAAATCAAGTCTTCACAACAGACGCCTCAGATTACGCCTGGGGGGCACACATGACAGGCAGGTGCATTCAGGGCAAATGGTCCCAAAAGGAAAAGCACCTTCACATCAATCAAAAAGAAATGCTAGCAGTGATAAATGCAATTACAGCATTCAAGGACCTCCTGCTTCCAGGACAATTATTGATAAGAACAGACAACACCACAGTAATGTGGTACATAAACAAACAAGGAGGAACACATTCATATCCCCTGTGCAGACTAGCCATGACACTTTGGAACTTGGCTCTGGAATGGCAAATCAAACTTCAAGCACAGTACTTGCCAGGTTTGGAAAACACGCTGGCAGACAATCTAAGCAGAAATATGACAGATCCACACGAATGGAAGCTGCATCCACAGGTGTTTATAAAGATAATCCAAGCATGGGGAAGGCCAGACATAGATCTCTTCACCTCCCACAGGAACCATCAATTGGAAAAGTTTTGTTCAAGGACTTTTCATCCAAAGGCATGAAGGGTGGACGCCCTTTCATTCAGTTGGACAGCATGGACAGTGTACGCTTTCCCACCTCTGCCCCTTCTTTCCAAGGTTGAAAGCAAGAGCAGACAGACCGAAGATGATACTGATTGCTCCAGACTGGCCAAGGCAGCACTGGTACCCGCTCCTAAGGAGCCTAACACATACTCCTCCCTGGCCCCTACCTCTAATGCCTCTTCTACTGACTCAGCACAGCTACAAAACTCTTCACAGTCAGCTAAAAACACTCAATCTTGCTGCATGGAAAATTCCTTAACACCACAGCAGACCCTACTCTCCAAAGAGGTGCAGGATGTCATTCTGGAGGCCAGAAGGCCATCTACTAGGAAGACTTACTCCGCAAAATGGAAACGGTTTTGCTCTTGGAATGAGAAAAGAGGCCAGGACCCTAGAAAACTGAATCTGCCTCAGGTATTGCAGTATCTAGCTGAGCTGCTGAACAGTGGACTTTCATTTTCCTCCATAAAAATCCATGCCTCAGCCATTTCTGCAGAATTCAACACGGATCCACCGTTATTCTCTCACCCACTTTTAAGGCAATTCCTCAGAGGGGCTAAGAATATAAGACCACCAAGGAAACAACCAGTGCCAGCCTGGGATCTTAATTACATCCTAGAAAAATTAACATTGCCTCCCTTTGAACCAGCTGCCTCAACAGATTTGCAATACTTGTCCTGGAAAACAGCTTTCCTAATGGCCATTACCTCAGCTCGTAGGGTTTCGGAACTTCAAGCCCTCATGGCTGTGCAGCCCTTTCTTATCTTCCATCAGGACAGGGTTTCCCTTCGAACCAACCCGTCATTTATGCCTAAAGTGGTATCCAGGGTAGCTTTAAATCAAGCCATACTCTTACCTACCTTTTACCCCAATCCTCAAAACAAAGGGGAAAGGCTGCTACATTCCTTAGACATCCATAGACAGCTACGTTACTATTTGGACAGAACAAAGCCTTTCAGGAAATCAGAACAACTTTTTGTGTCTTATGCTGTAGGAGCTCAAGGGAAGCCTGTTACCAAACAGACAATCTCTAAATGGATAGGCCACTGCATACGTTTTTGTTACTCCTATCATGGGAAATCTGTCCCTGTAGGCATCAGACCACACTCCACCAGGGCCACAGCTACCTCCACAGCCTTCCTCAGAGGAGTTCCTACCAAAGATATCTTGGAGGCAGCCACTTGGAGCTCTGTACATACCTTCACTAGACACTACCACCTGCCTTTATATTCCAAAACTAGAGCAGGCTTTGCTACTGCTGTATTGCAGGGCATTCTGGCTCATCCCAGTTCTACCTAGTGCCTACCACCCTGTGCGTAGCTTTGGGATTCTACCCATATGTGATTACTGCAGCTGTATGCACAATGAACATAGTACAGTTTTGTACCTACCATAAATGTAGATGTTCGAGTGCTAATACAGCTGCAGTACAGGTTTCCCTCCCTCCTTCCCCTCTAGGTATAGGACTAGTGGCTAACAACTCCTCATACAACCTATTTTGGGTTATCCTCCTATGGTGTATTTGCTTGCAACTACTCTTTTTTGATAACATTGCATTGCTTGAATATATTTATATATATATAATTTATCTATTGCCTTCTTTTGGGGGCACCTGACATCTGAGGCAAAAAAGACTGGAGAATATGGCGTCGGCTGTAACTTATATACCCCTGTTGCACTGACGTCAGGGAAGAAGGCGACAACAACCGACGCTGGACCAAGACTTTGGAATTCGGCCGACCGAGGACCCGCCTGACGGCAGAGAACCCATATGTGATTACTGCAGCTGTATTAGCACTTGAACATCTACATTTATGGTAGGTACAAAACTGTACTTTTTGTTCTGTTTCTTATCCTCTGGCCAGGTGGTCCTTCTTCCCTTTCTAGAGGTATATGTATTTTCTTTGGTTCTCATGGAACAAGCTGGTTGGATGTTCAGCGAGCTGTGGCAGGATATTCCTTTAGTAAGGAATACTGCAGTAGTGAGAAGGTAGACATCTATTCTTATGGCAAGATCTTCTTACACAGCTGTACTGTCTTAGTTTTCTGTCTCTGCACTGAACATTAAATCTTTGTCACTCTAGGAGTTAATTCACTTCAAAGTGTGATTCTGAATGCCTTCATCGCATACCTCTTAGTTTGTCAGCACTTTCACTGTTAAGTACAGCACCTTGTTGGAAGTTATGTTCAAGCCACTCAGTGTCTTTCACAAACTTAAACGGGCACCACATAGTAGTCGTTGGGCTGACCTTCCTGAAATTTTTTTCCTGCTATATACAGTCTGCATTTGCTCACTTTGCTGCATTTCTCTCCTCTCCTTATTAGTTTTAAGCAGCCTCACATTCCATTGCTACAACTTTGGCAAGTTTGGCAACATTGATGAGCACAAAAATCTTTAGTGAATTCTTAGACACCTACCACACATTTACAGTGATTGTGCCAAGGATTTAACTAGAACATAGCCGAGAATGCTATGTCTAATTTATATAAGTACCGTAGTGCAAGTCTTTCACTGTAAATATTACATTGTATGTCTGCAGAAGTAGTTTTTATTCTGGCCTAACTGTGAAGCTGACATTGTTCCTTTGCCTTCCTGTGCCTCCCACCCCACACAACACACACACACGCACACACTACCACCTTAAACATTCATGAAGAACTCTGCTCCTAGGTCACTCCTAAAAGGGGACACTTTTGTCCAGTGTGCTTACATGGGTATCATATGCTAATTTTAGGATTAAACATGGACTGTCCATGTTGTAGACCTAGTCACTCCTCTGTCTATCTTTTCTCTTGAGCTTGATCCTAATGGCACTGTTCCCTAAATATTTTGTGCACCCGTATCTTGTTTCCTCCCCTTTGTCAGCTTTGTCTAATGAGAACAAGTTTATCTCCCATAATCTTGCCCTTGTAGCCTTTTGCTGCATTCTCATAATTAATTTTGCAGCATCTTTTATGTCCTTCTAACCACTTCTTTCCCCGTGGACACTAAAGCAGAACACAGTATTTCAGTTCTGACCTGACTGGGAATCTGTAGTTTGGTTATATAGTTTCTCTGTTCCTGAAATCTCTTACCCAAAGTAATACAGCCCTGGATCATTACTCAGACTTTGGCTATTGCCTTCCAAGTTTGTACTAGGTAGTGCATTTCTGAAGTTGTTGTTACCCTAGGGCTTTTTCCTGCTCTTTTTTTAAGTTAATCTTTCCAAGTCCGTGGTGTACTTGTAGGTTATTAGCACTCTGGTAAAATACCATGCAGCAAAACTTTTCTTTTTGGCCCATTCTGCTAGTCCCCTCAATTCACTTTCTGAATGTTACTGCTGTTTTCACATTTACATAATATTACAAGTGTTTTGAATCCTGCAGTATGCACAGAGTGTGCCCTGCTTTCAGGAACGACCTTAGGTCAACTGGTGCCCTAGGCAAAAGGGCTCCATGGCGCCCATCACCCAGTGCCCCCATCCTAGTCTACCTACACCAAATAAGTACTGGAAAAGTGCCCCTACTTGACCGGCGCCCTAGGCAGCCGTCTAGTTGGCCTATGCCTAAGGCTAGCTATGCCTGCTTTGCACAGTAGAATAACAGTTTAGAGACCACATTTATAAAAATTTTTGAATGACATTTAAGGGCCTCATCACTGTATGCAGGTATCTTCACAATTCAAAGACAGAATACAGACTAAAATTACATCTGATGATGTTCTTTCTCATTCATTCCTCAATGATTGGGTCTTTGATCTGACTCTTCTGCATATACTAGACTTTCAATCCAACCAGTGAGCTCCTCCCTCTACCCATAATGCCCCAGTCAATTAGCAGTACATCAGATCTCATTTGCCACCATCTTGCACAGACATGGATCTTTCTCTGAGAGCTATTTTGGTTATTATTGCAGTTTTTGGGAATAGCTAATTTTTAAAACCTTTCATCTATTCTTCTCTAATTGCCTCCTTCTAATTGTTAAATATTCTGATTTTCTTCCAATTATTTTTTATTCCCTCTTCTACCCTTTGTTAGTTTTGCTGTACTATAGTTGGTACCTGTCTCTTCTACAGTATCGTTTTCTGCCTTTTAGAAGGTATTCTTTCTACCATTGTTGGTAGTCCACTTAACTAAAACAAAAAAAAAATTTCTTCCTGTTTCAAGGTCAGCTGTACTTTTTCAAAGTGGTCGAAAAAACAATAGGCTTTAAAAAGTGCACTTCTTGTGGGCATACGATTCCCAATTCTGATGCACACAGGGAGTGAGTCTACTGCCTTGAAGCATCACACCTTAATACTGACTACTCCATTTGTACTGCCTTTAATTCTAGTGCACTTGGTGATTAGATGTAGTAAATTGGTGCTTAAGGGTATGCTGCCGCCTTTTTCCTCTTCTTCAGGAGCTCAACCCCCTGGTAAACCTGCAGAATCCTCTTTGGGTTTCTCATAACCCCCCCCCCCCCCCCATTTTCCAAAAGCTACTGCATCAGCTTTGTTGTCTTCGGAGCATCCTCAAAAAATTCAGATAACTTTGTATCCAACTTCTTTGGATACTAAGCACCTTTGGATCCAACTGTTCTAAGTCTCCTCGAACCCACTCACCCAGGTTCATCATTAAACTGTTTTTTTTCTCGGCTACATTCCCCTTATCTCTAAGAGATGCTGAGGAGAGAGGCTAGGCCCCAGTCAACCACCTCCTCCATTAAATTCTCCAGAAGTCTGTCAGAAGCCAACATGGATAGGATGATAAAATTCCTCAGAGCTCAAATTCAGATGGGTGTTATTCCATCTCTGTCTCCCATTGGATGCATGAGCCTTCTGTCCAGTTCTCACATGTTGATCTCTCCTCCTCAGATCCGTCCCATGGTTTTGCAGCCCTCCAGTCTGAGAGCCATGATAGTATCTGTGTTGGATCCGAAGATGAATGAGTCTTTGACTTTGACAGTCTCCTTGACTAGTTCCACTTCAGTTCTTTTGGATTGGGATAAATCTCTGAGGCGAAGTGTTGGTGCCAGATCCGGGGGGGGGGGCTGGGTTTCACTCCTCTGTTAATCAGAACTGTCCATGCCCCTTGGAGCTTCAGCACTGGACAGCTCAGGTCCAACTTCCTCCTTGAGGCATAGATTTGGGTAGGGGCAAAGCTTGGTAGCTTCAGATGTTTCGGCTCCAGTGCGGCTAACCATGGCTTCTCCTGATCCATCTGCCTTTGAGGTAATGGAGAGAACTTTCTCTTGACTGAGAAATTTGATTACTCTATCATCTGTGGATACTGTGTTCCTTCCTCCTTTTGGCTGTCCGCTCTGATCCTGTCAGGCATACTTCAGAGGGACAGCCAGTACCGTCTAGCATCCGGACAGTCCCCATTCAGGAACTTCCCCTCTCTTCAGATACCTCTCCAGACCATCCCACTCACAAGGTTCCCTGAAAATGAATGTGCAGAAGAAGAGACAGATTCCCCTATGGAATCTCTCATTGAAGATACTGACTTAGATGAAGGGGAAGGGTCCTCCATATCTCCACTGGATGCCCTCTCCTTTGAAGACTTCCTAGAGATCTTTAAACAAAAAGGTGGATTGTCTTCAGATACTCCCTCCCCAGTGGAAGTCGGCTTTTCTGAAAGCTTTTGGGTCTGGCCCATCTACTTCATGGGTGACTTCCTCCAGTGGATGAGCTTATCAATTTAATTTCTTGCTGGACATGAAAGGAACTGGATTCTATTAAACCCATTCCTTAATGCCCAGATACAGTTTTGGCACTGCGGAAGGATAGACCACATTGGAGCAAAGGAATACCTGTTGATGCTATGGTCGTGGTGACAGCCACTAAAAAGGAGCTAGCAGAGCACAGCACCTCAGTCCATTCCCCAAATAGAGAGTCCAGAACATTGCACAGATGATCTTCATATTTCACTGTTGCAGTCATTACATTTGGGTTATCTGCTTGCAGTAGCCCTTAGTCGGGTTGCTGTCCCTTCTTCCATGACGTCAGGGGTATAAAACATGCAGCCGATGCCATTACACCAGTCTTTCTTGCCGTGCGGTGCCCGAAGCAGAAGCAGTTCGCAAGTGCCAGTTGGCCGACTCCTGAAATTTTCATTTTTCAAGTTACAGAACCGAAGTCTTCAACTAAAGCTAAGTACCCCATTGGGGAAACTTTTTCTTGCTCCTTACCAATGTCAGTAAAGTTAATAATTGCATTACTTGTGGAAAGCAAATATCTCACAAAGATTTTCATTCATACTGTATTCCTTGCCTTGGCCATGACCACGACGTACCTTGCTGTCGGTTTTGTGCTTTATTTAATAAGCGCACTATCTGTCGTTGGTATATTTTTGCCTCTAAATATTTCGGTTCTCAGTTTAATTATCCAGAAATGTCGTCGGTTATCCATCTGACTCCTGGAATTCCGAAAAAAACGCAAAGATAAAGACAGAGGCAGGCCATCTAGGTCCAAAGCTGCCGACGACGCTTCTCCAAAGCCAGTTCGCCGGTACTCAGTGAGGCACTTTTGCAGCCCCTTATACCTGCTACTTCAGATTCGCAGGCCTCTACTGAGACTCATCCGGAGTCCGGTATGCCGCAAGATGCTTCAACTGTAGAACCTGCGGATGTTTCTAGCTTGGATGGATCTGGAGCCGTTGTGCAGGCACCAGCTTCTGAGGGTGTAGTCGGGCCTACGGACTTGCATATTAAATCTATGCCTCCTTCATTTAGGCCTAAATCTCGAACCATGCCTAAGAAACCGACGCCCAGACCGCATGTTCAGGCCTGTATGCCTAAAAAACAAATAAGAATGGCTGAAGATTTTACAACTCTAATCAGGGGAAGCCAACCTCCCTCTTCTAAGAGACCTAGGACTGAAGTTGTTTATGAATCTTCTGACCAGGATTCTGATTTCCCTGATTCTTCTGATTATCTGGATTTACCCTTATCTGCTTATTAGGATTCTGATGCAGACAACTCTATACCCTCTGCTTCCCTCCAGAGGATTTTTCTTTTGATGAAACCTTGCATACTTTAAGGGAGCATTTCCACTGGGAAAGCCAGGATTTTTCTGATTCAGAAAAGAGGCTTAGGGATTTCTTACTCCTGCCTCAGCATAGGCCTTTAGCTATACCTCCTGTACTAGACATTGTTGATGCCTTTTCGGAATCCAGTTTGGCCCCTGATTCTTTGCCTCCGGCTCCCAGAAAACCTGGGTTCCTGATTCACATAAGTTCCTTTTTACAAATCCTATTGCGGATCCAGAGACCATCTCACAGGGACCCAAGAGCATTAAGGCTTCTACTGCTAAAAATCCTACCCCTTCTGATAAGAGACTCCAGGGCACTGGATAGATGGGCTAAGAAGGTTTACACTTCTGCAACCTTGGCCGTTAGGGCTTTAAACTGCCATTTTCATATGTTAAAGTATCAACAACATGTTATTGGATTGCTTAAACAGAAAATGCTATTGATTCCTGACTGTGCAGAAAATAAAGAATTACAGGATTTAATGCATTCTGCTGAACAGGTTGGAAAACATACTTTGCAATGTGGGTTTGATTCATTATAGGCCTCTTGCAGGGCTGCGGTTAACTGGCTCTGTGCTCAGAAGGCATTCTTGGCTTAAGGAGCAATCTTTGCCTGATCATGTTAAAGCTAAACTGTTGGATGCTCCCTTAAATCAGGACCGCCTGTTTGGCAACAAAGCAGAGGAAGTTCTTAAAAAGATGCAAGACAAAGCTAAATCTATGCAAACTGTTAAAAAATTTCTTACAAGTTCAGCCTCCTAGATTTAGTAGGCATTGGCCCTCTAAGAATTGGTCCCTTCCAGCTCCTTCCATGTCTTCTCAATCCAAACCCAGACACAGCAGAAAACCCAGGTTTCAATCCCAGGGGACACACAAGACTAAGCAGTGGGGGGTTTCCACATCCAAATCTGGGAGTAGTAAGACCCCCCCAATGGAAAACTGTCTCAATGACTTGCTTTTAAAACTTCCAAGCACTTCCCAACTGAATGCTGCTTTAGGCGGAAAGATTGGTCTGCAGGCCAAAAACTGGGAACTCATTACCCAGGGCGAATGGGTTTTAAATATAGTGTCCCAAGGATACAGATTTCACTTCCACACGTTACCAACACCAAGCGGGTGGCCAGATCTACCCCCAAATCAATGGGCAGAGGCCCAAAATTAAGTACACTCTCTTAAGCATGGGGGCTATTCAGTTGGTACCAGAAGAGGGAAATGGACAAGGTAACTATTCAAGACTTTTCCTGGTATCCAGAAAAGACAACACATGGCATCCTATCCTGGACCTTTCTACTCTAAACACCTATTGGCAACACTAGACTTAAAAAAAAAACATACCTGCACATCCCTATCAGTGAGTCTTGCATAAGATACCTACGCTTCAAAGCAGGCTACATGCACTATCAGTTCTCTGCACTGCCCTTTCGCTTATGTACTGCGCCCACGGTATTCACAAAGTGCCTAGCTCCAGTCATTGCATTTTGCAGGAAAAGAAATATTCAAATATACCACCAAGTAAAACAAGCACAAACCAGGAAACTAAAACAACGGATCCAGGGCAGTAGATGGTGTAAAATAATGATGGTAAACCAGCAGTCTCAGGACAACAAAGAATTTATTAAATGAAGCGCTTTTCGTCTGCAAACATGTGCAGACTTCTTCAGACAATACACAATTGTATCTTAAAAACTTAAATAGTACCAGGCCCCTTGTTGGTGGACCTATTAACCAATCACACAAAGGGTAACCTGAATTCAAATTTTAAAAGGTTAAGCACATTAATCACATTGTTCAATTAAAATCACATAAACCATCCATAAAAAACAACAAACCTATTCTTAAGATTGTTCCACACGATGAATCTGAACATATGGTAGAATCCATGCTAGTTGATCGCTTGGCATCCGACCCTCATACAAATAATAGATTAATTTTGACATACTGTCTTAATAGTTTCCTTATTATGGACATTATTACTAAGAACTGGAACATTTTCCGTTCTAATCATGTAGTGTTTGGTAAGGTGGGTGATAGACCTGAAGTTACCTTTAGAAGAGGTAAAAATTTGAAATCTTTATTAGAGCAACCTGAGGGTAAGCCCACACGAACGCCTGGTATGTACAAATGTCAAAATTGTAACCAGTGCAGACACATCCACGAATCTAATAGATTCGTAATCAATAACATCAGATTTGATATTCGTTGCAGATGTACCTGCAACTCTAGGTTGGTCGTATACTTAGCCCAATGCCAAAAATGTACAGGATTCTATGTTGGCAAGACTGAACGTAGATTAAGAGAACGTATTTATGAACATCAATACGCAATTAGTACAGAAAAACCTGACAACGCACTTGCAAAACACATTATTCAGTATAAGGACCATCAATTCAGATTTATAGTGATAGACCAGATAACTGATACTAAGAGAAGGGCCCCTACACATTTACTTTTGGAAGCATCAGAACTACGTTGGCAGATTAGATTAAATGCTTATGTGTTACCAGGACTGAATGAAGGCTGCTCTATTAGCAGCCTTCTAAAGTTGAAAAATCTGTCTAGATAACACATTAATGTTACTTTTTTCTCATTTTTGTTTTTTTACTGTTTATTATTCATTTTTATTTACAATAACAACAATTTTATGCTTGATATATATTTTATGAGCAGTTAATGTTTTCTCAGCTTGGAGTGGCAAATAGTTTATGGTGTATCTTTAACCATAGGGTTGTTGTTTTTTATGGATGGTTTATGTGATTTTAATTGAACAATGTTTCAAAATATTCAAATATACCCATACCTGGACGATTGTCTAATTCAGGCAGAAAGCCGGGACATACTTTTGAATCATCTGGCCTTCCTTGTCTGAGGTGCGAAACGAAAAGAAATCTCACCTGGTACCCTGTCAACAAATTATATTCCTGGGAGCAAGCTTGAATACAACTTCCCAGATGGCTTTCCTCACGGCAGAGAAATGGATTCATTTGACAACCTACTTCAAACAAGTGGCCACAAAAACCCAGTTGTCTGCAAGGCAAATACTGCAAGCCTTGGGGTTCATGGCCTCCTGCATTCTTCTAATTCCATATGCAAGGCTGCATATGAGGAAACTACAATGGTATCTCAAAAGCCTATGGTGTCAACATTCTCAGGATCTAGAAGTAATGATTCATGTCATACCTTGCCTACGCCTAGAGTTCCTTTGGTGGGCAGAGGCCTGCCACCAAAACAGGGGACTACCATTCACACTACCTCCTGCCACCCAAACCTTAACAACAGACGCATCAGATTATGCATGGGGGGATCGCCTGGCAGGGAAGTGCATTCAGGGCAAATGGAACCCAAGTCAAATGCACCTGCACATAAATCAAAAGGAAATGTTAGCTGTACAGAATGCTCTGACAGCCTTCAAGGACGACATTCTTCCAGGACAACTAATGGTAAAGACGGACAACACCACTGTCATTTGGTACATAAACAAGCAGGGGGTACACATTCTTACCCCCCTCTGCAGACTAGCCATGGCATTGTGGAACACAGCCTTGAGCTGCCAAGTGAATCTACAAGCTCAATTCCTGCCTGGGAAATAAATACACTGGCAGACGGACTAAGCCAAAACCTCATGGACCCATGCCAGTGGAAACTGGAACCAAGGATTTTCAACATGTTGACAAGCAAATGGGGGGGAGCTCAGATATAGACCTGTTTCCCTCCCCCCAGAACCATCAATTGGACAAATTTTGCACAAGGATTCCCCACAAGCTAGCTTGGAAAGTGGATGCTCTATCCTTCAGCTGGAAAAAAATATCAGTTTATGCCTTTCCTCCTCTGCCTCTGCTCTCCAAGGTACCACTAAAGATCAAACAGGACATGTCAATGTGTTTAATCCTTTCTTTTCCTCTCTTTTTTTTTTTTTACATTACTCTTACTTTCCTCACACTTCTCCTTTCTACACACCTTTCGCTAATTTTTGCTTCTCTGTAGTTTATTTATTTATAGGTAATAATATTAGTTCCTATTAGTAAATTGTTTTTACATGCAAATCTTTCCTTTTTTGACTTTACAATTATTCTGGAGTTTTTTTGCTTGTATTACACTTCAAATGTTGTATGTTTTTTATATATACTGTGGAGCTTTTCTCCCCGGGCCTCTACTGAAAATGGAAATATATCCAGCTAGACTAGCCCGGTCAACAAATGTAAAATAAAATAAATAATGTCAAGGACGATTTTAATTGCCCCAGACTGACCGCACCAATACTGGTACCCCAGTGTGTCACGCTTGGCTCCATGGCACCTGCCTCAGACCCCTTCCTTGTTGTCTCAGCAGGAGAACCAGATTCTGCATCCTCAGCTGCAAACCCTGAACCTAGCAGCCTGGCTAATTACCTAATCTCTCCTTTACCACCCCTCAGCAAATCAGTGATGGATATCATTTTAGAGGCAAGGAGGCCTAGTACTAGAAAATCTTATGCTTCAAAATGGAAAAGATTTTGTGCTTGGAACCAATCTCAAGGGATGAGCGCAGCAGTGCCCAATTAAACTCAGATTCTACAATACTTGACTGAGATGCTTCATAAGGGCTTGTCCTTTTCCTCCATCAAAATTCATGCCTCAGCCTTTTCAGCTCATTATAGCACAGAGCCCTCCCCTCTTCTCTCACCCACTGCTCAAGCAGTTCCTCAGAGGGGCCAAAAATTTAAGGCCACCCAGGAGAGTTCCAACTCCAGGCTGGGACCTTAACTTTGTCTTGGAGAAACTCACTCTTCCTCCTTTCGAGCCAGCTCCTACTGCAGATTTAAAATTCCTTTCTTGGAAAACACTTTCCTTTTAGCAATCATTTCAGCAAGAAAGGTATCTGAATTACAGGCTCTTATGGCAGTGGAGCCTTTCATCATCTTTCATGCGGACAGGGTGTCCCTCAGAACCAACCCCTCCATGCCTAAGGTGGTGATATCCAGTGTGGCTCTTAATCAGTCCATTCATTTGCCTACCTTCTTTCATAACCCACAGAACAAAGGGGAAGGGATACTGCTCTCCTTAGATGTGCACAGACAACTTAGATTCTACTTGGACAGGACTAAACCTCAAAGGAAATCTGAACAACTGCTGGTGGCATTTGCTGCAGAGACAGAGGAAAAAGCTATTTCAAAGCAAACTATTTCAAAATGGATACGCCACTGCATTCATTTCTGCTATAAGCACCATGGTAAACCTATCCCACAGGACATCAGACCCCTTTCAACCAGGGCTTCATCTACCTCTACAGCCTTTTTCAGGGACATCCTAGAAGCTGCTACCTGGAGTTCTGTACATACTTTCACCAAGCATTAACCAAGCATTATCATTTTCCAATTTTCTCTAAATCCAGAGCTGGTTTTGCCACTGCAGTCTTGCAGAGCCTTATAGCTGGTCCTAATTCTATTTAAATTCCTCCTCCCAACCTTAGCTTTGGGAATCTACCCAAATGTAATGACTGCAGCAGTGAAACATGAAGAACATAGTACAGTTGTGTACACTTAGCATAAATGTAAATGTTCGAGTGTATTCACTGTTGCAGTCCTGGTTACCCTCCCTCCAGCCCCCTTTCTTCTTTTGGCTGTACCTCTACTCTTTCTTACTATGCTCAAAAGCTTTTTGGTATATTTGCTTTTTTGTTGGAGGTATATCCTTGTATTTATAGATTTAATTGCTTCCCATTAGGGGGGGCACCTGACATCTGGGGCAAGAAAAATGATTTAATGGTGTTGGCTGCATGTTTTATACCCCTAACGACCTGACATCATGGAAGAAGGGGCAGCAACCGACACAGGACCCAAGACTTTGTTAATCAGGCCGTCTGAGGGCTACTGCAAGCAGATTACCCAAATGTAATGACTGCAACAGTGAATACACTCGAACATCTACATTTATGGTAAGTGTACACAACTGTACTTTTTGGAAAGTTCATATTTGCTTCAGTGACCTTTGCCTTGAGGTCTCTTAATTATATAAAGCACTTCACAAGACTACAGAGGGATCTGACAAAAGAACTCTCCAGATCCCACTCTGAGTTCATGACCGTGGAAGACTATGAGATCCTCTTCACAGCTGGCCACTCCTTAATTTCCAATGCATCCATGAGGTTAATATCCCATGCTGTGGATGGTACCTCACAGGCACCAGTTCAGGCATAGCCATTAGACATGCCTGTGACTTTGCAGAGCCTTCTTTCATCAGTGTTTCTTTTGATGGAACATATTTCTTTGTCCCTTCTGTGAAAGAAACACTTTCTGGGAGTGAACATGATGGGGAAATCCCTGTTTGCCATAGGAATACGCTTTTGTATCCCTCAGTGATCCTTTTCCCAGAATCAGAGGAGGCAAGAAAATGTGGTTCCACAAGTCCTAGGGATCTTTCCAGGATTCACACAAGGACAACTCTTCAGAGGCAGAGAGGAATGTTCAAATTGGAGACACCATCCTCTCAGCGGGGGAGGCCTGCTAAACTAGGGTTTCCAATATTCTTTTTTTTTTTGTATAAATCCTTTCAGCACTCCTGAGGGGTTGCCCGAATGCTCACCGCTGGCGACGGTCAGGGGGTTGTTTGTCTTTGCACCCAGACATTTGGGCTTCAATAGCAAAAGATTCTTGGGTGCTAAAAATAAAATCCAGAGGTTATTTTCATACCATTTTTTCCCAGATTACTCCAAAATAAGAAGGCTTCCAGGTGTCCTACACAGTCAGAGAAAAGTTGCAGCTCAAGAGATTAAAACGCTGCTAGACAAAAGTGTCATATAGGAGGTCCCACCAGACCAAAAAGGATTCGTAATTTACTCAGTTCTTTTAATTGCCCAAGAAGACTAGAGACATGAGACCATTCCTAGATCAAAACAAGTAGAACTAATATGTGAAGAAGTCAAAGTTCTGAATGGTCATGGTTCAGTCCATTCTGCCTTTCTTATGCAAAGACGATTGGATGTGTTTAATTGATCTTCAGGACATGTACCATCACAACAAAATGAACAGGTGATCCCAAAGATTTCTGCACTTTTGGCTGGGAGCCAGTCATTTTCAGTTCAGAGCCCTGTCCTTTGGTCTCATCACAGCCCCCAGGGTGTTTACCAAGTATATTTCAGTGGTAGCAGCTCATCTGAGATTGCTTGGATTCTGATTGTTTCCATTTGTAGATATCTGGCTCCTCACTGCCCCAGCAACGCATCTCTTAGAACAGTCCAGGGACTATTTGCTTTAACTTTGTCAAAAGACTAGCTAGCCATTTCAGTCAACAGCTCTAGATGTCCTGTACAACCTGTAGAGAGTCTGGAGTTTGTAGGTGCACAGCTGAACAGAGTCAGGTAGCCTCTCTTCCTTTAAATCATGTGGACACAATCAAGTTTCAGGTACAACAAATTCTTGTTTAGCCTTACCCTCCACCCAGACTTGTCCTTCAAGCTCTAGGTCCAATGTCAGTAGCAATAACTTTAGTTTGAATGGCCCATTTTTATGAATGTTCTCCAGTAAACTCTAGCTGTTCAGTGGTCTTTTCTGCATCATTCCTTGTCTTTCCCAGTCAAACTCATATGAGTTTTCAAGAATCATCTTCGTTGGTGGATTCAAAGTTTACCTAGCCTGTCCTATTATTCTGTCCTCTCCAGTAGCCACAGTGACCACATTAACACCTCCCAGTTGGGGGTGGCATTTCTTGGGACGTATGGTCCATGGCATGTGGTATCCCCAAGAGACTTATTCGCATGTCAGTGTCCTAGAGATGAGCGGATCTACTAGTGTTGCAGGCTTTTTAGGATGTTCTTCCTTTGGGGAACATTGTGATACAAACTGACAGTACGTTTGTGGTTTTGTACACCAACAAATGGGGACCCCAATATTATCCCCTTTGTTGACAGGCAATGAGAGTGTGGCATTGGGTGATCTCCAACCACTTTCTTATGGCAATGCACATACCAGGGGAAATCCAATGTGCTTGCACACAAATTCAGCAGGTCTGTTCTGATGCCTCATGAGTGGTCTCACAGTCAGTGGCAGAGAGGATTTTACATTGTTGGGGCTAACCTTGCCGTGATCTCTTTTTGCATTGCCCCACAACAGTAAGTGCAGTAGGGTCATTGTGACTCCCCCTGGGGGGGGGGGGGATTAGGGCAGAGAGATGCTCTAGTCTGTGTTTGGGTGTTCAGTCTCCTTTATGCTTGTCTCCCATTACCTCTGCCATTAAAATTCTTACAGAAAGTGCTTTGGTTGAAGAGTTGAGTCATCCTG
The DNA here is from genome assembly GCF_019279795.1 of Protopterus annectens. Classification (NCBI taxonomy): domain Eukaryota; kingdom Metazoa; phylum Chordata; order Ceratodontiformes; family Protopteridae; genus Protopterus; species Protopterus annectens. The sequence continues at coordinate 1,014,166,439 of NC_056744.1, forward strand.
CTGCCTTTTCGCCTCGCCAAGTGTGGTTCCACTTCATTTGGTCTCATCTTTGATATCCTTTATGGATGCTGGATCCCTGTCCAGACTTTCTCTTGCATCCCAATATTCCAAGCCTCAGGGCTTTCCTTCCTAGTCTGACGGATACTCCTCGCTTTCCAAAAAGCTTCTACAGGGTTGTACAGGAGTAAATGGAAAAGATTTTCAGTTTGGTCTCCTCAGAAGGAAACAGACTCGTTCACTGCTCCTATATCTGTGGTTCTAGAATTCTTAGCATCTATTTTTCAAGGTGCTAGTTTTTTTACTATCAAAGTACAAGTACTTTATCTAATTTTCACTCGGGAACAGATTCTTCCTCTCCAGATTCTACCTAGTTGTACAAGGTCTTTCTAAAAATTGCCTTCTTGCTATGACCTCCAGTGAAAGACCCTTCAACTCTTTAGGATTTAAGAGTTGCTCTCCAAGGGTTGACCCAACAACCCTTTAAACCATCAGCCAAGTAACATTTGTGGTTTGGAAAACAGCATTCCTAGTAGCTATTACTTCTGTGAGATGAATTTCTGAACTCCAGGCTCTGTTTTCCAAATCCCCTTACATTATTTTTCACAAAGACTAGGCATTTTTTGAATCAATTCATCTTACCCAAAGGTAGCCTCTGAATCGAATATCTAACAATTTAGTTGCCTGTTTTTTTCTCAAAATTTTCTAATAAGGGGGAGAGTACATGCTACATCTATTAGATGTGCATAGGCAACTACATTTTTATTTCCACAGAACAGAAGAGTTCAGGAAGTCAGAGCAGCTCTGTTTCTTTTTCCATGAATAGATTGAAATCACCAATTTCTAATGTTACCCAGGCCAAATGGATTATGGATTGCATTTTTTTTTATACTGAGCAAGGCCTGTCCCTATCAAATAAACCAAATGAATTACCGGTCAAGGGATTCTGAAAAAAAAAAAAACCCTCAGGAAGAACCCCTACAGAGCAAAGGTCAGTTCATAGGAATGAAAAGTCTCCCAGAACAAAAGCACAGAAATGGAAAATCTGATAATAAAACAACTTTAATAACTGCACATTGTAAAATCAATAGTTAGGTACAGCACTGTCCCAGTCAAAACTTCCTAAAGTGCATTCTTCTAGATCCATGGCAACCTCTTCTGCTTTTTGATCTAGAACTTCCACTGATGAGTGTGCACCTGCTTACCTGGTCTAATGCTCATAACTTTAATGCTCATTATAAGCTAGATTTGACCTTCAGAAACAAAACTACCGTTCTCCAGAATACCCTTCCATGAGGCCCATGCAAGATTCACTTAGCTGGGACTTTTTTACAATTGTTGAGGAATGAATGAATGAATGAAAAGAAAAATACCCAATATTAGTTATGCACTCACTCTATGCATCTGTGTTGTCCATTTTCATTTTTCATCAACACCCCACCCTCATTCCCCCTTCCCTTTCACCTTCTGGAGTGACATTGCAGAACCTTTTGTTCTGGGTTTGAGCCCCAGCTCTGCTGCTCTTTTCTTTTAGCATTTTTAGGATCTATAAGGCAGCAAACTTGATCTATGGTATTGCTACTTCCTGGGGCATTATGGGTAGAGGGAGGAGCGTGTGAGTTGGATCTCAATGTCTAGTGTATGCTGTCAAGTCTGATCCAAAACTGAATGAAAATGGACTATACAGATGCAGAGTTATGGTGAGTATAAATAACTTTAATGCATATAAGTATTGAGAGTAGGTGCTCCAAAAAGTGCTGCTGATAACTGCTGTTTCATGTTGGTTACAAAGGAAGAAAGGGTAAAGTGTGACAGCTAGTAGCATTTACATTACAGTGTACATCAATATGCAGCAGTGTATGTTGGTAGTTTTATTAAGGCTGCTTATATAACAGCTTTTTGTATGTAGGCTTACACAGTGAACCTGACTTTTTGAATGACGCCACAGTAGTACACTTCCATAGTGTGTAACTGCTGTTATAAAGTGAGGACCACATTTATAGGTCCTTGTTAAGCTTACAGCCAAGGAAACCAAGAAGCTCAGTCATATCTCATAGTACCTGGAGGGAGACTTAACAGTTTCACCCATTAGGTAGATTTCCCCCACATAATGTTAGTTGAAAATATGTGATTACCCATTTAGTCATGTACACTGATTTTAAAGGTTGCTGGGAAAGTGCTCCTACTTAAAATGTAAAGCAGTGGTACACAATGTCTGGCCCAGGGGCCAAATCAGGCCCTCCACGTAATGCCATCTGGCCCCCAGAGAGTAACCGAAAAATTTAAAAAAGTGAAAAAAATACTATGCCTTACTCCAGTCATGCAAACTTTCCAGCATGTGCTTACTTATCTAATTGACTGCAGTTGCGCACACCTCTAATTTTAGCTGCGGAAGTAACTATTCTTTCTTTTTTATAACTTATAGTCTGTAAACAGTAGTAACTTTCTGCAAGAGTTTGTAATGAGTCATGGTTGCAAGCCAGAATAAAGTTAAATACAAAGTTGATGTAGAAAACAGGCAATTTCATGACTGCTGTCTTTAGTAAAAATGCCAGTCCACCTATACCCAGGGTTGCCAGACATCCCTATTTGAGTGGGACTGTCCTGGGATCTGCAGCCCAATCCCGAGCCCTTCACTGCTGTTTTTTTTTTTATTGCCCCGTATGCCGGTATAGAAGGCAATAAAAAAAAATCTCAAAACAGAGCTGCTTCTGTTTAATGCGGAACTGCCTGATGTTCCGCATTGAACAGAAGAGGGTTCACTGTGTGATATTTTTTTGTATTGGCTCATATGCCGGCATATGGGCCAATCAAAAATTGCCAAACATGGAGCTACTTGTGTTTAATGCAGAACTGTGATGTTCCACATTTTTTTTATCCCTATCTGGCCCGCCAATTCTGCCTGTACCTGTTAACTTGTAATGACTTACTATGTTTTGAGATGGCCTGCAGATGCATTAATAATTCATGTAGTGGCACTCCCCACAAAAAGGTTGTGCACCCCGGCACCATAGTACTCTATACATAAACAGCAGGAAACTTATTAAAGTTTGCTAGTGTTAGACTTTCACCAGTACAGGCTTCTTCAGGCAAATCAGCTGATTAAAACATATGATTTAACTACAAAAAGGAAAAGATCATGTGACCACCTTTAAAGAAGTAACACACACAAAAGGGCTAACACAAATACTTTACATGTAGTAGGAATACTGAAAATGCAAAAATCTGCATATAACAAAAAAATACTAAAACTTTTATATACATGTATCAACATTATTTAACTTTGTTTCACTTATCTTTCAGAACTGGATTTATTGTTACAATTTCATTGAGACCACGTAGACAGTGTGCTTTAAAACACGTTATCCACTTAGTAATTTCTGTGTGGTTCTTCAGGTCACCTCCTCTTAAGCTTTTTTTGTATATTTTGTAAAATAAAAAAGCAAAATTCATGAAATGTGTCTGTTTATCATACCTGTGTAACACATTGTGTCTCTCTGCCTTCTTATGTCAGATATATGCTCACAAATTCTCTCTTAAACTTTCTATTTGTTTTACCTATATAGAAGGCGCTACAGATCAGACATTTTGCCATGTATATTATGTTTGTAGTATTATATGTCCCATGGCATCTAAGTAATGTAGTTTCAATTTTACCAGTGGTTCCCTTAAACAATCTAGTATCTAGAAAATCTTATTTGTGTATAATGTATGGTACATTTAAACTGTAATAATTCAGTAGTTGAGTTTAGGTATAATAAAAAGTCAGAAAATGCAGAAAGAGAAGCATTGCATATTAAAAACAAATCATCCACGAAATGCCTATAAAACAAAACCTTAAAGCTATTTGTTTCAGAAAAAATAAAACTGAGTTCCCATTTATTCATACCCAGATTTGCATAGCTATTAACCATGGGTGTACCAATGGCTACTCCTTTACATTGTTTGTATTTATTTTTATGAAACAAATAACATTAGTTAAAACCAGTTCTAAGTCACAAATGGTGTTAAGTCTCAGCTGCTGAAAAAAACTGTATGCAATGCTATAAATTCACAAAGGTACAAAGACCCAGTCATACAGGTGTGTTAAAAACTGGGGTGTATCCTTTATTGTAGTAGAGTAACTTGGGGTGTGTTTAAGTTTATGCTCTAAGTAGTTTGAGATTGGTTCTGTAATCCAACCATTTGATGAAACAATCGGTCTTAATGGTGGGGAAATAAATGATTTAGGAATTTTTGGAATTCCATACGTGACTGGTATTTTGGGAGCAGTTACATGAAAATAGTCCAACATTTCCAAAGTAATCAAAACATTCAGGTGCATGTCATATATAATACTATTCCATTTTGTGATAATACTATTAACTTGCTTCCTGTTGATGGCTAGATACTCATTGCTACTTGGCATACCATACATTTTAGTATTCTAATCATTAATATCTAAAATAAATATCTAAAATAATGTCACCTCCCTTATCTGCTGCTTTAATAACTATGTTAGGGTTAGTGGCTGAAGATTTAATAGCCAGTTGTTGCTCAACTGTTAAGTTGTAAAACAACTGTTGGTTTTCATTACTTGATAAAATATTTTCTACTGCTTATTCAAAAGCTGCTGTAAGAGGATTATTCACTGACACAAATGTACTACTACTAGGTAACACAGTTGTGCTATGCTCATTTGAATTATTTACACAGTATAATAGCTTAAGATTCAAATTCCTTAAGAACAGTTTGACATCAATTAACACATCAGAAATGTCTGTTATGCTAACAGGAGTAAAGGTAAGACCCTTATTCAGTAATGCTAGTTCATATTCACTTAATGTGTGTTGAGAAAAGTTAGTGTCACTTATCTCCTGGATTGGCTTCTGGTTTGCATCCTTTGCCCTGCTTGTCTCATTCAGTTCCTTCCTCTGTTCCTGAAATTCCGTTTTTCTTGTGTTAAAGGGTATGGTTCACTTAACATTGAAGGAAGTTCTAAAAGGTCTAATGTTGAAACAATGTTGGAATCTACCAGAACCGATGTATTAGTGTTCACATTCATAGAATTCAGGAGATTACTTGCAGGATTTATGGTGGTAGTTGCTGAAACAGCTTTCTCAACAGGAAGCCTATGCAGTGGTGTTTCCTGCACATTTTCATCACTTGTTATTGATTGTTGCTTCCTGACTGCGTGTGGATGTTGATTTGACCAAATTTAAAATCACAAATGTCTCTGTTAAGTTTACGTTTCTTTGTTTCTATTAAACATTTTTCAAAAGCAGTAATTTGCTCCATAGTTTCTGCTAATAGAGCTAAATGAGAATTTGTATCCTCCAGATCATCCAAGATGTCTGTCAACAGGGTGCTCCTAAGACTCTTCCAGTCTCATTGATGTTTGTCTCTTACATCAGACACTGATCTCGATGATGCAGAGGTTGGATGATGTCTCCTTTGCAGACATCCATCTGATTAAAGAACTATCCGATACCCTCTTGGGTAACCTGCCTGAGGAGCTGGCCCAGGCGGTTGGCTCTCAGCTGGCACAGGCATTGCGACACACTGACCGGCCTTATCTCTCAGCAGGAGGATCCCCTTCCAGAGGCAGGGGCTCTTCAGCCTTTCACAGTCCCTGAGGGATTGCCTGACTGTGCAGCTCGATGGGTGCTTTGAATTCTCTCATTCCCCACCTCAGTCGGGATGCTGCAGCCTCAAGTTTCAAAGCTGCTGCAAAGACCAGATCAGATTAGGGACTTACTCAAGATTCTTTTGGTGCCAAAGGACCTCAGCATTCTAAACGTTCAGTCAGAAAGTCCAAGTTCTGAATGGTCACCCTACAAACCATTCTCCCATTGCTGGAGAAAGGTGTTTGCAGCCTAGGAGGCAGTCATTTTCAGTTCGAATAAGATTCATAGGGGTAGAGATAGACTCTATCTACCTACAGACAGAATACAAACCATACAGACTCAAGTTCGAGCCTTACTTCCCAGGTCCAAAGCCCCAGCCAGAATGGTCCTGCAGCTATTGGAGTCCATGTGTTCTTCTAGTCCCGAGAATTCTCCAGTGGCTTCTTTCAGCTCAGTGGTCCTTTCAGGAACTCCCTCTCAGTCACCTCATATGGATCACGGAAACATGCAAACAGGACCTTCGCTGGTGACCCTTTGTTCCACCTCCTCCCAGATGGGGTGGGGGTCATTCCCTGGGCAGGTCAGTCCAAGGCAAATGGCACCCGGAAGAGACCATATCAACATCCTAGAAATGAGGAGACAACATGTCAGTTGTCAAGTCAGATTTTCAGAAAATGGGAAGGTCCATGGTTCCTGGATCAGATCCCAGACCTACTATAGTCAGGAGTCATACATTGGATCCAGAGGTTGTACACATATTATCAACTCTGGGGCCTGGACCCCATCTCTCAATCAAGGCTCTTCAGTCTCTACCATCAAGGTCCAATTGGCAGCGATTTCCAATTTTCACGAATCCATAAACCCACCTTTAATGAGCAACAGATTGTGTAAGACCTTCTTGAAGATTTCTCATCCTGCACCTCCATGGGATCTACATGTGATCTAAAGTTTCTATCATGGAAGACTGCTTTTCTGGGACAGAGTATCTCTCAGGCCAAAAAGTTTGTTCCAGTTTCTGCTTACAACAATCGTTAGAGCTTCCAGTCTTTTTCCAAAATATTCTAACAAAGCGAATTCATATTCCACACTAGATGTCCACAGGCAGGGACCAAACAAACAAGGAAAACAGATCAGTTGTTTGTATCCTCACTATTGCCAAATGGATCAGGAAGCTTATTCCTATTCTAACAAAGAGCTTTCCACCTCTGTCAAAGCTCATTCAGATCAGAGGATATCAGAAGGTCCGAATCCTGTTGTTTCATCTTGAAACATCTAACAATGTTATATAAACAAGTTGTGCATGTGTGCATGAATGCGGACAAACAAGATCTGGGGGATTAGTGGAGATGGATCCCAAACATCTAAAGTTATGGTAAGTACATAACTAAAAGTTTCTATCTTTTCTATAAAGTCATTATATTCTTGTAGAAGTTCTGATTTTAACTGAGCTTCAACATGCTGAAAAAAATGGTTCATAAGTTTTGTATACTGAACTGAGCAGTCAAGATTTAAAGCCTGCCATTGTTTTAACAATGTGGGATATTTATCCCTGTAGGTGGGCATTTTCAAAGTGCATAGGCTTCTAGGAATTAACTTGTATTTTATATGCACATCCCCCAGCAGAACCATGCTAATTTGAGTCCATTTACAGAGCAGAATATTTTGTTGCTGGGCAGCTTCTGTAACAATGTGCAAACACTGCTATAAAACTTCCAGTCCCATTGATAAGTTTGTTAAATGTGCATGGACACCTTATCTTTATTTTGTTGAGCAGCTATTCCAAGTCAAAAGAGTATGGAAAAGGGAGAAACTTGTGGTTACTGCTGTTAGTATGGAGCAAGGCAGTCTGAAATTGTGAATCTATGAAGGCTTCAGTATTTCAAGACTGGTGCAGTGGTTAGCATTATCACCTCACAGCAAGCGGTTCACCCATTCAATCCTTGGATGGAACACCTGTGTGTAGTCTGCATGTCCTCCCCACGGTCGAATGACATCTAAAGACATGCAGGTTGGTGTGTGCATGAATGAGTGTGCCTTTTTTGAAGGTTGGACATCGGGCTGGCAACTCGGCACCATAAAAAATCACTGCCAATCATTAGCGGACCAGAGTTCCCCTGTGGTGATGGAAAAGCTAAAAGACTTTGGGTGGCCACAGTGGTGCAGCGGTTAGCATTGCCGACTCACAGCAAAAGGTTCTTCTGTTCAAGCCTTGGCTGGGGTGCCTTCTGTGAGGAGTCTGCATGTCCTCCCTGTGGTCGCATGGGTTTCCTCTGGTTACCTCCCACATCCCAAAGACATGTTGTAGGTGGATGGGGTACTCTAAATTGGCCCTAGGCGTGAGTGCATGCATGTGTGTGCCTTCCATGGAAGGTAGGGCGCCAGGCTGGCAACTCAACACCGTAAAAACTCCACTGCCAATCATGAGTGGACAGGTGATCCACTGGTGACCCCTAACTGGGAAAAGTCGAAAGAAGATTATCGAACTATGGCTGCAGCCATTGCAGTCTCTTAAACTGTTGCATTTTAGTTTTAAACTCACACAGCTTAGCACTTTAATACATACATTCTGCTGACCATCTGAGCTGTTGACCACATTCCCATCTTCCAAAGGTAACACCTTGCATACGTGGATTCAAAGTCATTTTAAAAAAATAATTTATTGCTTGAAATAATTTATTGCTTGTTTTAGTGGTTGTTGGTATGTGCTGGTAGATGGTACTGAACTATATCTAGTTGCCATGTCCATGGGCAAAAAAAGAACAAAAACACAAATATAAAATGTGAAATTGTTCGATCTTGCTGTTTGTTCTTACACACGGGTTCGGAGCTGATCCTCGGCTCCGAGTCGGCCACATCACCAGCTCCGCATCTTCGAGAAAGCTCGAGGTACAGTTCTATCCCGTGATCCTCCTGTGCTAACCCTCAGATCTAGTTTGCCGCTAGCAGCAGATCGCATCGTGAGAGGCTCGGGCCAATATTTTTTCATACTATTATTCTATCCTTTTTGAAGTTTGTAGTTTAAAAAGTAGATTAGCAGTGTAGAGTGTGATAGTTTTATTAGAGTGTGTTTTTTCATATAGCTAAAGTAGTTTAAATAGTTTAGTGTTTTACTTCAGTTAAGGCCTTGTTTTATTCTGTCAGAACTGTTAGTAGGATTTAAATTGTTATATTTCCTGCCTTAACTTATCCTTCGCTTTATAGAGATAAATATTAATCCTTTCACCTATATTTAGAGTGTTATAGTGTGTTATTTTATATATCTATATATATATATATATATATATATATATATATATATATATAGTGTGGTTGTTTTTTTTTTTTTTTACTAGATATCTTATAGTGCTAATATGTCTGAGAAAGCTAAGTCAGGCTTTAAAAGGTGTCAGTGTGGACAAAAAATGTCCATAACTGATAACCATTCTTCCTGCGTCTACTGTCTTGGCCCTCTCCACTTGCAGGAAGACTGTTCCATCTGTCATTCCTTCAGTGGGAGGGTCATGCTGGAAAGACGCATGAAGTTGGTGGACAGAGGGTTATTAAAACCCGATTTTCAGGAGGCCCTGGACAAGACTGAACAAGTGTCCAAGTCTTCGAAGGGGTCCAAGTCTTCAAGAGTGTCGGAGCCTAAGTCCTCGGCTCTGAGCACCCGTTTTCAGATTCGGCTGCCAGCTCCAAAGACCTCGGGGTCGGGCGTTGAATGTCTCTGATTGAGACTCCGGTATTGGAGCCGGTGTCGGAGGTACCACCGCCTTCAATCCTTCGCTCGGTGATGGCTTCGGCCCCTTCGGCCCGTTCTTCGAGGCCGCTTTCCGACTCCGACGTGGACCGAGTGGTACAGAAGCTAATGGAGAACTCGGCTCTGTCCAAACTAATCAAGGTTTCGTCCCAATTGGTTTCGAAACTCGAGGCTCTTCCCGCCCCCGAGACAAATCCTCCTCCGAGACCCATCGAGTCATCGGAGCCAGGAATCGAAGAGCTGTTGATTGTATAGCCCTCGATGCCGAAGCCTCCAGTAGCGCTATTGGTACCATTGACCTCGATACCTTCGGAACCAGCCGGGGGGTCTCGGAGCCCACGATCTTCCCTAGGTTACGGGGCGGACAGTCGAACCGAACTTTCAGTTCCGACTCTTCCCCTCGGGGCCTTGGCTCAGATCAGCTCAGATCCATCCTCAGGGTCAGAGCCTGTGGTCCTGGTTCCGGGGAAACTACCGGCTTCTTCGGAACCGGTGGGGTCCTCGGACCGGGGCATTGGTGACTTCGACATCATGAGGAAGGTCTTGTCTGAACAGACACATACGTCATCGGCATCTTCTTCTCCTCCCCCAAAGTGTCCACGTTCTGCTTCTGTACCTTCGGTTCCTGCCAAGCGTTGAGACCCAATGCCTCAGCCAGCCCCAGAGGGCGGCCCTGGTTCCTCGGATGCCTCCCCAGAAGCCCCCTCTGAGGATGTACCGAAGAAAAGATTGTGCAAGAGGAGGCACATTGATTCCCCACAGGAATCTCTGACATCTGATACCAATTTGGATGAAGCAGAAGGGTCCCCACGGTCCCCCTCTGAAGATGTTTCTTTTGCTGATATTTTGGAAATCTTGAAACAGAGGGGAAACGGCAGACCCTTGCCCCTTCTGTAGACGAATCGGTGTTGCTGAAGGCATTTGGGGCTCAACCTTCTACCTCCTGGGTGACCCCTCCCTTTGACGAGCTCATGGACCTGATAGCGCGAAGGGCATGGGAGACACCTGATACAGTGGAACCGGTCCCCCGCAGACCCAACAAGTATATCATGGCCCCTCAAAACAAAAGCTTTCTGACTAAAGGAGTGCCAGTGGATACTATGGTGGTGGCAGCAGCCACTAAGAAGGAAATGTCCAAATCATCTTCCTCTGTTCATCCTCCTAATAAGGATTCTAGGACGATGGACAGGTATGGGAAGCACGTGTTTAGTTCTGCGACTTTTTTCATGCGATCGCTGAACTACCTTATGCATTTCATGCGTCTACAGAGAGATCTCCTCAAGGAACTGGGAGATACTCTCCAGGGCAGTACAGATGCTGCTGTCTCCGAGAAAGTGACAGCACACCTTAACACCCTCAATTCCATAGTTAACTCATCCATGAGGCTCATTTATTATGCAGCCGAAGGTTCGAGTAGAGCGGCAGCCTCAGCAATTTCTCTGAGGAGACAATCCTGGCTGCGCCTATGCTCCTTTGCGGAAGCCTTCAAGTCTTCCTTTGCTAATGCCCCTTTTGATGGTGCCTCACTTTTTGGTCCCAAAGTAAAGGAGACTCTCACTAGGTGCGAGCAAGAAGGGAAGACCCTGTCTGCCGTAGGGGTCTGTTTTTCCGCCCCATCTAGACCATACCCCAAAGGGCAAAGAGGTGGGAAAATGTGGTTCCAAAAGACTCAGGGATCCTTTCAGCCCACACACAGAGGCAGAGGAGGGGGAAGAAATGGAAGACGCTGCCCAGGCAGCAGAGGGGGTCCGCAGAATCAGGGCGACAGAGATACATTCTCTGGGAAGCCCTTCCAGCACTCCTGAGTGCATGCCCGGTGGTCCTACTCTGGAGGCAGTCTGGGGTTGCTTGGCTTTATACCCAGTGGCCTGGCTAAATCTTACATCAGATTCCTGGGTAAGAAGCATAGTTACCAGAGGCTACAATATTCCATTTATAAAAATTCCACCTGCCTCCAAAAAGCTCCCAGATGTTCCACCCAGTCTGCGAGACCAGGCAGCCGTAGAAATAAAAAGGCTGCTCGAAAACAGAGTCATCCAACCAGTCCCAGCAGACCAGATAGGATCCGGAACTTACTCAAGGTTCTTTTTAGTTCCAAAGAAAACAGGGGACTGGAGGCCAATTTTGGACCTCAGCAGACTCAACACTTTCGTGAAAAAGGAAAAGTTCCAGATGGTCACGCTACAGTCGATCCTTCCTTTCCTACAGGAGGGCGACTGGATGTGCTCTATAGATCTCAGAGACGTGTACTACCATATCAAGATGGCCAGAGCGTCCAGAGATCACCTGCGCTTCCGGCTGGGAGCCAGTCACTTCCAGTTTCGTGCTCTGCCCTTTGGCCTCACCTCAGCCCCCAGGGTGTTCACCAAATGCATGGCAGTAGTAGTGTCTCACTTGAGACAAATGGGATTCCGAGTGTTTCCTTACCTAGACGACTGGCTCCTGTCCGCCACCACCGAGTATCATCTTGTGCAAGCCAGGGATTACACCTTTGCTCCTCTCAGTCAATTTTGGAAAATCTGTCTTATCGCCCTCACTGCGTGTCTCATTTATAGGGGCAGAGTTAGACACTTCCCTGGCTCGAATCAGTCTCCCCCCACTAAGAGTATCAGCCCTCAGAAATCAAATTTCTATCCTTCTTCAGAGCGGGAGAGTCCCTGCACAGCAAATCTTGAGAGTGCTAGGAATGATGGCAGCCGCTCTTATCGTAGTCCCCCTAGGCAGGATGCATATGAGGATTCTTCAATGGCAGCTTCCACTATCTCATGAGATCTTGATCACGAACTCCTGCAAATGGGATGTCCGGTGGTGGATGCACAGTCAGGACCTAACAGCAGGCCGACCGTTTGTGTTGCCCAATCCTATAGCTACTTTAACCATGGACGCTTCCCTGATAGGGTGGGGGGGACTTTTTCAGGGAAGAACAGTCCAAGGTCAATGGTCCAACTTGGAGTACAATCTGCACATCAATGTCCTAGAGCTGAGGGCAGTGTTTCTAGCGTTGCAACACTTTCACACGTCCTTACCTCTGGGAACAGTGACAGTTCAGACAGACAACATGTCAGTAGTCTGTTACATAAACAAACAGGGAGGAACCAGGTCTTATCCATTGTGCAGAGAGGCCCTCAGGATTTGGCAATGGGCTGTGTCTACCGGACACTTTCTGATAGCAACGCACATCCCAGGGACATCCAATGTCATTGCGGACAGGTTGAGCAGAGCCATCCTGTTGCCCCACGAGTGGACCCTCAAATCTCAGGTAGTGGAAAAGATTTTCCGCAGATGGGGCCAGCCTTGTTGCGACCTATTTGCATCCCCATTGAATTGCCAAATGCAGAAGCTACTTTGCCCTACTACCCCCTCTGGGAGGTGCCCCCAGGGACGCACTGGTACACGATTGGCCCCTGGGTCTCCTTTACACTTTTCCCCCTGTCCCGCTAATTCCCAAATTCCTGCAGAAAGCCAAACGTCTGGAAAGGACCATAATTCTGATAGCCCCATTCTGGCCTCGACAAATCTGGTTCCCCTTTCTTCAAACTCATCAGGTGGAGGAACCGTGGATTCTGGCCCCAGTGCCAGACCTGTTGACGCACTCGTCGGGAGTTCCTCACACATCTCTCAAGTCCCTCAAACTGACAGCTTGGCTGCTCTGCTTCCCATCTTAGTCAGGTCAGATTTACTGTCCCCTGCAGTACAACACATAATTGGATCTTCCCACAAGCCATCCACGAGGAAGCTATACAACAGCAAATGGAAACGTTTTGCGTAGTGGGCCTCGCAGCAGGGTATAGATCCATCAGGGGCTCCAGTACACAAGATATTAGAATTTCTTTCGACACTTTTTCATGAGGGAGCATCGACTTCCACGATAGGGGTACAACTTGTGGCTATATCTAATTTTCATGTTGGTCAGGGAGATGGTTCTCTCATGTCCCACAGACTTTGCAAAGCCTTTATGAAAGGTACCTTTCACCTCCGTCCCCCCTTTCGTAATCCAGTTGCCCCATGGAATCTTAACCTGATGTTATCACGGCTCATGTTGCCCCCATTCGAACCAGCCGCCACAACCCTTCTTAAATTTTTGTCGTGGAAGACATTTTTTCTGGTTGCCATCACTTCCGCCCAGAGGGTTTCAGAGTTGTAAGCGTTGTCTGTCCGGCCCCCATATATGATTTTTCATCCAGATAGGGTAACATTGTGCACCAATCCATCCTTCCTTCCTTCCAAAGATTTGTTCGGTTCAGAATATTAATCAATCTATTGAACTACCCACCTTCTTCAAAAATCACTCCAATAAGTTGGAATACATGCTGCACAGGCAGCTGAGGTTTTACTTAGGACGAAGGAATACAGAAAGTCAGACCAACTATTTGTATCATATGCTGACCAAAGGAAGGGAAAGACGGTAACAAAAGTTACTTTATCCAAATGGCTCTCAGACTGTATAAATTTCGTATATTCAGAATCAAAGCAACAACTCCCCTTTAACTCCAGGGCTCATTCTATGAGGGCGATTGCTACTTCTTTGGCCCATGCCACTCGCTTGCCATTAGATACCATTTGTGTGGCGGCAACTTGGGCAAAACCACATACATTTATCGCTCACTACAAATTAGATAAAAACTCCAGAGACAGGGCGACGTTTGGTTCCACTGTTTTCAGAAATGTTCTCCCGTGAGCCACCCAGGGTAAATGAGCTAGGGATGCTACCCGCATATAAGAACAAACGGCGAGATTGAACAATTTCACATAAAGAAGTTATGTTCTTACCATAACGTTCCATGTGAATTGTTCATCTCGCCTTTGTTCTTACATTCCCCCCCTCCATCCCCCATCCTGTGTGCAACTGGATTCGAGTTCAGTCTTCTCTAGATATTGTTATTCTTGAGCTTCCTAGTGTACATTAGGGATGGCATCTTTTCTCTTCTATTGATGACAGAGTATCAGACAGTGTGGTTGTGTTTTTTCTATGCGCTTAGGGCGCAGTAACTAGTGGGATTCTTCTGGTGTTAGCAAACTAGATCTGAGGGTTAGCACAGGAGGATCATGGGATAGAACTGTGCCTCGAGCTTTCTCGAAGATGCGAAGCTAGTGATGTGGCCGACTCGGAGCCGAAGATCGGCTCTGAACCCGTGTGTGAGAACAAAGGCGAAATGAACAATTCACATGGAACGTTATGGTAAGAACATAACTTCTTTATAATTCCACCACATAGATAACGCCAGTGTACTAAGAAATCAGATAAAATAAAACGAAATGTAAATTAAACTGGCACCACAACACTAGATATGTAAAGAACAGGAAATTTATAAAAGCTTGCTAGCACTAGACTTTCAACAATACATGCTTCTTCAATCAAATAGTCAGCTGTTTTAAAACGCATGATTTAAATACAAAAAGGAAAAGATCATGTGACTACATTTTTTTTTTTAAGTATTCCTAGTACATGTAAAGTATTTGTGTGTTACTTCTTTAAAAATGACTACTTGCCTGAAGAAGCTTGTATTAGTGAAAGTCTAGTACTGGGTACTAGCAAGCCTTAATAAATTTTCTCCTGTTTAAGTATTGAGTGTTGTGGTGCCGGTTTACTTTACATTTTGTTTTATTTTATCTGATTTTTTACTACACCGGCTTTATCTAAGTGGTAGAATTATTTTATATTTGAAGTACTCCTACTTGACATTGTGAGGGCTGTCTATTGCAGAAACTGAATATATTGGGTTAAGTACCTGGCACGCTATCAGGTGATGTCGATGTGGTTGTATTGGTTTGTCCCCAGGGTGTGTGTGTTTTTCACTGCCGTTAGATTTAAATGAGAGTTCAAAAAGTGCTGGGTTTTTCATAGTGTGGAAGTTTAAACAGAGATCACATCTCTAGACCCTGTACAACACTAAGTAGAGGGACAGGTCTTTTAGTGTGACAGAGAATGCAAGGGCACTGAGACCTCAGATCATTTTGGTGCAGAAACCTTTAGGTCTCTTAAGTTGGTGTAGTGCTTTTTGAGGTACTTATCAAATGAAGCATATGCAGTAATGTGACTAATAAGGGAAGGAATAAAGGGGGTTTATAATTTTTGTACCTTAAAGTGAGAACTCAAAAGATAAGCTGTGCAAGGTAGGATTTTCTAATCACCACAGTAATACGGTGGTCAAAGGAGAGTCTGTTACCAACACAGGTTGCAAAGTCTCTGGCCATGTCATATTTAAGTGGATTATCTACACGGTAAAGTAGTAATGTTATATTTATGCTGCATTTCATTGCATCGAGCATAAGCCAGTGATTAACACAAAGTATTTGGTCTTGCTTATGGTGGAGATTTACAGTATCTGAGTAGGATTTGGCAACCACCCCATTTGCAGTAGTAAGCAAATTCTTATTAGCCGTAGCCCATTGATATCAGTTTTTATGTTGGAGAAGTATATACTAAAGAGGAAGGGGAATAGGACAGACCTCAAAGAGACACTGTTGATGACCTTTTACTCATTATAGCAGATACCCCTGACCTTAATAGTATGGGTTCTATCAGCAAGTTGTCTATCCAGAGAGCTATGTATTAGGCTAAGATTAAGTTTGGAGACTTCTTAATCTGAGTATGGGGTATGATGTAGTGAAAGCCTTGGCAAAGGTCCAGGTAGGCATCATGGACTGTGTACCTTTATCCATGACTTTGGTAACCCTTTAAAAGAACTCTGGTTGAGAAAGCAAAGTCAAACTGTGTGCATCACTTACTGTTTATCTTAGTTCAGCAGTAATGTTTTATAGCCTTGCAAATAATACTAGTGAGACTAATAGAACTATAATTTCCAGGGTCATTAGAGGGAGTCACTGTTATGGAGGGAATCCACACTAGCTGTTTTTAACACCTTGGGGGTGTAACCAGTGTAGAGACCTTGATGGACAGGTTTTACAAGATAGACCTTAGTTCTACTTGGCAGGCATCCAAGGATATTGTCAGGACCCATTGAGATGGTATCAAAAATAAATTCCAAAGGGATTTTATCTAAAGTGATTTTGAAGGGAAAGGGTAATGTGGGAAGGGGCAGTTGAAAGGTTGGGTGGGCTAAAGACAGAAGAGAATTGATGTTCTTATGGACAGTCATTGACCTTGGAGTCAGAGAAGCAGGTACAATTAGAGATAAGTTCAGTACAGAATTACTGGTTACATCTAAGCTTTATAATATAGCTGAACAAGGCCTTGTGTTTGTCTTTTGAAGTAATTGCAATCTCAAGTTCATAGACGGCCTTGCATCTCCTAATGGTAGTTCTTGAGGGACTGGCTTATAGTTTTAAATCCCTTTTGCAGTGATGAAATAGACACATCTTAGAGATGTCCATGTGTTTTTACTTTTAAAGTTTGTTGATGTGATAGCTTCTGGATCCTACCCTGAGACTTTCAGATTATGCAGCATTCTGTTTTAGAACTCTGCTTTCTTCTTTGTTTATCTTCTTCAAAATGCATTTCACATAACTTTCCTGCCATGGAAAACCTTGGCCAGTCTAAATACCAGAGATTTGTTCCCCTCCTGGCCTAGTGGACACCCTGCCATCCAGTGTGAGGATGTTACGGTATAAGAGTTATCAGCTGTCATTTTCTCAGTTCTGTCTTGCTGTTGAAGACCCAGTAAAACCTTTGTCAAGTATCTGGCCTGCAGAAGCCACAGGCAGAGAGACTAAAGCCAAGTACCCCAATGAGGGAAAATTTTTTGTCTTAGTGCATTGTTTATATTATGTCAGTGGGGAAGGATAATGTTTGCATAGAGTAGATGTGTCCAACCTGCGGCCCTCAGAGCTTTTCCATGTGGCCCTCAACCTCTAACTGCAACATGGATGTATGCATGCCCCAAAACACTTTTTTTTGTTTTGTGTTTTTCGCTCCCATGACCTGTAACGCTAATGCCGGTGTGCACATGCGCCAAAGCACCCTTCTAGTTTTGCTTTTGAGCCAAAAAAGGGTCAGTGTGTTTACTGCATTATTTTGTGCCGAACAATCAGTGTGTGTGTGTTCTCGCTGAAGAGGGACTCTTGTTTGGATTTGCCACTGTTGCCTTTGAAAGGGACAGCAATTACCTGTGTTAATAGGTAAGTACGGAGTGAGTGAGTGCATACATGAAAGCAGAATTGTGTGCGTGAAAGTAGAAGAAGAGTGTGCGTGTGTATGTGTGTATATGTGTGCATGACAGAGAGAGACGCATGCACAAAGAGGCTAACAATGATCAGTCTACCTACTGAACACAAACAAGTTAGCTCTCAAATATATCATACATTAAGAGTACACTTTCATTAAATTGTGGCTTTCCTGACAGGGAGAATGTTGTATTGAACATGAACTGATACCTCTTAACTGTATGGATTTTCAAAGAATGTCTGGATTTTTGCCTCATCTTCCAATTTGTGTCTTTAGCTTAGGAAATAAAAGTAGTCATCCAAGTAATGTAGTTCCAGGGAGTAAGAATGAGACAGCAGCTTAAGGTTAATGGGTCAGTAGTGGACTGACTATGTGGGACTGTTGCATATAAAGTTGTATTGTTTTTTCAGACAAACAAAAAAGCACCTAGTACTGTTTTTTCATTGGTGGGTTCTAAGCAGTGGTAGATTGGACAACAGTAAGCATAGCTTTGGCGGATCATCAATACTGGCAAATCAAATGGGCACAGTGTCATTTTTTAAATGTTGGGGATTTTAGTGTGTATGTGTGTGCTTATGTGTTGTGAGTGCTGCAACAGTAGATGATTATTAAAGACAGGGACTTACGGACTGTGGAGAATGCTTCTTTGTTTCAAAACCTAATACTTGGGTACACATGCCAGAAGTAGATTTTTTAAGACATAGCTTCTTGCCATTTACAGTGGATGGATATTTACATTTAATGGACAATGTATTAGCGTGGGCCTGTGGGGTTCTGAAGGATGCCAAGTCTACCACTGCCAATGTCTTGTAAAGTGACCTGGAAATGGATATTGGGATGTTACTGAAAAAATATAGTAAGTGGGCTTAGAAATATAGTTTAATTAAACAAAGTGTACTTTCAATTTATAGGCCATAATTTAATTTATTTCAGGTAATCCAGATACTGGTAGATTGTATACCATTAGACTTAATTAGGGAGAGCTGTCATTCTCGGGAAACAAGCAGCCCTAGTTTCAGTGAAAGCTCTGTGGTTGCTTGCAGGTAGGAAGTTGCAGGATGTTGATGCAATGTGTTTTATTTATTATTTTTAATGCATTTGTCATTTCAAAGCATGGTTTTCTTTGATGCAAAAGAAGGCAGGACTGAATGAGCCATATAATGTTTAACTGACAATAATGGGATAGAAAGATTATAAGTAATGTATAATGTTTGCAGCTACAGTTGTTTCAATGGTGTCTGTGATGCATAACTATTTTTGGGCCTGTGTCCCACTTTTATTTTTCGCTTTGTCCAGATTTCTTGCTCTAAGGTTGAGAGGTATGGTTCCATGCTCCCAAAATACCAGTCACGTATGGAATTCCAGATATATAAACCAGACTTGTATTTACCTTGGAAGACTTTTCGGCATAATTATGAAAAACAGATCCTTTTTAATATCTCTGCTTATTTCTAATATAAACTGCCATGTAACCTTGCAAATAACCTTATTAAGCTACTTTACTTCTTTTGGAATTGACAGGTATGATTCATCTGTTCGGACATAAGCATAGAGTGCTAATGTGACTTTGATTTCATGCAGCAGTCTGTGGTTTACATAATCATAATAACTTTTCTGTATTTCTGGGAGTGTAATCAATTTAACAGTTTTAAAGATGTTTTCCAAAAATAAATAAATATATAATAAATAAATAATCCTCTCTACACTTGGAGCTATTGACAAAGTCTGGGAATTTGTTTTTTTCAAAAGCGAAGGTCAGCATTACAGCTCAGTAAACTGTCAGTCTGTGAGTAACTTCTGCACAAATTAAAATGTCTGTCAAATGGCTTTAGATTGGAAGGAAGTTTATTTTTATTTATTTTATTTTACATTTGTTTACCGGGAAAGTCTGACTGGGCACAGGTCCATTTTCAGCGGAGGCCTGGGGAGAAAAGCTCCAAAAATAACACAAAACAATATACTACAATACATGAGAGAGAGAGAGAGAGAGAGCAAATTATGGAGGTAGTACTCATACAATATGGCAGAGATTACATTTCGTAACAGTGAGAATCACTGAGGTACAGAATAAACTTAAAAACATTTTTTTACAGTTATAATTACAGCAAGGCAAATATCAATGAGTTAAGTTTTTAGTAGAAAGCTGTTTGTACATAGCTGAATATAATTTTGCAAATGGAATTCTTAGTTAAACATGCCCCTCTTCTTGGGCAACTAGATTTGAGTAACCAATATTAGATCTTAGCCATCCAGCTGGGAAAGGTTAGTATGTGGATTTTCCATCTGGTTTGATGAAGGCTATGCTACTTACCCAAGGACTACATTTATGGCTATCCATCCAGCCACTGGTGTTGCTGAACTACACTGTTTGATAATGAGAAGAGCTTTTTACAGAAGTTGAAGGTTTTTGTGTCAAGAACCTGTCCATAAAAAGTGGCTTGTTTATGTTGCAGTGAAAGCTGTGGTCTTTGTAGTGAGCGTTTTAAGTATAACCAGTATTTCTGAGGTAGATTCTAGGAAGTCTCTTAAGGCAGGATCTTTCTTACCCTGGAAAGCAAGCCAATGATGAAATTTACAGGGGCCAGTGAGAGACAGAGCTGGACTGCTGGAATGGTTTTCCCAGTGAGAAATGCTAGTGCTGTAGTGAATATCTGTTTATATGTAAAAAAAAAAAAAAATATATATATATATATATATATATATATATATATATATATATATATATATTAACTAAGATGTTAGAGTTAACTGTTAGATTAGAGAATTAGAATTTTAAGGCAAATATTAGGGATTTATTACATTTATTCATTGTTCAAATGCACCTACAGTACAGCCAGGAGGTCGAGTGTGGTCTTCCGGAGCAACAAAAGAGTTAACTATATGATATATTTTATATGCGGCCCCAAGACCATTTCTGTTCACTCAATGCGGCCCCAGCAAGCCAAAAGGTTGGACACCCCCACTTATTTGTATTTTTTATCCTGATTAAATATTATATGCAATGATATGTTATGATTGACAAAACCTTGCATTGCATTTTATCATTGTTTTTGTATATTTTTCTCTGTCTGTGGTGCTTTTCTCCCCGGGCCTCCACTGAAAATGAACATATATCCAGTTTGACTAGCCCAGTCAACAAATGTAAAATAAATAAAATAATAAATAATAAGCTGTATGATTCTGCCATCTCAACTTGTTTTTTTCTGTTCCCCACTTATCCATTCCCACCTCCACTTACAGCTCCTTCTTGGGATCTCAATTATGTTGGAAAAATTCTCCTTGCCTCCCTCTGAGCTAGCCATATCTGCCTTCTACAGATGCTTGCTTGAAGTTGGAAGACAACTTACTAATTTATTTTACATTTATTTTTTTTTACATTTGTTGGCCGGGTTTGTCTACCTGAACTGAGCTGATAGCCCTTTTTCAGCAGAGGCCCAGGGAGAAAAGCTCCACAAATTTACAATAAAAATAAAAATAAAATTGAGAATCATATTAGAAACAAAACATTAACATTTTCAGTAAAAGCATAAAAATTATTTACAGAGTTTAAGTTGCCATTTAACATAAGATATGTGCAGAAACAATAAGCAAAGTTTGTTAGTATAGCTAAGGAAGTTACACTTAGTAAGGATAATACAGGTAGTATATAAGAGATATTTTTAAGAGTAGCAGGTAATTACCTAGAGAAGATGGCTAAGACAGCTGACACATAACAGAAATAAATCCAATGAGGGCAGACAGTAAGCTATGTAGAAAAGGAAGACAGTTTATGGAGGCTGAGTACAGTGGCATGCCCAGCAACTTTTTAGGTACTCTTTGGTGGCTGATTCAAATTGAGTTTTTTGAGTGACCTAATTTCCAATGGCAGTTTGTTCCACGAAATGGAAGGGTAGTGACTGTAGAAGATTTAACAAATT
Organism: Protopterus annectens; assembly: GCF_019279795.1. Lineage (NCBI taxonomy): Eukaryota > Metazoa > Chordata > Ceratodontiformes > Protopteridae > Protopterus > Protopterus annectens. Next base: position 1,014,187,823 of record NC_056744.1, read on the forward strand.
TTGTTCTTGGGTTTATAGATTTGTAGTAAGTCTTGGTTTGAGCTTCAGACAGTCCTAGAAGGAGTGTTGAAGGAGATAGGTTGGGACAGAAATATGGTTGGTACAAGATAGAGTGATAATATGAAGCTGACAGAGAAGAGCCAAAGTATTTTAGAGAGAGACAGTGACAAGATCTATAGTTTTGGTTTGCAGCAAATCTGGCCACTTTGTTATAGGTGGTTTCTAGCTTAGTTAGGAGAGAAGTGTGGAGGTTGGTGAGGATTTGAGAGCTATACGACAGGCTTGGTAAAAGACTAGGAACTTTTTATTTCTGTATAAGAGATCAAGTTTTTGATGTGTTTTGCAATTATTTATTATCATGCAAATCAAATTTCAATTGGTTATCTATCATGACACCTAGAAGTTTTGTATTGGGTTCAACTACGATAGGTGTGTTATTTAGAGAATGGATAGCAAAAGTGGATACAAGGTGGTTTAGGTTTTTGGGAAGAAAAATTAACAGTTTAGTTTTTTTTTTTTTGGATTCAGAATGAGCTGGTCATTAGAGAGCTAGGTTTCAACCAAGTTAAAGGATTTCTGAGTAACAGAATTTAAGTCAGAGAGAGTGTCTGCAATGGTGATGACCATAGAGTCATCAGCATATTGGACGAGGGATGACACAGGGCAGGAGGTATAGAGCAGAATAGCAAAAATATTGAAGAGTAGTGGACCAAGAATAGATCCTTGGAGAAGACCTATTTTGACAAGGAGAGGTGGGGAGAGAGCAGAGAGCTATTTTACTGATTGTAATCGATCTGTAAGATAACTAGAAAACCAGGCAATGGCAGTGGTGGAGACGTTAAGGTTAGTCAGTTTGTCCAGAAGAAGGGAATGAGTGAGAGACTGTATCCAATGCTTTAGAGAGATCTAGGAATAAGCATGAGACTAGTGTATTGTTATCTCTGATAACAACAGGTAATAGCCATCACGTCAGCAAGGGGTCTCAAAGCTACAAGCTCTTATGTGCAAACAGCCTTTCACTGTCCTTTACAGGGATATGGTAACTCTCAGAACTAACCCATCCTTCATGCCCAAGGTGGTATCAGAACTTTCTTTAAACCAGGCTATCCACCTTCCAGTATTTTTTCCTAATCCACAGAACAAAGCAGAACAAATGCTGCATTCTCTGGATGTGGACTGCCAAATCAGGTACCACCTAGATGTAAAAAAAAAAACTGTTAAAAAAGCACTTTGGAAGAAAACACCAAGCTGCTGAGTGTAATTCTTTAATAATTCCACAGTAAACATGATGCACAGTTCAACAAATACCCATAAACACCCACATCTGAAAAATGCGTTTTTGTCACTATAAAGACTTCATCAGATTAATGCATACCCTCTAAGTGTGTGTAATTTATACTAAAACCTATAAACATTAACCAATCAGATAAAGAAATTCATTAAACCATTTTAAAAAATTACATAATTTACATATATAAAATGTGTGTATCAGTAAACATTAAAATCCTGAGGAAATATATATATATATATATATATATATATATATATATATATATACACTTAATAAATACCACGTATCACTATTTAACAAAAACACTTATAAGACATATATATATATATATATATATATATATATATATATATATATATATATATATATATCTATAAAGATGTTTTATATTATAGAAATAATGTAAAAAAAAAGGAATCAAAGTTTCCACCAGTCTGCTCATTCATTCATGTTAACCTCCTCTGCCATCTAGTGACAAGATTGAAATTCACAATAGTATTACAGCTTTGCTGCTCTTAACTTAAAGGACAACCGCGCCCTCAGACTCAAAAAACATATTAATTTCATCATGGTTTGATGTTTCCTACATTTTAACAGCACTCTGAGACTATTTGTAGCTTTTTAGATATTTTTATATGCAATTTCTGACTCTGACCACATGGGGTCTGGCATATTGAAAAAATTCAGACTGTTTACTCTGCCTCAACTATCCCAGAATGCATCATTTGTCTCCCGAAAATTGCATCAGATCTGCCACTTTTTCCCTTAAGTTGCCGTGACTTCATTGACTTAACAGGCATTCACTGCAGTCTTCAAATCCACTACTTTTGGTTAAATTGTTATCCTTTTTAAATGACCACTTGAAACACAAGCAGTGCAAATGCTACAGAACAGAACACAAAAGTGCATTTTCTAGCTTTTTCTCCTTTCAAATGCTAACTTGCTTTCTTTTGTGAAGGCTGGAATCTAGCTCTCCAAGGAATCTCCCCTCCCACTTCACACCTACCTTCCCTAGCTGTCAAACAGCCAAGGGTAATTTGAGCCATTATCTGCATGTGATTGACAGCTCATCACAGCAGGTGACCAGACCAATGTATTGTTTGCTAGTCTGCCTTTTCCTCCTTAGTGGGAGACTTTTTTTGTTGCACTACTCCTGTCAAATTTAAAACCAAGCAACATAGCACTGGCAATAGTTCCCTGCTTTGCAAAGCAATAGTCTGCCACTTATTTTCCCTTCCTGTTTAAATAGCCAACAGATGATACACTATAAACAAATAATTTCAGACCTGCATGACAGCACACATGCTTTGAGTCAATATTAAAAAAACGTATGGTAATGCATACCAGTTGTAAATTGTTGCACTTTAATTGTGCCAGACAGTCTTATGCAATAACATCCTGTTACTGTCTACGCATGGTCACTGCAAAATTATCCTTTTTGTAGCCGTTACTGTACTTCATCAGTAGGGCTCTTAGTGAGATTAGTAAACTTATTTGGCTGGACTTCACAGTTCCAGCAATGGTCAACTACATATACTGCACCATATATTGGTTTACTCAGAATTTCACCGCTTAGTATCCATGGTCTTAATACATTTTTAGCTTTACAGCATCTCAATTTACAAAGTCTGTGCTATATCCATTTATCTCTAAATATAACCCCTGTATACATTAAGACTGCAGCGTAATGAAGATCCATCACGTATGAAACACTTTATTTTAATAGACCTTACAAATCTATAGCAATCATATACCATTTAATTTTTAAAAATGTACCATAAGTCAACTGATCCCTCAGACATACAAGATTAGCTGGCTTTTGGTTTACAATGTGCAAAAGTGGCAATTCCACAGCACTATTGTGAAAAGCCTCTGTACCTCGTCAAGGTAGCCAGCATCACAGAGGTCCACTCACACCACAATACTTCCGTCTACAGCCTGATCCACTCACATCACCAGTTGCATCCAACAGTCTTCCAGATGCATCCAACAGTCTTCCAGATGCATCGGCGCTTGCCCAGCCAAAAATCTACATGCATACATTTATTCACCAAGGACCAGTCCTTAGACACTGTACAAGCTCCAGCTGCCGACAAATAAAAAGGAATCATACACAACTTCATACCGCTCCATCATTCACACAATAGTACTGCAAATCAAGGCTAAGACGAGACATTCTACAATAGCAGTCTCTTGGTCTACATCTGCACAACATGACAGATCTTACACAAGTTATGCCAATCGATTGACCTTTGTTATTTTATTTAATTCTAGCAGCACACATACACATCACTATTTCTGAAAACTTTATTATCACTTCACTATTTCTGAAAACTTTTTCACTTCACAATACCAGTACACATTCCATAAAATATTATCATTTGTCCAGAGCCTCAACTGCTCAACAGCAGGAACACCATGTACCTCAAAATTGCAAACTTACATGCTCAGCTACTTGTTCCCAAATGACCACAACCAAACAAAAGTTTCACCCGGACCAACTTGTTACAAACTAGTATCCCTACTTAACCTGCGCCCTCAATGCTATGAATGCTTCACTATTTCATACTTGGATTGATACTCCATTGAAAATGGCACTTTCCAAGTGTGTAATGTGCAGGACTATAATCATACCATTCACAGATGAAGCCAAAAAGATACATTTAGTGACTGCATGTAATAACCAGTCCATACACCATCAGTAATACAATTCTACCTTACGTAGCTTATCAATTCCATCCATTTAACCATCAGACACACACCATTTAATTTACCATCCATTAACAACTTAAGAACCAATCCACTTAGCTATATTCATCAAGTCAGGAAACCATAACATTACACATCACAAACCATCCATAACCCATTTGTAGACTCCATTTCACATCACATGAATTCATTGTAGCACCATGTTAGACATTGCATTCAACACGATGGTCTTCTGTAGTGAGCTGTACTACTTCCATGCATTCAACACGATGGTCTTCTGCAATGTGATTCCATCGTACAGATAGCCAAATGTAATTACCTTGCAGAAAAGAGGCTGAAATGTGGAAGTATGACCACTACTTTTCCACACAGCCAGGGGGTGCAAAGACAAAATCCTCAACTCGTTACACTCTGATATGTGCATAAAACACAATTAGTCTGTGAACATCCACAGTATGGATAACAGAGGTTCCCGAATAGGTCCATCACCATTGCCATGGACGGTTTTGTCTTGAGCAAGAACATATCGACTAGATGGGAGACCCTACAGTCCCAGGTTAGTGCCCATGACATGTCATGGCAACAAATCCGAGTGAAATACAAGACTCTGAATAGACCATAGACTATATCCAAAACAGGGGGTATAGCCAGAGGCCTATGTTGTAAGCTCAAATGATGGAAGCCTGTTCTGAGGACAGGGATTATTCCTCCACTCTAGGCCTTTTATCTGTGGGGGTGGGCGAGTACCCCTGATATGAGTAATCAAGTCCTCAGCCATTTTAAGCATCTGCTTCTTCGTTGTGGTTCCAGGTGAGGGGCCCTTACCAAATGGTTTCCTGGGGTGCTTGGAAGCCTTGGTCTTGGTAAAGGCCTTTATAGAGAAGGTAGAGGGAGGTCTGAAGACACCAGGAGAAGAGGCAGATTTCTCGACTGTCTCAGCATCAGTAGCAAAAGGAGGCTTCGGTATAGCCAGGTAAGATTTTGGCCGACACCAGCCTCGAGCACCCAAGGTACTGCTAAAGAGCTGTCGTCTGTAGGCAGAGGCTGTGTCATAGTCTCGCTGCAAACTGGGACACTAGAGGTCGGCTTAAGCGTGGTGTTGGTAGAAGCCGCGGACCGCATGTGTCTGGCCTTTTCCTTGTGTTTTGTGTAAATGCGTAGTCGGTATATCAGACGACATTGTAAAATTCAAATCTTCTACAAAAAGATTTTCAGCAAATTCACCCCGACGCTTTATGGTGCGCATACTGAAAGCACTAAAGTGACAGGCATACACGTAGTGTTCTGGGCCTAAGCAAGGTATGCAAAGGGAATGTAAATCCCTATGAGGCATTTGCTTCCCACAAGAAATAGAATTACCTTTTACTGCTTTTAGTGACATTGGTCTGAGCCAAGAAAATTATCCCCAATGGGGTACTTATCTTTTTAGATGACTTTGGAATGCTGATATTTAGTTCTCATGAGCTGTCCAACCGGCACTTGCAAACTGCATCGGGCACCACGCGGCAATAAATAGTGAAGAAAATTGCCTCGGCTGTTTTCTTTATACCCATGCAGCACTAACGTCAGGGAAGAAGTAAAGACAAACTACACTGGACAAGGACTTTGGAATACTGCCGACGTGATCTCCTGATGGCAGGACAACCCATTTGTGATGACTGCAGCTGTATGCATGATGAACATTGTCCAATGCCACCCACAGGAGCCAGTGCATCACAGGATGGGGAGTGTGTGAAGTAATACTGCAACATGGAAGGCATGGACATTTCGGGTAACAATTCACACAACTTTGATGTCCTCCAGTTGCACTGTTGTACTATTCCATGTGGTTGCAACGTCTCATCGATGGAACAACTAGCTACTTCAATGATAGCATTGGTGGTGGTCCCACGTCCCTTAAGTCCCCTGAAGAGGCCATTCATTTTCTGGAGTGAGCTGTACTACTTCCATGCAATGTGTTTCCATGGTACAGGTAGCCAAATGAAATTACCTTGCAGAAAAGAGGCTGAAATGTGGAGTATGACCACTACTTTTCCACACAGCCAGGGGGTGCAAAGACAAAATCAACTGTTTTACACACTCTGATATGTGCACAAAACCCAATTAGTCTGTGAACATCCACAGTATGCATAACAGGTTCCTGACTAGGTCTATCACCATTGCCATGAAGGATGCTTTGGTCTTCAGCAAAAACATTACATCGACTTGACGGGAGACCCTCCAGTCCAAGATTACTGCCCGTCAAATTTCATTGCTTCATGTACATACATTTAGGTGAGTCTTTGACACGTCTCACAGGGGGTTCTGTTCAGTACTTTTCCTTCTAGTTAAACCCATGTAGGTGTCCTTTTCATATGTTTTCTTAAATGTAGAACCCCCTTCATGAAGGTAGTCTGTATAACGGTCCATTCAGGTTGCGAAATGCAGACATATATAAAAAAGTTCGTTTATAGCTCATTATGCACCCCTGAGTATACATTACTACACAATACAGGATTAGGTGGATGTTACTTTTCTGTGTCTCGAAAAACTTCGAAACTTAATGGAAAATATTTTCCTCTTTGATAGGCAAGATTGCCTTGTTCATCTATGATCACTACAGTGTTTAGTTGGTCCACTGACTGTGGTAACTAGGTGTGATTGACCATAGAGGGAACCAGGGCTCTCGACCAGTATTAAGTCAACCTAAAGATGTACACTTTTTCCAGCTTAAGTTTCAGCTGCACATTTGGAAAGACTCTGAAGGGTGGTACAGCATGCAGACAATTCCCCTGCCAAGAGGTGGAGATGGCATCACTTATCACTGCCTTGTCATTTTGCAATGTCAGCCTAATTGCCTGTTGGAAAAGGCAAACAGGTGCATTTGAGTTATGCCCCACATGTGTTCCAGTTCCAGTAAGATCTCTGAAGCTGTACTGAATGCCCGGGTGCATCCCAATGGGTGTCACTTAACTGGTCAATCAGGGCTAATCTTGCATATTCTAGCAGTCGTTAGAACCACAAAATAGTTAGGTTCATAGGTTCATACTGGGCTATCTGCCCAAGGGCATTTATAAGCCTAGCCCATATTTATGTGGCTTTCGCCACCCCTTTAGTTTGAATAAAACTATGCCTATTATTTTGCTGTGCCTCTGTCAAGCAGTGACACTGAAGTAATCCCTGGGGTATATCTGCGATCTCCCATCCATTGGTCAAGATTCCTCTTGAACAAGGCCAGCGAGGTGCTCTGCCTCACATGTACTGGGATTTTGTTCCACAGCATAGGGAGTCTCTGGGTGATGAATCTGTCCCTCCAGCACATTCTATTAATAACCGTGTCAAGGTTTAAGTCTCCCGCCCTTGTTGTTCTGAGGGATCTAGATTATTTGAGGTCAAGCATATTCATCAAATCTGGGTTTGACATGGCCTTATATGTCAGGCACAGGTCACCTCTGAGCAAGCGGTATGAGACTGAATAGAGCTGGAGTTTTCAGTCGGGCAGCATAAGACATATTTTTGAGACCCTTTATCCGTTTGGTGAGGAACTTTTGGGGCCTTTCCAGCTGCTGCAGGTGTCGGGTCAGATACATTCGAATGGGGCATTGTACTCAATCATAGGTCTAATGAGTGATGAGTACAGGGGCGATGACCTCCCTTGATCTAGATGTGAATCCCTTCATGATCAGGTGGGCAATGTAGAAGGTTTTCCTAACTACTTTTAGCAACATGAGTGTCAAACGAAGGCTACTGTCAACCTGGGTCCCCAGATCCCTGATGACTTCTTCTGTGCTCACTGCATTGACACCTATATGGTAGCTAGGGGTAACCTTGTTTTTCCCGAAGGGTATGACTATGCACTTCCTGGCGTTTAACTTTAGGCCATGTCTCTGGCACCAGTTATCCATTTCTGTGAGGCCCTTCTGAAGGATATCTGTGTCAGATGTGTTTTCGACTATGGCGCCCAGTTTGCAGTCATCTGCAAACTTTCAGCCATAACCCTCCTGTGTTTGCTTGTACTTCAGAAAAGTAGATGCCGAACAAGAGTGGACCCAGCACTCAGCCCTGTGGGACACCACTTGACAGGCTACAGCAACTCTGACCCTGTGGGTTCTGTCACTTAGCCAGTTTGCAACCCATCTTGTGATGTTTGGGTTTACATTCAAGCTGATCATTTTTCGATGATACCTGAGTGGGGTATTGTGTCGAAGGCCTTTGCCAGGTCGAGGTAGGCTGTATGGACTGCCTTTCCCTCGTCAATGGCCTTGGTGACTGTCTCGAAAAAAAGTCAACCAAGTTTAAAAGGCATGATCTGCCTTTGACAAAGCCTAACTGGGTTGGATCCAAAGTCTGCAAGTTCCCTATGTGTTTATTTATGAGTTACATTATGATCCTCTCCATGGCTTTGCAGATAAGGCTTGTCAAGCTAATGGGACGGTAATTTCCAGGGTCGGTGGAGGCACCGCCCTTGTGAAGTGGGACCACAGTCACCGTGCGCCACTCCTTGGGTACATATCCTGAGGTGAGGCTAAGATTAAACAGCTGTCCTAACTGCGGGTTTAATTCCTCATTGAGTTCATGGAGCACACAGCCGGGACACCATCCGGTCCCATGGATGCTGTGTTTTTGCCTTGGAGAGCATTTCTCACCTGGACGTTGGAGATGTTTGGGGGGCTACAATCCTCTGGTATAGATCTCTTTTTTGGGGGGGGGGGAGAAGTTTGCACTGAACCTGTCAGCCAGTATGTTGGCAATGTGTGTAGGTTCAGTAATCTTCACATCATTTTGAACTAATTCTGAGCATATCTGGGAGTTTCCTCCTAGGTTTCTAACATAGCGAAAGAAGGCCTTCTTGAGTCCTTGGCGATTTTTCTCTCAAAATTTGCCTTGGATGATTTTATGACAGCTCTTAGTTTTTTACTTATGAGCAAAGGTGTCCTACCTTTCAAGGATTTTGCTCTATCTTGTAGTAGCTTCCTCCTTTTGTTGTAGAGCTTGTTTATGGCTGGGGTCCACCAGACTGGGCGCTTGCCTTTGGTACAAAGTCTTAGTTTTGTTTGGGATTGCCTGATCCATGCAGTCCTGTAGGTGCTGGTAGAAGGCATTTGTAAGTGATTCAGCGGTTTGAGTAATGTTTACCACTGGCTCAGGGGCCTTAAAGGAGACCACACTAGTTTTTAGAAGTGTGAAGTCGGCTTTTGAGAAGTTTTTCACTGTGGTCCTTTTTATTTCAGGTGGGGGTGGGATGAGGACCTCCAGCGAGATTAGTTTATGATCTGATCTCACCAGTGAGGATATACTTCCGGTGTTGAACATTGTGATCCCATGTTGGTGATGATGAGATCAAGTATGTTTTCTCCTCTTGTGGGGATGGTGACTAGTTGTTCCATGGCATTTGAGTTTATGAACTCCAGGAACCTTTGGGCTAGAGTGTCTGGGCTTGAGTAGTGTTCCCAGTCTATATTAGGGTAGTTGAAATCACCTAGTGTGACGGTGTTTGGAGATACATTGATCCCCTCCAATGTTTTCAGGAAGGCCATGTGAGTTTCCTGAGTTTGAGAGGGTGGCCTGTAACATGCTACAAATTGCAGAGCAGTATTGCCTATGGTTAATTGCATCTGGATGGTCTCCGATGCATCGTGCGTTGCCACCAACCTTGAGGTGTGGGTGTCCTTTATGAATATGGACACCCCCCTCCTTTCTTGGTGTTGTCCGGATTTTGGGGCCATAACGCATGATATGAGGTGAAACCTGATAGTGCTCTCAGGAGCCTTGAACCAGGTTTCTGTCAGCACAGACATCGATGTTCTCCATACTGAGAAGGGCCTCGAGTGCGTGCATCTTTGAGATTGAGACTTCTGGCATTGAGCAGCATTACCCTTAGTTTTTTTCCTTTTTTGTGTTCTAGGGTGGTAGGTTTAGAATTTGCACCTTGCCTAAAAAAGGCACTATGGGGGTGGCAAGAGCCTTTGCCAATATCCGGAAGCCTAGGGGTGACAGGTGCAAGCTGTCCCTTGCGAAGCAGCGTGGCTTGTCCAGCATGTCATCCCAGGCAGACAGACATTGGATCCCCTTTGAATGACACCAGAATTGAAGCCAATTATTACAGCTGATCATCTTATCACTGTATTGTGGCATCATTCTAGGTGAAGGTAGGATACTGCTCAAGGTAAGGGTCATAGCTGCCTGGGCTACATAATCAGACAGCTCCTCAATGTCTCTTTTCATGTAGTCTAAGGAGTGCGTCTCAGGTCTTTGACACCAAGCGTGGACAATGACTGAGTCGTACTTGTACCTGCTGTTGAGAGACCAGTGTTTGCGTTATGTGGCGGATTCTGGCGCCCGACAGACAGCTTACTGTGACCTTCTCCTTACTCAGTCTGGTGGCGGGGCGTCAGTGTGTCTGACTATGGGAGTCTGTACCTCCCTTTCAGACACACTTCAGTACCCAGTCCACATTAGTAAATGTGCTGTTTCAACCTGGAGGTTTACTACAGTCACCGAATCGTGAAATATGTCTAGCAATCACCATACTCTTCTCAGGACGTTCACACTTAGCAATATTCTTTGGTATGTCAGGTATAGACATGGGTTGCGTTCCAAGATCCCTCGTTAGCTTTTATAACTTCCAACATCAGGTCATATATGTAGTCAAACTTTCTTTTCTCAAATATTGGTTTGGCTACCCACTCCTGTTTTGCTTTTGGGTACACCACGCGATACCTTAGCTCTCCCTTTGCTGCCAACTTCTTTGTAGGGAATCTCACCACTGCTTGCTCACGATGGACGTTCTCATTATGATCCAGGATGGCAAGTATTCTTGCTTTCATTCCTGCAAAACTAAAGTGCTCAAACTTGGGGCAATATTTGCATAGTAATGCATGGAACACCTCAAGATCACCAGTATGGCAGAATTTGGTGATGTGCTTCAAATCTTTAATGAGAAATTTGTTAGCAATTCTCTTCAATGCACTGTGACAGGCATCATCTTCTTCCAGCCACTTTGTCTCGTCTCCATCGATGAGTGGCATTTCATGTCCACAACAGGAAACCTTGTTGCCACCATCCCAACTGTGTTGGTCAGTTACATGGTAGAGCAACGATCATCCAACAGTAGGTCTTGCATTATGAATTTTCGAAAGGGTATGAAATGTGAAACTGCAATGTCAGCCATTATTTTCTATATTAATTCTATAATGTTTTGCCACTAACGGTCCACAAAAAACATCACAACATTATGTGAAATGGTCCGAAAATGTGAATCAGGAAGATAAATTGCCAGCTGACGGGCAGACAGACACTGACTGACTGACTGACGGGCAGACAGACACTGACTGACTGACGGGCAGACAGACACTGACTGACTGACTGACGGGCAGACAGACACTGACTGACTGACTGACGGGCAGACAGACACTGACTGACTGACTGACGGGCAGACAGACACTGACTGACTGACTGACGGGCAGACAGACACTGACTGACGGGCAGACAGACACTGACTGACTGACTGACGGGCAGACAGACACTGACTGACTAGCCCCCTTGGTTGCAGTCACACACACACACACACACACACACACACACACACTAGCCCCCTTGGTTGCAGTCACACACCCAAGCCCGAACTGAGCATGCTCGTTTAGTCTAGGCCTTTTTTTTTGCTGTTTTCTGGTTTCAGGAGTTTGCCGAGTGGCAGAATATTTTACAGTTCATACAAACTGACATGAGAATTAGCATGCCTGTCCGCTTCCGATATCCCCTCCCATTTAGTGTGCCAGTCAATGACAGCATGCCCAAAGCTGCACAGAACTAAGTGTGACGTACTACACTTGTAGATTACCAAAATATCTTTATGACTGCAAATCCAGAACATGCAGTTAAGAGGTATGCAAGCACCTTTTTAACAATGCCATTTTTTTGACATTCCTGAACAATAATAAACAAAGCTACAAACTGGCATTTTCTTGACATTCCCAAACCATAATATACAAAGCTACAAACTGCGATGGTTAAAAAGTTCTTGCTTGCCTCCTGTTATGAAACGTCAAACTGCAAAACCACAAGACACATGAAAAGATAAATACTGCTCGGAACACCGGAAGGCCAGAAATGTTAACTTACTACAGGTTATATAGCGGTCATGTGAACTGTTGTCCTGATAACAGAAAAATACCCCATTATTTAACCACAGGTACACACAGAGTCCAACTGTCCTTGAGGCACATATACATTCAGCTATCCTTAGGCATTATACCCCCAAGCATTTGTTGCACAGCTACTAGGTTATACCTCATACCATACTTTTCGGCCCAAAACTTGGACGAACCACAAAAGGAAGGGGAGTATTGATATTCAAAGATACCAACAACTCCATGTTGGTGGAAAAGCACAAAGCAGAGACTATCCATGTGCAAGTAACAGCGGTTAAAACTGCCTTCCAGTTTATAGCCTGCTACAGACCACACTCCCAAACCCAGGAACCCCACCTCGGCCTTCCCGAGAACAGTGGAAAATATGAAGGTCTCTCCAAACACCATTATAGTGGGCGAATTCAACTACCCAAACAGACTGTGCGCATTACTGTAGCTAAAACACCCTAGCCCAAAGGTTCCAAGAATTTATAAACTCAAATGCTATGGAACAACTTACCACTCCCACAAGAGGGGAAAACATAGTGGACCTGATCATTACCAACATGGGGACTCTATGCTCCAGACCAGAAGTGTATCCCTCACTGGTAAGATCAGACCATAAAATAAACTCACTGGATATTCACATCCCGAACCCACCCCCTGCCCAGAAAACCTCAGTGAAGAAACGCCTCTAAATCAAATCTCACTCTCCTTAAAAACGAGGTTGAATCCTTCAAAGCCCCTGGGCCTGTGGAAAATACAGCCCAGACTGTATAAACCTATATAAATGCATTATATGAACACCTTCAGAAATGCATGGATCATGCAATTCCCAAAAAAACCAAGACCCAATCCTCCAAAGGCAGAGTCCTGTCTGGTGGACACCAGCTATAAACAAACCATACAATAGGAGGAAGCTACTAAATGATAGAGCAAAATGCCAAAAGGGGAAGGAATGACTGATTAGTATTAGCAAAAAACTACGAGCACTCATAAAATTGTCTAACACCAGCTTAGAGAGAAAAATCGCACAGGACACTAAGGATAATCACAAGGCTTTCTTTAGTTATGTTCTGAACCTGGGTGGTAATTCCCATAAATGCTCAGAATTAGTCCATAATGACAACAAATACACTGAACCCAGACATTGCCAACATCCGAGCTGACATGTTCAGTGCGAACTGCCACCCCCCCCCATCCACCACAAGGGCAAATATCTATCCCAGCAGAGTGCTGCCCCCCTGACATCTCAGATGCTCAGGTAAGAGCCCTCTCCAAAGCAAAGAACATAGCATCAATGGGACCAGACTGTGTCCCGGGCTGCATCCTACATGAAATCCAAGAAGAGCTAAACTCAGATAGAAAACTACTGTTCAATCTCAGCCTTACTACAGGATGTGCACAAAGTGGTGTACAGCAACAGTGGTCCCTCTCCATAAAGGTGGTGCCTCAACAGATTCTGGAAACTATCTGCCCATAAGCCTGACTAGCTTGGTCTGCAAAGCTATGGAAAGGATCATGGACCTCATAAATAAAGATAGTGGACCTACAGACACTGGATCCTACCCAGTTCGGCTTTAAGGGCAGATCCTGCCTCTAAAACCTGGCTGATTTCTTTGAAACAGTCACCAAGGCCATTGACGAGGGGAAGGTGGTGCACACAGCCTACCTGGTCCTTGCAAATGCCTTTGATACAATACCCCAACTCGGGCATTATAAATAAGCTCACCAGCTTAAATAAACACCTATGTCACTAGATGGATTGCAAACTAACTCAAGGACAGAACCCACATGGTTAGAATAGCTGGAGCCATGTCAGATTCCAAACCAGTTACAAGTGGTGTCCCACAAGGCTCAGTCATGTGACCTCTCTTGTTCGGTATATATATCTCGGAGGTACAGGCCAACGTAAACAATTAATAAACCAAACTATTAGTGCTTTAATTTATACCTCTGACAGACGTCCTTTATAAAAAACTCAAGTGAGTCAATTAGCATGTCTTACAGTATGACATTAACATATGAAACAGTAGGTAATAAGATGACATTTCAAATTTATCCACAAACTGCAATTTAAAAAAGGTCAGTCATACTTAAACAAAGCAAAGCTACCAAAGAATTATTTAATTTTCACAAACAAAATGGGTACAGTTATGGACTAACAATGCAGCATTACAAGCGTAGCTATGATACACGAAAGCCAAAAACATTGCTAAACCAAATTATGCTCTACCTTCAAACTTAATCTCAAAGGCCAATAATACAAGTTATGCCAGTTAGAGGCACACCTGATAAATGTGAAAACTAGTAACCCTCCGGTTTTCTTACAAGTTTTTGACCTAATTTCACACTGACAGCTCACCCAAAATATAAATGACACTAGTTACAATTTTCAAGCATGTCACAACAAAGTTATCTAAAATTTAAATAAACTAGTTACTGTACACATAAATTAAAAACCAACAACTCAAATGAGCAAATCTAAAATATACAATCAAGTGTATTTTATTATATCTATATCTATTATGTCTATATCACTATATCTATTATATCTATATCACAACCATTTCTAAAAATGCTACTCCAGTAAAAGAAAGTTTTCTCCCTGTAGTCCAATCACAAGAGTACCACATACAATGAAAATAAGACTTTGGTTGCAGTCTTGCCCTTACCTGTCTGACTGTTTACAAACTAGTCTGCCTTTTTGGGAATTAATGCATTATTTCCTTCTAGTAACTGTCACATCATTTAGGAGGGTTCACTGCATAGCAGAATTTTCCAATTCTAGTTCCAGGGTCAAAAAAAAAAGAGACTCAAACCTTAGGTAATGAATGTAGTTAATTGTTTGGTGTGTTTTACATATCAGATACCCATGTTTATGCATGAGGCCAAAATTGTGGTTTGCAACTGCAGGTCAGAATGAGAAACAGCACTGAATAAGCAACTCCAACCGTAAAACTTCAATGCAACTCAAAATACATCCATCCATCTCACATTTTTCCAATTTTTGCACATGCGGTCAGGGTGTCACTTCAGTGACAATCTAGAGCAGAGCAATGCTCTACAAGGCAAGGTGGATAACGCTGCTGCAGTGGTTCTTCCATGCCACACACACACACACACACTATCCGCCCCCTTGCTAGCACTCACACACACACACACACTAGCCGCCCCCTTGCTTGCACTCACACACACACACACACACACACTAGCCACCCTTGCTTGCACTCACACACACACACACACACACACACACACTACCCGCCCCCTTGCTTGCACTCACACTAGCCGCCCCCTTGCTTGCACTCACACACACACACACACTAGCCGCCCCCTTGCTTGCACTCACACACACACACACTAGCCCCCTTGCTTGCACTCACACACACACACTAGCCCCCTTGCTTGCACTCACACACACACACACCTTGCTTGCACTCACACACACACACACTGGCCTTGCTTGCACTCACACACACACACTAGCCTTGCTTGCACTCACACACACACACTAGCCCCCTTGCTTGCGCACACACACACACACACACACACACACACACACACTAGCCCCCTTGGTTGCAGTCACACACACACACACACACACACACTAGCCACCTTGCTTGCACTCACACACACACACACTAGCCCCCTTGCTTGCACTCACACACACACGCACACTAGCCCCCTTGCTTGCACTCTCACTCACACACACACTAGCCCCCTTGCTTGCACTCACACACACACACTAGCCCCCTTGGTTGCAGTCACTCACACACACTAGCCCCCTTGGTTGCAGTCACTCACACACACTAGCCCCCTTGGTTGCAGTCACTCACACACACTAGCCCCCTGGCTTGCAGTCACACAAACACACTAGCCCCCTGGCTTGCAGTCACACACACACTAGCCATGTCCCATTTTTCCAATTTGTGCACATGGGGTGAGGCAGGCAACAGTGACAATCTATAGCAAAGGTCTACAAAGGCAGGTGGCTAACGCTGCTGCAGTGGTTCTTCCATGAAAAACACACACAACTATGGCCAATTGTGACCATCCAATGCACCCACTGCTGCATAGCTTTTAATGTGGAAGGAAACCTGAACACCTGGAGGAAAGCCACACTACCACAGGCAGGACACAAACTCCATACAGAAAGCACCTCAGCCAAGAATCGAACAAGGGAACACATTGCTGTGAGCTGACAACTCCATCTGTTGTGCCACCGTGCCCAAGACAACATCATGTTAAATTTCCATTAGTACAGGTAATCAAAAGTAGCCCTTCCAAAAGCACAGACATTCTTGCCAAATACAGAAACAGTAGGAAACCACAGTACTTTTAATACAACTTGAAGCTGAAATATTATAAAGTAAATGCTCTTTGCACCACAATGAACTTGGTGTTCCAATAAAATTGTGTTTGGATGGTAAAAAAAACTTGAAATCAACCAGCATAGCAGCTCTCCTTCGTGCCATTTTGATGTAAAACAAAATTTTAAATAGCTACGTACAGGAATGTATAGACATCAGCACTGCTGTTATCCATGCAATCGAGAAAGACTGGCGGAGAACTTGAATATAACATCAGCGACTTGTTCTCTAACCCACATTTCAAAACACACACACTAGCCCCTTGCTTGCAGTGACACACACACTAGCCCCTTGCTTGCAGTCACACACACAGTAGCCCCTGGCTTGCAGTCTCACACACACACACTAGCCCCTTGCTTGCACTCACACACACACACACACTAGCCACCTTGCTGGCACTCACACACACACACTAGCCCCTCTTGGTGGCTCCACACACTGCTGCCCCTGCTTGCAGTCACACACACACTATAGCCCTTGCTTGCACTCACACACACACACACACACACACACACACACACACACACACACACACTAGCCCCTTGCTTGCACTCACACACACACACACTAGCCCCCTTGCTTGCACTCACACACACACACACAGCCCCTTGCTTGCACACACACTCAGCCCTTGCTTGCACTCACACACACTAGCCCCTTGCTTGCACTCACACACACACACACTAGCCCCTTGCTTGCACTCACACACACACACTAGCCCCTTGCTTGCACTCACACACACACACACTAGCCCCTTGCTTGCACTCACACACACACACTAGCCCCTTGCACTCACACACACACTAGCCCCTTGCTTGCACTCACACACACACACACACACTAGCCCCTTGCTTGCACTCACACACACACACACACACACTAGCCCCTTGCTTGCACTCACACACACACAGCGCTCCCCCAAGCACTCACACACACACACACACACTAGCCCCCTTGCTTGCACTCACACACACACACACTAGCCCCCTTGCTTGCACTCACACACACACACTAGCCCCCTTGCTTGCACTCACACACACACACTAGCCCCCTTGCTTGCACTCACACACACACACACACACACACTAGCCCCCTTGCTTGCACTCACACACACACACACACTAGCCCCCTTGCTTGCACTCACACACACACACTAGCCCCTTGCTTGCAGTCACGCACACACACACACACACACACACACACACTAGCCCCCTTGCTTGCACTCACACACACACACTAGCCCCTTGCTTGCACTCACACACACACACACACTAGCCCCTTGCTTGCACTCCACACACACACACACACACACTAGCCCCTTGCTTGCACTCACACACACACACACTAGCCCCTTGCTTGCACTCACACACACACACACACACTAGCCCCTTGCTTGCACTCACACACACACACACACACACTAGCCCCGTGCTTGCACTCACACACACACACAGCCCTAGCCCCGTGCTTGCACTCACACACACACACTGTAGCCCCGTGCTTGCACTCACACACACACACACTAGCCCCGTGCTTGCACTCACACACACACACACACTAGCCCCCGTGCTTGCACTCACACACACACACAATAGCCACCTTGCTTGCACTCACACACACACACACAATAGCCACCTTGCTTGCACTCACACACACACAATAGCCCCCTTGCTTGCACTCACACACACACACTAGCCCCTTGCTTGCACTCACACACACACTAGCCCCTTGCTTGCACTCACACACACACACTAGCCCCCCCTTGCTTGCACTCACACACTAGCCCCCTTGCTTGCACTCACACACACACACTAGCCCCCTTGCTTGCACTCACACACACACACACTAGCCCCCTCATTTGACCTCACACACACACACACTAGCCCCTTGCTTGCACTCACACACACACACACACACACACTAGCCCCTTGCTTGCACTCACACACACACACACACACACTAGCCCCTTGCTTGCACTCACACACACACACACACACTAGCCCCTTGCTTGCACTCACACACACACACACACACACACTAGCCCCTTGCTTGCACTCCACACACACACACACACACACACACTAGCCCCTTGCTTGCACTCACACACACACACACACACTAGCCCCCTTGCTTGCACTCACACACACACACACACACTAGCCCCCCTTGCTTGCACTCACACACACACACTAGCCCCCTTGCCTGCACTCACACACACACACACACACACTAGCCCCCTTGCTTGCACTCACACGCACACACTTCCACACACACAGTACTGTGGTTACCTTATCACTATAAAGGCCAACAAGTTGCTTCATCCGCCAATGTGTTGCAGAAAATACAGCCACTTCTTCCTGAAAAGGATCCATTTTACTTCGCCATAAAGACCAACACTCAAAGGTCGGGAAATATCTTTGCATGATCTCAACGTGAAAAATTATGCGGAGCTAAAAGATGGCCCGTACAGTCATGTGACTAGGGCTCGTCAGCCTACATTACAACTGTAGTACCGACATATTCCTGCTTCTTTTACGCCAACAAATTTAAATACGAAGTAAGGAGCCAAACTAGTAAGTGAAAATGCCTGCAATTTCCAAATAATCTCCGTGGTTGTTGTAAAATACGTAATTTCAAATAAATGTTCCAAAGACCGCAATGCCACTTGTAGAAACGAATTTTATTCCAAACAAACTGATTTACCTAGGAACATTTATTTGAATTTGAAATTACGTATTTTACAACAACTACGGAGATTTGGCTGGTAATTGCAGGCATTTTCCACTGACAAGTTTGGCTCCTTACTTCTCGTATTTTAAACACAGTGCACTCAGATGCTGAGCCACATTCGCGGTTGCAGAATGGCGGTGAACACGTGAATGCATACCACTCAACTCTAAAACCAAAAAAAGTCAGGGACATTTTTAAAATATTACTAGCAACTTTACATTGCAAACGTTCGAGACCAAAACCAACCATTTCAGATGCATAGGTCAGAGTATTGCTCTGGTCATTTGTCAGAGGTCCTTTGCACACCTTTTTATAAACGTGGCGCATGGAAGCAAATAAGAGCAGTCAAACGCAGCTAGCAAACACTAGGAGTAGACATTTCAACTATATTATATAGTTAAACACCCCAACTGTACAACAAAGTCCGCGGCTGCCGAAAAACAAACACACCACAAATAAATATAATTAAAAACGCTTAAGATTCCACTTTAGGATAGCTATACAGCAAGCCAAAGATAACAAATACTGTACCATTCACGCGCACTTAAGGACAACGTGGGTTTCAGCGTACAAACACAAACAACAAATACAAATAAAATATTACTTTTAGCATGCCCTAGCTTCCGAATCGAGAATAAGGATGCGAATTACAAAAACAACTGAGCACACTAATAATTAAATTAAAAGTACAGAAATAATAAACTACTCGGCAATACTACAAATTAAACAAAGCGTACCACACTTTTAAGCATACTATAACGACACATATCATTGCTAGGGACACATGGACATGTAAAATTAGATTTATAACTTACCTTACTAACTGAAGTGTTCCAACGCTCGAGAAAAGACAGACAATCCCAGCTTCCAGCAAGTCCTTCACACAAAATGGAGCCGATAGCAATCACCATGCTAGAAAAGAAGTTCCCCACAGCAGCTACTCAGTTTTATTAGGGTAATAGTGGACTGGCCAAGGCTGCAATGACATCACAATGTGGGAGGATCACAGGAGGTTCAATGCAGCATGGAAATAAGGCAGAGTTTACGTCACTTTGGGGGTGGAAACCTCCAGGGATTGACTTGAGGAGCAGTGGCAGATGTGACATCATTATTTGAGAGCCAGGTAGACATTTTTCTTTTTGGTTTAAAAACGGAAGCTGAAACAGTACGGAGATTTAGGAAGCTCAGGGTTAAAACTGTTTAGATGAGTTTATTTTTAAGCTGCAGTTATTTTTTTTTTTTTGCTAGTAGCACATAAGGGGGAATTAAGGAAACAGCAGATAGAGCAATTTAATTTAATATCCCATTGTTTTCCTTTAAGAACAGGGGCCAGTAATACTGCTTCATTCAAACATGGAGATTTGGTGGCTTCTAAGTTTAACTGCCAGAATAATTCCATATATTACAGTCAAGTCTCCCATAGGCCCCCTCTTATATCCTTCAGTACTACATCTAACACAAAAAAATGGTAACAAGCATTCTGACATGTAAGTTTCTGTTTATATAGGGCATTATTAATGCACTTGCTCCTAATGTCATAGTCATGCTCATAAATTCTAGTTTTTAATCTCCTTTCTGTTTTCCCCTGTATAAAATGATGGGCACTTGTCACACATTGTTAAATAAACCAGTCCACTTGTGTTCCAGTTAGCAAAACATTTAGCTTAAGTATTTTGTCTCTACTCACTAGATAAACAGTTTCTCCTCTGTGAATGAATGTGCACCATGGACAACAACCACATTTATATGTGGCTACCTTTCCTTTTTGAATAATTTTAGAATAATGGAAAACTGCACTGGAAATTATTCAAATATTCAAAACTGACAGATTGTCTTTTTGTAGCAATATCTGCAAAGCACAAAAAACAGTATCAGGTCATTTAAACAACATTTGCAGCTTTAACCATTATAAACTGATAGCATTGCTTGTTGCCCTGACTTTATTTACATATTTCTGCATGAAATAAATATATACTGTTAATAAACTCTTACGTCTGTAAGCAAACTGATAATGTATTCTAATGAAATAGACCTATGTTTTTAATAAATTCTTGCAAGTCTGTAACCAAAGTAATAATGTACCACACTGGAATGGAAAGGCTGTAACTTCATTATTAAATCAAATGGAAACCTCAGTGGCATTATTTTTTTCCTGTCATAACCTCAAATTAAACTAAAGTAGTCATCTGACAATGTATTAAAATTTCAATATTTTTTGCATTTCTGCGCCTTTATAAAATTAATCTTAACTGGTGAATTTTCTGCATTTACTTTGTGACCCTCAGGTCATAATTTGCAAAATAATTTCTTCAGTGTGCAGGTCAGTGCCATTCCTTTACATGTAGCTGTTCCTTTAGCTGAGGTAATTTAACTCTTTTAGTACTACTGAATGCTGCAAGGATTTATAATTACTGTCTACAATTGTCTTGGATAAATGGTAAGAACTGTTACTGCACAAAACTGTCCCTAATAATATTAAAACTGATCTTTACCATAGTGTCTTATGACATACAGTTGTTGTATCTTTCAGCTTTTCCCGGTTAGGGGTCGCCACAGCGGAACTCCGGTCCACTAATGATTGGCAGCAGATTTTTACGTACCGAGTTGCCAGCCCTGACGTACAACCTTCAACGAAGGTACGCCCATTCACGCATGTCTCCACACAGAAGACGCTTTAGCTGAGAATCGAACAGGACAACGTCTTTCTGTGAGGCGACAATGCTACCACACCACCACCACTGCAGTATTCTTATGACATACAGTACTGTCTTTAATTCAACTCATTGAGTTGGCCTGTAATCTGATAACTCAGTTGGATAAGTCCATACCTCTGGTGTGCTTGGTAAACTGCAATTTCTGCATGAAATATATACAATCTTGAACAGTTTACATATACACCTTTATTACTAGAGTTGAACTGATCTGATTCTAGAACTTTGTCTGTCCTTTATACAAGTATGTGAGCCTTATTTTTACAGTAAAATTACATTGCATTATTTTCCTTACATGAGATTTGAACCTGTGGCTTTAATTACATATATTTATGCTTCACTCTTTTCTTGCATGAGATCTGAACTTTTGACTGTACTGTCACATTTAAAATGTAACACTTACTACATTCTGTAAACTAGCAAAACATCATTTAATATGTGTAAATGTTTTTCTGTCTCTGTATTGAGATATTATTTATGCATTGCAGCACTATACTACCATAATTCAAAGGTCTTAATATCTGCTAAATAAAACAATAACACAGAATATTAATTTGCCAGATCTGTGACTGTAAACCCTTTATTCTGTGAATTAACTTGACTGTCATTTTTGGTATACCAGACACAAAGCCTGCTTCCAGAATGGCAAATACATATACCAGTTTTAAATCTAGTACTAGCCTGAAACTGACCTATTTCTTACTGGCCATAAAAGTAAATTAAAATTTCCTTACCAGTCTGTCTTTGCTTTTCTGAGAACAAGATGCTGTTTCTGAAAATGTAGTAACTTGATTGCCTGCACTTCACCTATGGCAGCTGAACTGGAATTTATTTTATACTTAACCCATGATTCTTCAATTTCCTCTCATAAACAATTCTTCAAATTCTGTACATTTGCACAATCCACTACACACACTTCCTTACAAGTGTCATCTGTGTGCACTACTGTATATTTTGTAGCAGTTTTATTTTTTTCATAAAATTGTGTTATTGAAGTCTAAAACAGCATGTAACTCTGATGACATGTTCATACCTAGTACAGGACTGTTACAATCAGAACTGCTCACCTCTATAACCTTTGACCCTTCAAATCCTGACATAACTGCGCTCATGTCCTCTAGTAGAGGTCTATTTTTAACTGAAATTGATGTACCTGTATTAATCAGTACATTATTCCAAAATGTCTTTTTTTGTAAATAGTAAACAATTAAATATTGTTATTTTTCTCAACCAAGGACTGATAAATAATCTGGTTTGGTGTTGGAGCCACACCCTTTAGAGATAAGCTGAAAATTATTTTTTATAGCAATAGCAACAACACTGATTTGAGCTAAGGTGTGCATTTCTTCTTTATTTCGCCCTGAAGTCTGTGTATCATTTATGCTGTTAAAGATAGAAATTTCTTCTGAAAATATAGCTAAGGTGTGGAATAAAATTAAGTTGAAGTTTAAAAATAGGATGGAAATAAAAGAAAGGGAGCTGTGGTTAAGAAGTAACAAGAATTATTTACAGGGACTGACAAATGTTAAAGTATTGCAGAATAGGGAGAATCTCACAGAACAAGAAAAGGATCAACTACAGAATGCTAGGCAGAAAATAAAGGATCACATCGATAATATGTACAAGCTTAGAATGATTGCTGTTAAGCAACTGTTTTTTTTTTTATAACAACACTAGAGCACAAAAACTTTTAGCACAACGACTCGGTCAACAGAAAGTTGAAAAGGCTGTCGGAAAACTTAGGGAGCCTATAACAAGGAAGGTAACAAGAGATCCTGTACAGGTATTAGAAATAGTTTGGAAATTCTATGAGAGTCTCTATAAAGCAGAGAAATATGAAAATCAAGAAAAGAAACAAATGGAAATGTTTATGGAAGAATTAAATATACCAAGGTTAGAGGTAGATGAGGCTCAATTATTAGCAGTTGTGATAGGAGGAGATGAGATAAAAATTATGACGTATAACCAGTCTACAGGAAAGTCCCCAGGAATAGATTGTATTCCTGTGAAGTTTGGAAGCTAGGAGAAAAAACATGATAAAGATTTTGAAGGTTTTAACAGTATCTTAAGAGGAGGAGAAGTACCACCATCCTGGAAGAAAGCAGTGGTAGCTGTAATACCTAAAGAGGGTAAAGATCCATAACCTCTATCTTCATACAGGCCCATTTCAGTACTAAACCATGACTATAAAGTGTTCATGTCTATAATGGCTAAAAGAATGATAAAATGAATGCCCAAACTGATAGAAATGGTTCAGTGCAGTTTTGTGGAGGGAAGGCAAATATTTGACAACATTAACAGAACACTGATGATCCAGAGGGAAGCAGAGTGTACAAAAATATCATTGTTGTTGGTGGGTCTTGATGCAGAGAAAGGATTTGACAGAGTAAACTGTGACATTATGAGTAGGGCAATGGAAGCATTTGTATTTCCTGAAAAAAATGGTAAGGCTGATTTGGAGAATATATGAGGGATCAAATGTGAAAATTAAAGTGGGTGGGGTCCTTTCTGATAATTTCTGCTTGAGCAGACGAACCAGGCAAGGGTGTCCTCTTTCCTTTTTTATTATCTGTATTATATTTAGAACCATATGTAAAGAAAATAAGGGACTCAGAAATTCAAGGATATAATTGGTATGGTAGTCAAGAAAAGCTGGCTTTATTTGCAGATGATATTATTTTATACCTGACAAAACCAGAAAAAGACAGTACAGTGTTGTGCAACATTATGAGACAGTTTCAGATCTTTTCAGCATACAAAATTAATGAAGCTAAAACAAAGGCAATAGCAGTAAATTATGTACGTACACATGAACTGGTTCAGGAATATCCTTATTTATGGAGACATGATAAAATGAACTATTTAGGAGTATGGATTAAAAATGATTATAGTGTGGCAGCTAAGGATATGTGGGAAGTGACTAAACAAAAGATTATACAAAAACTGAGAAAATGGAGGCTTTGTTATATGGTATGGCTAGTACGATACAAGCCGTTAAAATGTTTTTAGTCTCTTTAGTCCTATATAAAGGTCAGACATATTTTTATCAACCAGAGGAGAAGTTGTGGCTAGCAATTAATAAAGAGCTGAAGGACTTTATCTGGGAGGGGAAGACAGCAAGAGTCAAGTGGGATAAGTTGATTCTTCCAGTAGAACAGGGTGGATTGAGATTATCCAGTTTGAAAGGGTATTTCAGAGTTACACAGTTAAGACTCTTATACACAACATAAGCAGAAAACTATAATTCAAAGTGGAAAGGGATGATGATGAAACAGGGGGAAGTACAAGAAACAAGGAGAGATTGGGATTTTGGATGCAGGCCTTTAGGGAGAATAACAATAATCATGCAGAATATTATATCCACAAAGTAGCAGAAGCTATTCTACAAACTAAACTAACACAGGAATATAGAAAGGAGATTCTGCCACTAGGGATGACTGCAATTAGGGATACAGACAAGAGGCAAGAGTGGACTGGAATTTATTGGAGAAAACTGGCAAAGGAACCAAGGTATTGGGAGCAAATAACTAGAGAGGGGAAATATGATAGAATGTGAAGACGCCAAGAATGTATTTGGACTGCAGGTTAGAGATTACCTTCCCTATCAGGGATTGATATCAGAGTACAGGAGAGGAGAAAGAAACAGGGGGGTCCTAAATAAAAGACCAGCACTAGTAGAGATTTTTAAGAGAATCTAAAACAAAAGCTGCATTAAAAAAGGAAAAATTAGTAGAGCATATAAAATATTGCATGATAACTATGATAATCAATCAGAGAAGGTTAGAAAGGATTGGGAAGAAAGATTGGATATGCAATTCATAAAGAAATAATGGGAAGATACATGTATGTTTCCTAAATATGCAACAAAATCTATAAGATGTAGGATTTTTGCCTGGACATTTTTACATATATATTTTTATACCCCAGGTAGACTCCAAAGAAATCTTCCTCATGCAGACAGCCAATATTGGAGGTGTGAAGGGGAAGAAAAAGGTGATTGGGAACATATTTTCTGAGACTGTGGTGAGTTGGCGGACTTTAAGGATTCCCTGCAGAAGGCACTGTCGGAGGAGATGCTGGATGGGCAGATTGGTCAGACGAGGGAGATGGTTTTTCTGAGCTATGATACAAAATCGGAATTGCCTAGACATGGTAAGGCCTTGCTGGATCTAATAATGGTGGCTGCCAAAAAAGCAATTACTAGAAAATGGAAATCAAAATCTAAACATGCGTCTGGTGCACTTCTCCCTGGGCCTGCACTGAAAATCGGTTCATTCCAAGTCAGACTTTCCCAGTAAAGAGATGCTAAGTAAATAAATAAAATAAATAAACTAAATATACTGGAAGTAGTGAATATAGTAACAGAGATAAAACAACTAGAACTGAGATCTTTATAAAAGGGTAGGAGCAAACTACATAGGAAACAATGGGAATTGTAGGAACAATACATACTAGGGAGGAATGTGGTTTAAAAGGTGGCAGGGCTTAAATGGGCTGTGTAATGTTTGTGTGAGGATGACTGGGTAGATTATAAGTGATGTATAATGTTTGAAATTGTGTGTGTCAGCATGATTTCTGATGTAAAATACTTGCAACTAATATTGTGTCGGTGTGGTTTGTTTTCATTTATATAAATGTATGATTGCCTTTGTAGTAAGTGATGGTTTATTAAAGATATTTTTTGTTTACAAAAAGGCAGGAAGTTAATAATTGATGTAATGTTGCTTAGGTTATATGATATATAACAATATATGTGAAGTATAATGTTTATGTTAATATAGTTTGATTATTTTTATATGAATGTAAATTTGTCTATATCACAAGTGATAATTCAATAACGGTGTATGAAAGAAAAAAAAGACTGCACATCATTTATGCTAGTGTTTACTTTATCAAACTGATCACAGTTTGCACTCTGATACCTCTTATCCCCCCAGTGCAATATTTGCACTGACTTCTGAAAACAATAAACTAGAATTTATTACCCTCTGAACATCTGTATTTGAAAGAACGTGAACAACTTGAGACATTGCAAATGTTTGCTTTGTGTGTTGTCTGGAAATCCGCATGTTACTTACACTGACTGAGTTTACGTCTGTATCTGCCATACTGCGGCTTAACACTATATTTTGAAGTACATGTGCTGTAACATTTACACTGATTTCTGAAGACTGTAAACAAGAATTTGTGTTATTGAAACCATACTGACAGAAGCTGACTCATTCTGCGAATCACGACAAAGTGTGTCCGTTGCCCTATTTATTACAGTTTGATTCTGTGATTTAACCGTTTTGGGTCTAGAAAGATTTAACATTCCTAAATTAATAACATTGAAATTTAAGTGAACATTTCTGTAACACAGCTTTTTAGACTGCTTTACCCAATTTTCAACTTTAAACCACACATTCACTGGTGCCTTTACTGTAGAGGTACCATTTGATATATTTATACAATTTACATTTACCGATGTATTTAAACCTTTCTGAGATTTACTGTCTGATGTAGGTAGAAAGTGCATTGTAAGAAAAATGAATGCTCATATAAGGAAAGTTGAAGATGCTTTAAGAAGGTGGCCTGGCATCTCGCAGCTTTTTCAAACTCTGTCTTGTAAGGATTCCCTTGGACCTGTGACATCACATTGGAAACTTAGTGTGTTGTCTTCTTTGGAGACAGTGAAGTTTTCAGATATACTGCTGTTAACTGAAGAATGTCCTTTACACTGGTATCTTGCATAGTTTGAAGTCCTTTGAGACTTTACTGTAGATTTTCTGAAGTAATGTTCTGAAGGAACACTGCTACTCTGTAAAATATATGTAGACTGACTGCTGATAGATTTGCAAAGTTGCTATTCAGTTTTGGGATTTAACTTTAACTGGAAATATTGTGCCCCCCATCGATGGTGACTCACCATTGTAAGAACTGATAGAACTGTATAATACCGGAATGAACTGAAAATAACTTGAAAAAAAATGGAATGAGGCTATAATGAATTTCATTATCTGAGAATTACCCAGAACTGTGCTGAACAAGTGCCAGTCTCTCCTCTATGTGCCAAATCTTCTTGTACCTTTCAGAATAAGAATCTGCATACACTGTAGTTCAGTTAAAAATATTTTATTATGTACAGTGGAAGTACATCAACAATATCTGATTCAAATCTTAATGTCCGTAGCTTCTGCACTCATTATACTGTCTGCAAATTCTGTACTCAGAATGTAACAGTGCTTATAATTATGTCCATAGTTTCTGCACTCGTATTCCTTTCTTCCTGAATAACATAATCAATATTCGGGAATGCTGGATATTTGACCTGACTTCTGCAATTACTCTTAAGTGTGTGTACTAAACTTTTGAGGACGGCACTGCAATGACTTTCTGTATATCAGTCCAAACAAACTAACTGTGCTGAAGTATCTTCTAATAATACCAAAACCCTGTAAATTTCTACACATCTCTTTAACCTTGGTTCTCAAGCCTTGTACCATACGAACAACATGTGCTTGTGCTCAATGTACTGCACATTCTGTTCTTATCAATATGTTTGAGTGAAGATTATTTTTACTGACTGAAAGTGTATTCACTGTAACTGTATGCAAACTGGGAAGGCCTGCTTTAATATGGCTGCATTTCTAGACTTTTTGTATTTTTGCCTAACAAAATATGTTTAAATGAAACCTGATCTTACACTGCTACTTTATGAATATAATATTCAGTATGGTTATTGCTATTCTCCTTAAGGATCTTTGTCTAAAATCACATTTTCCCCATTTCTTGAGCTTCCCCCATTTCATCATCATCCCTTTCCACTTTTAATTATAGTTTTCTGTTTGTACTATGTATAGGAGCCTTAACTATGTAGCTCTGAAATACTCCTTCAAATCAAGTAATCCCAAACCACCTTATTCTAATGGAAGGATCAACTTATCCCACATGACTCTTGCCTTCTTTCCCTCCCAGATAAAATCCTTCAACTCTTTATTAATTGTTATCTACAACTTCTCCTCTGGTTGATGAAAATATGCCTGACCTGTGTGTAAAACTAAAGGGACTAAAAACATTTTCACTGCTTGTATCTTCCTATCCATAGCCATAAAACAGAGCTAACCGTTTCTCTCTCTTTTTTTTTTTTTTATCTTTTGTTTAGTCTCTTCCCACATATCCTTAGCTGCCATAACAGAATCCTTTTTAACCCATACTCCTAATACTTCATTTTATCAAACCCCATAAATATGGGTATTGCTAAACCAATTTGTATGTGGTTACATAGTTTACAGTTATTGTGTTTGTTTTATTTTCATTCATTTTAGATCCCAAAAAGACTTGAAACTGTTCTCAGAATGTTCCACAACACTGAAATGTCATTTTATAGTTTTATCAGTTACAAAATAATGTCATCTGCAGATTAAGCCAACTTTTCTTGATTACCATACCAACTATATCTTTGAATTTCTGAGTCCCTTATTTTCTTTGCCAATGGTTCTAAATATAATGCAAATAACAAAGGAGAAAGAGGACACCCCTGCTTGGTTCCTCTGTTCAAACAGATCTTATCAGATAGAAACCACCCCCACTTTAATTTTACCCTTTGATCCCTCATATATCCTCCTAACTAACCTTATTATTGCATCAGGGAATGCAAATGCTTCCATTGCCCTACTTAAAATCCCATCTTACTCTATTGAATGCTTTATGTACATCAAGACCCACCAACAACAGTAGTATTTTCTTACATTCTGCTTCCTTCTGGATCATCATTGTTCTATTAATGTTGTCACCCCCCCCCCCACACACACACACACAAAACCACATTGCTCCATATCTAACAATTTTTGCATCATCTTTGCCATTCTTTTAACCATTTTAGACATAAACTATCATGGTTTAGAATTGAAATGGGCCTACATGAAGTTGGAGCTGATGGGTCTTTACCATCTTTGGGTATGCAGCCACCACAGCTTTCTTCCAGGATGTTGGTGCTTCTCTTCCTTTTAAGCTACTGTTAAACAAATCCTTCCAGATCTTTATCACTTTCTTCTCTACTTGCTTCCAAACTTCTACAGGAATACCATCTATTCCTGGGGACTTTCCTGTGGATTGGGTATACATCACCATTTTTATCTCATCTCCTCCTATCCTATCCTGTTAGCAATTGTGCCTCATCAATCTCTAACCTTGGCATATTTAATTCTTCCATAAACATTTTCATTTGTACCTGTTCTTTTTTTCCATATTTCTCTGCTTTATACAGACCTTCATAAAATTTTCAAAATGTTTCTAGTACCTCTACAAGATCTCTTGTTATTTTTCTTACTATAAGCTCCCTAAGCTTGGCGACAACCCTTTCTACTTTACCCAAGCAGTTATTTATTTATTTATTTATTTTTATTTTATGTTTGTTTTCCAAGATAGTCCAACTGGATGGGAGACCCGTTTTCAGTGGAGGCCTGGGGGAAAAGCCCCACAAGTTACAGAGAATAAACATGATTATAAGTATACAAAAGAAAAATAGTCTTAGTTATTTAAGATAATAATAACCACAAAAATGAAAAAACGAAACATCTTAATATTTTGAGGAACATAACCACAGTTGAGAAAATCATATTAAGATTTAGGTAAAAATAGCGAGTGTTGTATACAGGATGTACTTAAGAGTACATGTTAGTAGTTGAATGTAGCGGTAGGGTTAACTGAGACTGTCAAAATGTGTTGAAAGGATTGTGCTTGGATGCATAGGAAGCGCAAGGATAAAGACAGTGTTCAGCCGGGATTTAGACGAGCAAAGCCAGGACTTAGCTAGGTGGGGCTTGAGCAGTGTTTTAAATTCTTGTGGATCAGCTGTAGTTAATATTGGTTGGGATGGGTCAGATTCCATGTCCTGGATATACATTTGGAGTAGAGCAAATCACCATAGAAGTTATCTCTTGTGACTTGGAGCAGAAGTTTGTTGGAAGATCTGAATTGCCTTATACTGGATTGGGGATGAAGTAGGTTTTGGAGGGCAGGACATTTTTCAGGTTGATAAATTATGTTATGAACTATTGTAAGGTAGTTGAATGTAAGGAGGTTGGGTAATTCCAGCCAATGTAGTTGATGTAAGGCATTACAATTATGTGATCTATATGGAGAGATGCTTGCAAATCAAGCAATCTTCTTGTAGCAAACATCTAATTTAGCTAGGTATGTTTTCTTCAAGTTGGTGAAGATGGCAGAGGCATAAAGGAAGGGAGTCAGTAAATGAGTCCTGGGAATAGACTGGAGGTCAGTGAGATATGGTATTGATCTGTAGCGATAGCCTAATTTTGTGTGGACTTTCTTTAGTGTAGATGACAGATACTTATCAAATTTCATATTATTATCAGTTGTGATGCCAAATAGCTTAGTGTTTGGTACTGGTTCAGTCTTGGTGTTGTTAGCTGAGTAAATATGGAAGGGAGAGTGGTGGTCAGTGGGCTTGTTATTTGAGAAGATCATTAGATTTGTCTTATTGGGATTCAGTATTAGTTGAGAGGCAGTAAGCCAAGATTCTATTGCAGAGATTGAACGTTGTGCAAAACCTTTTGTGCTGTGGGATTATAAAAAAAAAAACAGTTGCTTAACAGCACTTTTTTAACTCATGCATATTATCCAGTAGTCCCTTATTTTCTCTTTAGTACTCTGCAGTTATGCCTCTTCTTGTTCTGTCAGATTCCCCCATTTCTGGAATATTTAAAACTTTGTCAGTCCCTCTAAATAATTGTTGTTACTTAATTATCTCTCTTTTCCTTTTATTTCTAACCTATTTTTAAACTTTACTTTCATTTTATCACACTCCCTAGTTATATTTTCTGAAGAAATGTCTATCTTTCCTAATAATTCCTAAATAATTTCACTACCCATTCTGGAAATTCCTCTCTGCTTAACAGATAAGTGAGGAAGTGCCAGTGTCTCATTTTTAATTACCCTACATTTTTATTTTAGTTATCATTGGCATGTCATATAAAATAGTTATTGGATGCATATCAAAACTTTCAATTAAATGCACATATTCCAGTGAAATATAATTTCTGTCTAGCCTAGCCCAGTTTTTGTACCTCTGGGAATAATATGTAAGTAAATTTTCTCCAAGCTCCTGCTACTAAAATCACATCTTCCATAACACATATTTTCATAAACTTTCTTCACAAATCTCCCATTTTGTTATATTTTACCTTCTAGGCCCCCAGATACATCTTCATTTTTGCAAATCTCAACATAAAAGTAATATTCAATGCTGAAAGCTGATTATTTCTCGCAGAATTTTTTTTAAGTTCTATTGTTGGAGTTTTAGGTAAAATATAAATACATGCCAGTGTAATCATTCTCCCTTGTTGGAAGACTCTTTTTAATCCCTATCCCTGCAGTTGCCGTCATCAAAACTGCTCTTCTCTAGGAAAGGGGTCATTTTCAAGGGCAGATCTCCTGAGGATCATGAGCACAGAGGTCAGGCCCCACATCAACATCTTAGAGATGAGGGTAGTTTTTTATTTATGTTGCAGGGCTTTCAAAACTCTCACAAAGTGTTGTTGCCAAAAAGGGAGTTATTCTCACCCCTTCTGTTGAGGTTCACTGAGAATATGAGAAAGGGTTACATCCAATGATTGGTTTCTGATAGTAACATCCCAGAAGAAGTGAGATCTTTACTCAACAAGCTCAGTCATTGTTTGCTGTTGAGAGATGTGTGATCCCTCAGCCAGTCTATAGCATGGAAGCTCTTCTTTTGTTGGGGAAGCCTTGCTGCATCTTACTTGCATCCCAAATCAATGTCATGTGCAGCAAGTTTTACTGCCTCATCCCTCCTCTGCGAGAACATTCCCCAGGATACATTTTTCAGAAACAATCTTCAGGACTTTTTAATTTCCCCAATCCTAAACTTTGTTTAGAAAGGCAGGCTAAGCAATTACATGATCATTCTTAATAGCATCATGTTTACATTGGCAGATTTTTGGTTTCCTCTGCTATGGCCTTATGGGGAGAGGCATGTATGTCCAAGGCCTGTCAGACCTCTCCTGACATTACCATCTAGCAAGTCTCACCCAGATTTTCACTCTTTTAATCTAACTGCATGACTATTCTAGTTCCAGTGATGGCTTGGGATGCTTACTGCACTCACCAATTCTACCCAGATACCCAAAAATCAGAAACTGTATGGAAGTAAATGTTTATATATATTTATTGGCTACCACTAATGGCATGGATCCCATTACTACTCTAGTAGCAACAAAGTAGTAGGGAAATCCTAACCCTCTCCCTCATACTGTCAAATTCTAGAAACTGAATGTCCTTCAGTAGGGATAAAGCCTCATCACCATTTGGGGACTTTGTTGCCTTCCATTCTCAATTACTCTATCATATTCCTTCAATAAGCGTCCATTTCCGATTTTCATCTTTTCCTCTTTTTGTTGTTATTACTCACTGTATTTTTCTTCTTTAATTATAAAATGTATTAATATTCTAGTTTGGTATTGTTGGCACAAAACAAAACAAAAAATGTATAATTACATTTGACATCATGCATGGAAAAAAGACAGCAGTAGGGTACAAGATAAATAGTATTTATTATGCAGGTCAGCTGAAAGAAAAAAAAATCCCTTAACTTAGCAAGCCTTGTCACTGTAATATGCCCTGTGTTTATAGCATATTTTATTTACTTTACTTACCAAAGCAGTGCCTGTCTTGTTAACAGTTGAATATACTTAATCCCTGGTCCCACTTACCTGGTTGTTGCACTGTAATAGATTGTTTTTACAGGCACATGCTTCCTCCAGGAGGTGCAGCCTCACTCTGTTCACCCTCATTATACTCAGGCTGCCTTCATTCCCTTACCCTACCCCCACTTCCCACCCCCACCATATACTCAAGAGTCTCATCCATCTTACTACTTGACCTATCACATCTCTCACTCTAATACTCCTACCCACTGATTTATGACTGTGAACTATTACATTTCACCATCTGTTATTCACCTCAAATAGGCAACTTAAAGCCTCCACAATGATTTCATCTCAAACTTTCACCCTTCTACATAACACTAGCTCATGTCACAAATTATCACATGAAATATCATTATCATCATTTTCAAGCCCCTTTTTCCATTTTCTTCAAGGGGTTGTGGTGTCTCTGTTGATTCAATGCCACGCTCCTGCCTTCTTTGACACTTATGCCTGACTGTCACAGATCTTCTCTCACACAATCCATCCATTTTTTTACTAGACTCCTCATTTCCTCTTGCCTTCTTCTTGTCTATCCCAAATCTTCTTCACCAGATTGTCTTCTGATTTTCTGCACATGCCCAAAACACTGTAATGTGTTCCCTTTGATCTTTTCTGCTACTGTAGCTACTTTAGCTTCTGCTCTGTCCTCATTTCTTCGTCTGTCCTATCGTGTGCATCCTACCACCACATACAAACTATAAAACAACTTAGTAGGGACATACACCCAAACCCAGGGCTCAGTCTAATTTTTCCCTACCTCCAACTCTATCACTCTCCACCTCAAACATTTACAATTATACAGAGCTAAAAATACTACATGCTAATCTCAGAAGCATCTATAATAAGATCTCTGAATTCCGTACCTGGATTGACTGCCACATTCATGACATCCTAACTGCCACTGAAACCTGGCTGAAACATGAAATCAAAAATGATGACATCCTACCACCAGGCTACAATATACATAGGGTAGATAGAAAAATTAAAAAGCAGGGGGCGTAGCAATAATTTACAAAAACTCACTTGAAATCTTTCTTTATCAGCTTCAATACCCCAATTCCATAACACTGAAATACTGATTACAACAATTAAAGTTAACTACCACAAAAAGATAGTCATAACAGGCATTTATATACCACCAGGCAATAATACCTCAACCTTGGAAAACAATCTTTCTTGGATTGCTCCCTTTAACTCATCACAAAATTATAATACTAAGTAATGTAAATATTTATTGGCCCTGTGTATAACAATGCCACTATAAACACCATACAAATGCATTGTTTTTCTTTTCTCAACTTATTAATACTCCTAGTAGATACAATAAACACACTGCAAATGAATCAGACTTAGATTGGATGCTAACATCCAACCTGGAATATATTCATCATATGGCACATTACCATTTTCCTTTAGCGACCATCTCCTAACCTATACTCCAAGACAACAAACCCAAATAATATGCAAACACCAGTACAATATGGCTCACAGCTTTTTCAGATTTCACCCTGACACATTTTTGCCACCCTCTGTCAATGCAACTGGAGCATACTACAGACCCTTCCCTTAGATGACATTGTTCATAAGTGTGTACTAGGCTAATGGCCCTGGGGCCTTTACAAGCCTAGCCCATTGGATTACCCTGGCATCATGCCACCCGACCTTAGTTCCCAGTGCCACTGTTGAGTAAAGCCACTGGAGTGATCCCTGGGGTGAATTTTCTATTTCCCCTCCACTCATCAAGATTTCTCTTGAAGAGGACCAGTGAGGTGCTCTGCTTGACATGTATGGGAAGTCTGTTCCATAGCATGGGCAGCCTGTCTCTCCAGCATGTTCTGTTGATTGTGGTAATAAGGGTGAGGTCTCTGGAGCATGTGGTGCGGAGAGATTGGGATTTCTCTACATGTAGCATTTCTAACAAAGCTGGGTCAGAAGTCAAACAAAGATCGCCTCTAAGTAGGTGATATGAGACAGAGAATAGTTGGATTTTTTTTAGTCTGTCCATATAGGACAAATGTTTACGGTCTAGGATCCTCTTTGCGAAGTACTTTTGTGGCCGCTGTAGTTGTTTAGTGAGGTACATGCCAAATGGGGCATTGTACTCAATGATTGGCCTAATGAGGGAAGAGTAGAGGGAGACAATGACCTCTTTCTTCCTAGATGCAAAACCCTTAGTAATGAGATGTGCCACACAGAAGGACTTTCTGACCACAGTGGCAATGTGGTGGTCAAAAGAGAGGGTGCTGTCAACCTGTGTTCCCAGATCTCTTATAATGCCTTCTGTGTTCAGTGGACTACCATTGATGTGGTAATTTATGGGAACTGGGTTTTTCCCAAAGGGGATGACGACACATTTTTGGCATTGAGCTTAAGGCCGTGGTTCTGACACCATTTGTTGGTCTCAGTGAGGCCTTTCTGTAGGATGTCAACATCACTCGGGGAGTTAATAATAGCTCCCAACTTGCAATCATCTGCAAACCTTGTCAGCCAGAGTCCCTTTTTGTTGGTCTGGACTTCAGAGAAGTAGATACCAAACAGGAAAGGACCCAGGACCGAACCTTGTGGGACTCCACTCGTGACTGCTCGGCAGTCTGACTTGGAGTCAGCTACTTTCACACTGTGGGTTCTACCTGTGACCAGTTTGCAACCCACCTAGTGATATAGGGGTTGAAGCCTAGCTTAGCAAGTTTTTCTATTATTCTTGAGTGTGGAATGGTATCAAAGGCCTTGGCCAGATCAAGGTAGGCTGTATGAACCAGCTTGTCTTCATCCACAGTTCTGGTGACTGACTCAAAGAAGTTGACCAAGTTGAGCAGGCATGATCTACCCTTCACAAAACCAAACTGTGTGGGATCCAGAGTTTGGAGAGTCCCTATAACTTTGTTTATTAGGTCCATGATGATGTGTTCCATAGCTTTGCATATCAGACTCGTTAGGCTTAAAAGGCGATAGTTCCCAGGATTTGTAGTCGCTCCTCCTTTGTGGAGAGGGATGACTGTAGTAGTGCGCCATTCATTAGGGACAAAGCCTGAGGTGAGGCTGTGATTGAACAGGGCACACAGGTGAGATGCCAGTTCACTCTGTAGTTCATGTAGAACACAGTCAGGGATATTATTAGGTCCCATAGAAGCTGTATTCTTGGCCTTGGTCAGTGCTGTTTTAACCTGTGCAGCAGTAATACTGGGTGCCTGGCAATCTACTGGTATTGTGACTGGTCCCTTGGGGGGGAGAGAGGGGTAAAGTTGGCAGAGAATCTGTCGGCCAGTATATTGGCAATATCTGTTGGCTCGGTATAGGAGGTAACCATTGTGCAGTAGCTCAGAGCAAATCTGGGTATTGCTGTAGAGATTCTTTACATAAGTATAGAAGGCCTTGTGGTTTTCTTTACTATCTGCTGCAATTCTATTTTCATAGCTAGCTTTAGAGCATTTGATGAGGGATTTCAACATTTTGTTGAGGCTGATAAGGGAGTTTTTCCAATCTTGAGACTTCACCTTATTCTGCATCAGTTTCCCCCTCCAGTTGTAGATTTGTTTATGGTGGGGGGCCACCAGATTGGCTTCCTTTTTTTGGAGGAGAGTGTCTTGGTTCTGTTGGGTATGGCGAGATCCATGCATTTGTGTAGTGTTCATACAGTGCATTGATGTAAGATTCGGCAGTCATGCAACTGATCTCCATTTGCATGGGTGCCGTGAAGTTAGCCACCTCTGTTTTTAGGAGCCTAAAGTTAGCTTTGGAGAAGTTTTTCATGGTGGTTACCTTTGCAGGCGTGGTGGGGTGGGATGGAGGGATATGGATTTCCAAGGGGATTAGTTTGTGGTTGGATCTAACCAGAGAGGAGTTGACTACTGGTGTAGAGCAATGGTCGCCCATGTTAGTAATGACCAGGTCAAGAATGTTGCTACCTCTAGTGGGGATAAGAACAAGGTGGTCCAGGGCACTGGAATTAATGAATTCCAGGAAACGTTGTGCAAGTGTATTGGTACATGAGTAGTTTTCCCAGTTAATGGAAGGGTAGTTGAAGTCGCCCAGTATGAGAGTGTTAGGTTGGACCCTAATATTCTCCAGGGTGCTTAGGAACATGGAGTGTGAGTCTTGGGACATGGTTGGGGACGTATAGCAGGCTACAACCTGAATTGCTGTCTTACCCAATGTTAGCTGCACCTGAAGTATTTCAGATGAGTTATGTTGGGCTACTAGTCTGGAGATGTGTGCATCCTTTATGAATATGGAAACACCACCTCCGTTGGAGCTTCAGTCCAAGTTCTGAGGCTGAAAGGTGTGGAATGAGTTATAGCCTGGTAGTGTAGGGGTGCTTTCTGCTGCCTTGAACCAGGTCTCTGTTATGGCACGAATGTTGATGTTCTCCATTTTAAGGAGTGCTTTGAGTAAGTGCATTTTGAGATTTAGACTTCTTGCATTGAGCAGCATGACCCTCAGATTGCATTTGTTTGTAGCTGTCACGATGCTAATTTGGTCTTTAAAACACCACCTAAAAAAGCACTATAGGGGTGGCAAGAGCCTTGGCCAGTATCCAGAATATCATTTTTCTAATCCTCAACAACTTAGCTCCTATCAAGGATAAAATAATAAATACCAACTCTGACTCACATCATTCCAAAGACACAGAAGAATTAATGAAAACTAGTGATAGTACTTGAAAACAATATCTACAATCCAAAACACCTTCTAACCTACAATAACTTAGACAGCTTGAAAACAAGTTAAGCATCTCATAAGAAATTCTTTTATGCCAGTCTTCAGGATAAAAAACCCAACACCATACTTTGTTGAGCCTCAATTAATAACCTCATTAAACCAAGAAAAAGCACCCAACCTAATCATTCCAACTTAGACCAAAACTTAAGTGTATTAAACAGTTTAACTCCCATTTTATTGAATTAGTAGCCTCCCTAATCAAAAACTCAAACAATTCAGCACCTCCACCCCAAACTATTCTAACACAAACCTGTCTCAACCTCCACCACTAAGAAACTCATTCAGAAACTCAAGTACACCACCCTAAACCCGGACCATCTCCCTCCAGAACACATTAAACTAGCAGCAAATGTAACAGCATATCTAGTATCCATATTAATAAACCAGGGAATAAAGAAAAATATTTTCCACATCTATGGAAAAAAATCATTTAAGCTCCCACTTCATAAAGATGGTCCTTCCACAGACATCTCAAATTATATGCCCATCACAATTATGCTTCTTTTATCAGAAATACTGGAAAAAGTATTCACACTCATCTACTTAGATTTATGCTATAAAATAAAATCCTGTCTCCCACCCAGCATGGATTCAGACCATTTCAGAGCACAACTACAGCCCTGCTAATTTTTATTAATGCAATTAACCATGAAAGGTATGTAGATAACCTAGTATCCTCCCTCTTCCTTGACTTGTCAAAAACATTTGACACTATCAATCACCAAAAACTCCTACTCAAACTTTCAGTGTTCAGCCGGGATTCAAATTCAACCTGTTAAATGGGAAAATTACTACTTCTTTTTCTTCTCGTTTCCATAAGAGTACCACAGGGTTCAATTCTAGGTCACCTACTGTTCAATTTATTTATAAGCAACTTAGCCACTGCATCCATGCATGTCGCTATAGCCCAAAATGCAGATGATTCTACACTTATCTGCATAACAGGAAGTCTATCTGCTCTCCAACATCTAGCCCAAAAATCCTTCTCCCTAATTTAAGCATGGTTGGCAAATTCCAACTCCTCCTTAACCCTCCCCCCAGTGAACTAAGCTTATGTTATTCATTCCTAGACAGGCCAAAATCCAAAATACCCTTTTTCCATAACCTCCAGAGATAATACACAAATCAAGTTAATAACATAAACCAAACTGTTAGGTGTTACTATTGACAATCAAATGAAATTTGATTTTCATATATCACAAGCTGTAACAAAGACCAATCAAAAATTGGGTAGTCTATATAAAGTGAAGCCATTCCTTACCGATGCTGCCCAAAAATCCATTACTTCAATATATCTACTCCCCACCCTACTCTACTCCTTACTAGTCCTAAGTAACTTAAACTTCTCTGTCTTACAGAAACTAGATCAGTGCTAAAGTAAAGTAGCCAGATTATCTACAAACCTACCATACAGTGCTCACCACTGCCTGGTGCTCAAAAATCTCAGCTGGCTAGAACTCCTTCATACTCTAACACATGCCCAGCTCCTAATCATCCATAAATTAATTAATAAGCCTGATCTCTGCTCAAGCCTAAAATCACTTATTTACTCCTAATCTACTAGTAGAACTGTCCAGTTGGGAAATAAACTACTACTGTCCATAACCAAATGTAAACATTTTGCAGAGGATTCACTCTACTCAAACTGCATACTCAACAAATGGAACTTTATGCATCTGCCCCTAAGGCAAATCAATAAACAAAGTTCCGTCAAAACAGAACTCAAGCCAGGTTTGCATAAGATGCTGTTTTGCTCTTATGAAACCCTTGGTTATGACATAATTTCACCCAAGGTACACAGATCCATGAAGTACACCTCATGTACTCAAACCTATGAACTTAAGTTACTTCTAAACTTCTTGATTATTTTGTTTCAGCACTGCATTTTTAAAACCTTTGATACCTTGCAACTTGTGATTATTGGAAGTTAAGAATACTGTTATATTGTATAGACAGGAGCTTTTCTCCCAGGGCCTCTACTGAAAAGGGGCTTCTCTCAGCCCAGCTGGATTATGTCAGTAAACAAATGCAATAAATAAACAGTGATACAGGGTGTTAATGTTCAAGGTAAAATAATTTTTACTTTAGTTTCATTCTTGGTTTACATGGCTCTGATATCATGTGATAAATTATACACAAGTGTGTTTGTAAGCTGCTTCTTTATTATACCAATGTGACTCATTTAGTAGAGTAAAACTGGTTTACTGTTTTTTCCTCCAGTTATGCCAGTGAATAAATATTTATTTTGCAACCTGTGCTGGCATTTTTATTATTATTATATTTTTACATGTTATTCCCATAAAGTTTATACTCTACTTTTAAATATTGTGTTTATTTTTATTTTCCAGGCTGAGCATGAAATAGGGCCATTTGCATCAGTGCCCCAACCTAGTTAACAAATTACATAAATAAATTTATTCCAGTGTGCCAGTCGAGTGTTGGGATAGGTTCCCGTGACCGTAAAATGGATAACTGGGTGACTGGCAAATGAACAGTTGAAGTGTTGAGCATTTTTAAACAGTTCATGTGGTGGGAGGGTGCATACCTCTCAACCTCCTAGCTCAAGATGGACAAACCCAAAAAATAATGAGGAACAAAGGCTGCAAATCAGGAAGAGACATTAAACATTGGTCTTCTATACCTTAAAAGTTACTAAAATAACAGGTTTTGTATTAGCATGTGTTTTCTGGAGGGTAGAAAGTCTGTAACTCACTTCTGTCATGTAATTACTCTAGTCCTCGATGACTGGCCAGAAAACCACACATTTTATAAGGAGCAAATCAAAAATATGTGGCAAGCTCAGGGACATTCTGTGACATAGCTCTCAACCTTCCATCTCCAAAATGAGGAACAATCGCCTTCATAATGTGGAACAAATGTGCAAAATGTGGAACACAAACTAATGGCTTACTAACAACTTCAACTAGGAACGTCACAGGATGGTTAAAATATACTGGTTTTACTTATAAAGAAGATCCTTTAATGAATTAATATGATTCATTTCTATTTACCATGGATTTCACTTAAAAAATTCCTAACACTAAATGTGTGACAGACTCTTTCAATGTGGAACTTTGAGGAACATGAACTTTTTAAGACCCCAAATGAGGTAAGTTCCTCATAATGAGGTACACTTGAGAGATATGTTCTGCGATATAATGGCCATTTCAGAGCTGGAGGGGTGCTATTCAAGCTCGATATATGGTCAACATCAACAGACTAGAAATTCCTAATTTCTACTTCTTGCTCATAGTCCCTTACTGTCTGTTACTGTCAGTCCAGTCTATGCACGCATAGTTCATACAGACGAAAAAAGTGCAAAAGAATGATTTGTACAACGTATGTTTTGGTTATAGCAGTTTTCTTCTCCCTTTTGTGCAGATGAACCCACTTAAATGGTATAATTACTTTTTTAAAGCAATGTTTCGGAAAACAGACCACATCCTCCACTGATACAAACTGACTTGTTTGTTTGCAATCATAGCTCTCAACCTTCCATCTCCAAAATGAGGAACACTAGCCCTCACAATGTGGAACAAATGGGCAAAATGTAGAACACATACTAATGGCTTACTAACAACTTCAACTAGGAAGGCCATAGGATGGTTAAAATATGCTGGTTTTACTTATAAAGACGATATTTTAATGAATTAATATGATTCATTTCTATTTACCATGGATTTCACTTAAAAAAATTCCTAACACTGAATATGTGACAGGGTCTTTCAATGTGGAACATTGAGGAACATGAACTTTTTAAGACCCCCCCCCCCCAAATGAGGTACGTTCCTCGTAATGAGGTACACTTGAGAGGTATGTTTGAAATGCAGCTTATTACCAAAACATAAGACTTAACCACCTGTGGTAGTTTCTCGTTTCTACATTAAAACAGTGTCAATTTCTATTCGTTCGTACGTTTAATTGTTTCGGTTACACAACTACATTTTGTGTACTTAAAAATAAGTAAATAGTTCTCTAAAATAAATGCATTTTGACACATTTTTGTTTTAGGCTTGATACCTCTCAAGTGTACCTCATTACGAGGAACGTACCTCATTTGGGGTCTTGAAAAGTTCACGTTCCTCGAAGTTCCAGTTGAAAGACTCTGCCACACATAAAGTGTTAGGAATTTTAAGTGAAATTCATTGTAAATAGCATTTGAAATGTAAATTAAGTCGTAAAAGATCTTGATAAGTAAAACCGGCATATTTTAACCATTCTATGACCTTCCTAGTTGAAGTTGTTAGTAAGCCATTAGTATGTGTTACACATTTTGTCCATTTGTTCGACATTATGAGGGCTAGTGTTCCTCATTTTGGAGAAAGTTGACGTAGTTGAGAGGTACACACACCTCTCTCTCCCTCTTAAAGCAACATATCTGGACAAAGCCGCAAATAATGGGGGACGAAGACCCAAAAATAAGGACACTTTTTAAATACTGCTCTTACAAACAGAAAGTTGACGGACTAAAATAGGTTGTGTATTAGAATGAATTTTCCGAAGGTATGAATTCTAAAACCCAAATGTCTGCCATTATTTTTTTACTTCAGTCGTTGATGATTTCCCAGTGATTTTCCAGAAAAACGCAATTTCATGAGAAACAGGTCAAAAATAAGGTAAAAAATCTGGACTGTGGAGAGGTATTGAGGTACCACACTACAACAGTATAAGAAAGGAAACGGTAGAACAAAGCAGTGGCACTATAATGGTTCAGTTTGCACTGAGTGCGTATCAACCAGCAGGAGCTGTACCACTGAATTG
This sequence comes from Protopterus annectens, assembly GCF_019279795.1. Taxonomy (NCBI): domain Eukaryota; kingdom Metazoa; phylum Chordata; order Ceratodontiformes; family Protopteridae; genus Protopterus; species Protopterus annectens. The sequence goes on from NC_056744.1 coordinate 1,014,230,954, forward strand.
TCCTTGATTTTGACTCAAATTTTAACAATGTCCACCCTAAAAGTGGGAACTTTTGAAGAAACCTTGGTGATTTACACCTAATGAATACTTAAGAGTCATGGGCGTGTGTGTCTTACCTACTTATCTCTCTCTCTTTCGGCTTTTCCCGGTTAGGGGTCACCACAGCAGATCACATTGTCCGCTTATGATTGGCAGTGGATCTATCAATATTAATTCACATTCTGTTATTTTGCCAGGGTCTCACGTTAATAATACTAATATTTTTAAGGGGTCGATAATTATTTCTGCTTCTGTCCCTAGGTATGTTGATTTTTGTCCTGGTTTGTTGCAATTCAAGTCACCTACTGCTGGGGCAACGACAACTAACGATGAAAAATACTGCTTCATTGGGTTTCCCACCCAAGCGATAAGTAGCGTGCCCAGCATCACAACTCTCAACCTTCATTTTCCATAATGTAGAACAAGTCTGTAAATGTGAACACTTGATAAAAGGATGGTTACATGTGTTACGTTATACTTGCAAAAGTTATTTTGATGAAGTTATATGAATCAGAATTATTTACTTAAAACTTAACACTGAATTTACGATATTCCTTTTCAGGGTGGAACAGCAAGGGACATGGACTTTTTAAGACTCAGAATGAACGACGTTCTTCGTGCTGAGGGAGATTCGAGAAGAAAAAAGGGAATTGGAGGATAATTATGTTATTTTAAGGAAACATAAAGTTCAGGTATTTCAAAACCCAAAGAATTACCTAAGCCATTCGTGTACTTCGTTATAATTACCTATCTGTACAAGTCGTTCTCATATTATATTGCTTTCTTATTGGTTGTTGGGAAGGAGGAGTGTGCATGATGCTATTTCCGAACTAAGATGGCGTCTATGACAGCGTTGAGAGGCTCATTCAGGATCGTGGGACGAGTGGTAAGCTTCAATGACAGGTGATCAGTTAGTTATAGAGAGGTCAGCAAAGTGGTAGGCAGCAAACAGCAGAAGTAGCTTGTTTATAAAATTGCTTGATTGTGTTCAGGTGATCAGTGATTTTTTTCCCCGACAACAATTTGTCATAATTGCAGTTTTAATAGTTACCCATGTTTTAGTAACTGTTGTGTTTTCAGGTAGTGTTAAAAGTGAAACGTAACTAAGGGTAAATGGAACAGTAAAGCCTTTTTAAATAGTTGTAGTAGCACAGGGAAGCGTAGAGTCGGAATGGGAATTTGTTATATAGCGTTGCTACCGAATACTAGATTGTAATGGGTGATACTTTCTGCTTTGATGGGTCAAAGAGGACGAATTTATGATTCGTCTATTTAATGCAAATTGGTATGTGTTGTTTTGCCAGTGGATATTACGAATGGAACTGACATGTATTTTGTTTGCTTTTACAATTGGTATGTTATGTTGTTTACCATTTGTTGCTGGCTGTCGTAACTTGCTTTTCTTGCTAATGAGAACTTGAATTTAGTGCAATGCACCTGACTTCACATTTTGATTTAATGCATCTATTCTCCGTAGGTCTAAACCAGTAGATGCAGACTTATTCACTTGATGCTGCATACATTTTTAATTGCGAGTTTGTATTTTGTGGTTTGCTTTTTAATCGTGACAGCAGTTACTAATGTATACTTCTCCTTCCCAGATGAACAACTACTGCATTATTGAGTTGTTCAGTGAGTCAGCCAGGGCTTCCTTGGGAGTTAACAGGTCCAAGTTAAAACAGTAAAGGGTGAAGGCTCAGGCAAAACAGCAGTATTATGATCCCAGGTAAAGAAAAAGGAATTATGTTGTGGTTTTCATACAACTTCAGGAACAGTTACTTGAGTAGCATAAAAGTAATGTGACTGCAACAACTGATGTATGCTATATGAATAATAAAAAAAAAAGACATTGAAGGAGACAAAATGTGATTTTCTTTCCAGTGGCATGGGGTTGTACATGGATAGAGGCCATGAGTCAACTGGATGGTTATTCGATACCTGCATGAAAAAATAAAGCACTTACTAAGGAAAGCACATACTGAAAAAAGAAATGTTATGAAAGAAATGTTATGATGACTATTGGGTAGTACACTTACTTTTCATGAAATAAGACTGTGGGTTTCCTCCGTCTTAATGCTATGCCTGTCACTTGTGTTTGTATTCCAGTATTGATACTGAAGAGGAGCATGAATTGGATAGGATGCTGCACTGATATGCTATCCAGTGGATAGTGGTGAATGTTATATCATAGTCCCGTTTGCATAATTTTGAAAATCCAATGGATCTTATTCAGCAAAGAGTATCTGTGTTTAAAACGAGAGATCAAACAAAACAGTGCTAACAGATGTAAGCCACCAAGATAAAAATGGTGTAATACGTAACCTCCTCAACAAAGAATATAAACCAATGAGTACAAAAAGTAATAAATGCAAAAATAAATTATCGAAGTACCATAAAACTCTGTTCCAGAACAGGTGCTCTGTTGAAAAGATTTAACTATGAACTTTAGACTGTTCTTAAAATGACCTGCTTACTGTTTAAGCATACCTTCCCCATAAATTATATAAAGTTAAAACAATATTTGTAATAACCTGGTGAGTATTTTAAGCTCACATAAAATGTTACATTTGAAAAATAATTTATGTGGAAATACACAGTAAGCTTCACAAACTCTGTTAAAACTTGATTAAAAATGAATAGTCTAGTTTATCATTAAAAAATCAACACAAGATAACTGTTATATGCAAGTAATTGGTTTTACTAACATCCCCCTTCAGATGTGCACACACGTGGGGCAAGGCAGTTAGCGCCTACACATTGTCTTTTAAATATGTTGTCCTTTACATGTATTTTTTTTCAGCCGGACTAAGTACTGAAACTCTGCTGGTAAGGGAAACCTAATGTCCACCATTTCAGTTTTCCAGGCAGTATTTCAACAAAACAAAATCTGGGGTGGGGAGGGGTGGTATGGGTCTGTTTCATAACTGGCATTCAGCAATTCTTGCAATATTTACTTTTTCCAGGAAAACACTTGCATTTACCGGACAGCAGCCATAGAAATGGATATGTCCTTTAGATTTCCACCATTCTTTGTATTTTTGCTTCAGATTTTGTAATGATCATAGGGTCACTAGAATGTAGGGGTTTCCAAGTTAAAGAAAATAAAATTCAGTACTAATAAAACAGCATATGCTGTCATGATATGCATCTGAGACACTCGGGATCCTTAGTGGCAAGTTTAAGTGCCTCATCAGCAGAGAGTTAAGTCATGTTTCAGTGTGTGATGAGGGATTACGAGGTATTATAAATTATTATAATATGTTATATTATAACATTATTATAAATGGAAAAACTAGGTGTGTGTGTGTGTGTGTATATATATATATATATATATATATATATATATATATATATATATATATATATATAAAATATGTATGAAAATCAATACCTTCATATTTCGGTAATGACAGAAACCTGTTGTACAGAGAACCACGACTGGGAAGTAAATACACCATGATTCACAGTATATAGAAGGAATATAAGGAAACAGAAAAAAAAAACCCCAAACAAATGATGTTCATATGCAGTCTTGTATACATACATGCTCATTTTGTTTGTGTATTTAGGATTCATATTGTATATTTATGATTCATGTTTTATATAAAAAAGAAGGAAAAGCTCCAATTGATTGACACCTCCCTTTTTCCTTTGTTATTGTGAGCTTGGTAGTAACTGTCTTTAGAGTGAGATGACGTGCAACCCCAAGCAATGCATGTTTGGAGTTTTGTCTGCATACATCCTTACCTAAAGCAATAGGGAGAGGGACAAGTCTTGATTGAGCAGGGCTTTTGCTTTTTTTTTTTTTAATGACATAGTTATGTGCAAATGCACATATGTAAATAAAGAAATATATAATATATATGTACATACACATACATGCACCCACACATATACATGTACTTGAAAAAGTGATTAAGGCAACAGAACCTGTGAGTAAACAGTGAAGATGGAATTACTGCAAGTCAGACTGAAGACTGGAAATAGCATATGGGTTAAGAAAGAGGAGGTATCATTGATGGGAGAGTTTGATGTGCCAGGTATTAAATCAAACACTTAACTGCAACCCCATAGATATGCAGGAACAGCATTGATATTCTGCAAAGGACAAGCTTCAGATTGCTGGAACCTACACTAGAAAGAATAATTTCAGACTTTTTCTCCAGTGCAAAGGCAGCAAGGATCTCTGGTTTGGAAATCGTTAACCAAACTGTTAGGCTATTCGTAAGGTCACTGTGGTAGTCTGATATGCCTCCGCATCAGTGGATTGATGGATGAATCACCAAATGGTGTAAATGACAATCAGTATAGCTACTTTCCCTTCCTTTTATACCTTCTGGTAAGGGTCATGGTAACATCACCCAAGTTCCTTGTTCCCAGTCAAAGATTTCCTGATTTTCTGCAGATCATTAAGGGTTCCCAGGCCAGCAGAGTGATATAGTGCCTCCAGCATGTTTTGGGGGCAGCCTTTGGTCATACTCTTAGTGGACTGTGCTTGGGATAACTCCAGTGATGACCACCATGAAAATGTTTTCTTTTGTGTCCTCTTGATCTGGAGGAGCAGCAGCAGCTATATTCTGATAATTGCTGGATCACAAACCCTTACCCTGTCATGAAGAATAAACCCAGTGACCCTGCATGGAAACATCATTTTCAGTATTTGTGGCTGTGTCTTTATGCTTTTCTTGGCAAAAGCCCTCAGCGTACACAGTTAAGGCTCTTACACATAACACAAGCAGAAAGCTACAGTTCAGAGCGGAAGGGGATGAAGATAAAATTGGGGGGGGGGCAAGAAATAAGGAAACCATGTGATTTTGGACTTGGAATCTTAAGGACAATAACAACAGTCATAGAATACTGTATTTATAAAGTAGCAGAAATTATACAAAGAACTAAGCCAACACTGAATGGAGAAAGGAGATTCTGCTGAGTAGGAATGACCGTAGTTAGGGATACAGAGAATAGGCAAGAGAGGGCTGGAATTTACTGGAGGAAGCTGGCAAAGGAATCAGATTATTGGGAACAAATAATGGGAGAGGGAAAGGTAACAGAATGGGAAGATGCCAGGAAGACATTTGGACTGCATGCTAGAGATAGCCTTCCCTGTTAGAGATCGATATCGCACATAGACAAAGACAGAGGGATATGGGAATCCAAAATGAAAGACCTGCACTGGTTGAGTTTTCAGTTGAATGTAGAACAGAAGTTGCAGTTAAAAAGGGATAATTAATAGGGCATATAAAATATTGCACAGTAACTATAAGAATAAATCAGAGGAGCTCAGAAAAGACTGGAAGGGGAGATTAGATAAGAAATTCACAAAGAAACAATGGAAGGACATATGTGGCTCACAGTTATAAAACAAAATCTAGAGGATTTGGGATTTTTTCCTGGACATTTTTTGTGTAGGTACTTTTATACCCTAAGCAGACTCCAAAGATTTTCTTTCAGGTAGATTGCAAATTTTGAAAATGTAATAGGGGAAAAAGAGATACCTGGGAGCATATGTTCTGGGAGTGTAATGAGTTGGCAGAGTTTAAAAATTTCTTACCCAGTACTCTTGTCAGGAACAGTGGTCAAGCAAATGAGTGTAACTAATAATGATTTTTTTTGAGCTGGAATATGGAATCTGAATTGCCTAGAGTCTAGACATGGGGCTCCTTGTTACGTTTAATTCTGGTTGCTGCCCAAAAAAGCAATTACTAGAGAATGGAAATTAAAGTCTAAACCAAACATACTTGAAGTAGTGAATATTGTAACACAGATAAAAGAACAAAAAAATGGGTTATTTAGAAAAGGGTATGAGTAAACTACATAGAAAAAAATGGAAATTGTGGGAATGACAGATGCAGGCGGAAAGCTTTGGAGGAGGAATACATTTTAAGGGAAGGCAGGAACTGAGCAATTTATGTAATGTTGGTTTGATTATGTTGTATAGTACAATATACATAATGTGTAATATTTGTAAATGTGAACTTGTTAATATAGTTTGATTACTTTTATATGAATGTACGTTTGCCTATGTCACAAGTGATAATTCAGTAAGTGTTTAAAAAACATGGCCTGTTTTTTTTTTTAAACAAGAAACATCTTTTATTATATAATCATGTATGACATAGGCAATCTTGCATTTATATAAATGAAAACAAAATATACTGACATCATTTCAGTTGCAGACATTACACATTGCAAACCACACTGACACAATTGTAGCTGCAAATGTTTTCCAATCCAGTCATTGTCAGTCAAAAATTACATAGCTCATTCAAATCTTGCCTTCTTTTAAACCTCGTTCCTCTTCTGCATGTATTGTTCCCACAATTTCAGTTTTTTCCAATGTCATTTGCTCCTATCCTTTTCTAATCATTCCAATTTCAGTTTTATGTTACTATATTCGCTGTTTCAAGTAAAGTTGGTTTTCTGGTAATTGCTTTTTTGGCAGCCACTGTAATTTGACTCAGCAAGACCGTACTATGTCCAGGTAATTCCATTTCTATATCATAGCTAAAAAATAATTTCCTTTAATTACAAAAGTTTGCTCACCCAGTATGTCTGACAGAGCAGTCTGCAGGGAATCTTTGAAGTCTGTCGTCTCCTTACACTCCCAGAAAATATGTTCCTAGTTATCCTTTTCTTCCTAATCACACTTCCAACATTTGCTGTCTGCCTGAGGAAAAATTATTTGGAGTCTACTTTGGGTATAAAAATGCCTATGTAAACACTTCTAAAGATCCTAAATCTTCTAGACTTTGTTGCATACTTGAAAGACATAAATATGTCCCCCATTGTTTCTTTGTGAATTGCCTAGCCAATCTCTCTTCTTTCTAAATTCCTCTAATTGATTCTTATAGTTATCATGCAGCATTTTATATGCTGTGCTAATTATTCCTTTCTTAACATGCCCTGTTCCTAAAATACTACTACTTAATAACACCACTTAAAAACTGTTATTAATACTATAACAAGAAAAAAGGGGGTGGGGTTACTACTATTTACTCTTGTGTATCTATCTACTGATCTGTTTTACCTTATTTTTCTTGTATCTATTGTAAGCCAATTTTTTGTGTATAGTATAATGTCTGTAACTGGAGCTTTTCTCCTCAGGTCTCCACTGAAAATGGGTCTCTAGCCCAGCTGGACAAACCCGGTTAACAAATGTCAAGAAATAAAATAAATAGCGGCAGTTTCTGTTCTTGATTCTACTAAAAACTTTACCAGTGCTGCTCTTTTGTTTAGGACCTCCCCTATTTCTTTCTCTTTGCTTATACTCCGATATCAATTCTTGTAGGGAAGGCAATCTATAACCTGCAGTCCAAATAGATTCTTGGCGTCTTCCCATTCTATTACCTTTCCCTCTTTAGTTATTTACTTCCAGGACCTTGGTTCTTTTGCCAGTTTTCTTCAGTAAATTCCAGCCACTCTTGCCTATTGTCTGTATCCTTAATTGCAGTCGTCCCTATCAGCAGAATCTCATTTCTCCATTCATGTGTTGGTTTAGTTCTTAGCATACTTTCTGCTACTTTATGAATATAATATTCTGAATGATTATTGTTATTATCCTTAAAGGTCTGCATCCAGAATCCCCTTTTCTCCTTGTTTCTTGAGTTTCCCCCCTGTTTCATCATGATCATGCTTTTCCATTTTGAATTACAGTTTTCTGCTAGTGCTATGTATGGTAGCATTAACTGTGTTACTTTGAAAAAAACCTTCATAGGTGTTTACTAGGCTAATGACCACAATGGCCTTTTTAAGCCTAGCCATACATTCAAATCTCTGACAAGTTCTGAGACCCTTGATAAGTGTAAGCATGAGCCTGGGAGATGAACCATTTACAGGTTACCTGTGTCCATTAGAGACATAGGTGCCAAATCAGGGATGCATTTCTGGTTTCCCACCCAATTGTCCAAGTTGCACTTGAATTGGGTTAGGGAGGAACTCTGCTTCACTTGGATGGGGAGCTTGTTCCATAGACAGGGCAGTCTCTGGAATACATACCTATCTCTCCAGCAGGTCCTGTTTATACCACAGACAAGGTTTGATACATACCTATCTCTCCAGCAGGTCCTATTTATACCACAGGCAAGGTTTAAGTCTTTAGAACAGGTAATTTCTAGTGCTGTTTGTTTTGTGGATATGCAGGAAGTCCATCAGAGTGGGGTCTGACATTGCCCTGTATGCCAGGCATAGATCTTCCCTCAAAATCCTGTAGGAGACAGAATACAGGGATAAGGCCTTGAGGTGGTCTGCATAGGACATTTTACTTATGCCTTTTTTTTAGTGAGGAACCTCTGTGGCCATTCCAATTGCAGGATATGCCTGGTTAGGGACATACCAAAGGGGGCATTGTACTCTGATAGGTCTGATGAATGCCGAATACAGTAGAATAATGACTTCCATGGAAATGGATACCATATCTTTGTTTATAAGTTGTGCAACATAGAATGATTTCCTCACCAGTGTAGACACGTGCTGGTCAAAGGCTAGATTACTATCTGTGTCCCTAAGTCCCTGACCACTGGGTCAACTCTAAGGGGTGTGTTGTCGATATGATAGTTACCAGGGATGGATGACTTCCCAAAGGATGCTGATATGCATTTCTTGGCATTTAGTTTTAGTCCATGGCCCTGACACCAGTTGTTTGTGTCAGCCCCTCCTGGAGAACATTTGTTTGTGTCAGTGTGAGATTAAATGACTGCTCCTAATTTGCAATCATCTGCAAATTTAGTCAGCCAGAGACCACTGACATTGGCTTTGACTTCTGAAAAGTAAATTCCAAAAAGGAGCGATCCAAGGACTGATTCCTGAGGGACTCCCCTGAGGGACTCCACTTGTGACTGGCCTCTTTGTAGAGGTGGACTCCCCAATTCTAACTTCCTGGGTTCTGTCTGTGAGCCAGTTGACTATCCACTGGGTGGCATATGGGTTTGTACCTAACTTCTTGAGTTTGTCAATAATGCCCGACTGGGGTATTGTGTCAAATGCCTTGGCCAGGTCAAGGTAGGTAGAGTGAAGATTTTGCCCTCATCCATTGCTTTGGTGACCTTCTCAAAGAAGTCCAGGTTGAGTAGGCATGATCTGACCTTGATAAAACCAAAGTGAGTTGGGTCCAGTGTTTGGAGGTTTACTATAATCTCTATTGTTCATCTCCATGGTAATTCTTTCCATGGCATTACATATAAGACCAGTGAGACTCATGGGTCTGTAGTTGGCCCACCTTTGTGCAGAGGGATGACTGTTGCCTTTTTTCATTAGGTAATTTTATTATTTATTATTAATTAGATCGGTCAAATTAGGTAATCCCAGTGCACCTTGTTCTGTTGGAAGAATCAGCTTATTCTTCTTGACTCTTGCCTTCTTCCTCTCCCAGAAAAAGTCCTTCAGCTCTTTATTAATTGCTATCCACAACTTCTCTGGTTGCTATACAAAGGTCAAGCATATTTTTAACACCAAAGGGACTAAACATTTTAACTGCTAGCATCCTGCTATCAATAACGATATAACAGCTTCCATGTTCTCAGTTTTTGTATTATCTTTTGTTTAGTCTCTTCCCACATATCCTACACTGTCACACCAAAACAGTTTTTAATCCATAGTCCCAAATGCTTCATTTTATTATGTCCCCATAAATATGGATATGGCTGAAACAATTTGTGTGTGGGTACATAATTTACTGCTGTTGCCTTTATTTCAGCTTCCTTAATTTTGTATTCCGAAAAGATATGAAACTGTCTCAAAATGTTCCCCAACACTGTACTGTCCCGTTCTGGTTTTGTCTGGTATAAAATAATATCATCTGCAAATACAGCCAGCTTTTCCTGATTACCATACCAGTTACATCCTATAATTGAGTTCCTTATTTTCTTTGTCAATTGGTTCTAAATATAATTGCAAATAACAAAGGCGAGAGAGGACCCCCTGCCTGGTTCCTCTACTCAAGCAGAAATTGTCAGAGAGGACCCCACACAGTTTAATTTTTGCCTCCAATCCCTCATATGTCCTCCTAATCGACCTTATAATTTTATCAGAAAATGCAAATGCTTCCATTGCCCTGCTCATAAAGTCTCTGCTTTAAAACCACAGCCTCTTATCATAGGTGAGATGGGGATACAGACTGACTGATATCTCTGCTACTGCTTCAAGAGCACAGATCAGTTCATTACCTGCAAGAGTTAGATACTCGAAGGCAAAACTGATGCTAAGCTCTATCATTCTTTTATGATATCAAGAACTTTTTCAGAACTGACAAAATTTAAAAATGTTAGGTATAAGTAAGGTGCACAAGGTAGAGAGAGAGATGTAACCATGACAATAGCATATAACATCTGAGAACACAGTGAAGAAAAAATTAACCAGTCAGAATCTACACATTTTGTACAGCTGTATATACATTAACAAATACTATATAATGCCCCCCCCCATTAATATTCCAAAATGTGCATGCTGATTGGCCAATGTGCCCATTGTAAATCCCACAATATACCAACGGTAAAAGGTTCGGTCGCCCGAACATTTTTCCATTGGTATAATGTGTCCAAAACATGTTTTTTTTTTTTTTTTTTTTAATAAAAAAAAAAACGGAGCAACGAAGACTTTCTTTCATTTCAAAGCATTGATGTACTGGGTATGTATGGGAACGCAAGTCCCATACGCATGCGCAGTACATCAACACAAGGAGGGAGTATACCACTGGCGGAAGAACAGTAATGCGCCGTTATACAAAGACATTATTTAAGAAAAGTAAGTATTTTTTTCCTTAAATAATGTCATTGTATAATAGCAATAACCGACTCCGTGGTTGTGGCATATTGAAGATTTACCCACGGTTGGCTTTATTTAATCACTTGGCTTCACCCTCATGATTAAACCACACCAACCGTGGGTTAATCTTCAATATACCATACCATGTCGTCAATTATTGCTTAATTAGTATAAAGTGGGAGTGGTCAGACTCCCCATCTCTGTGCACATTTAACATTCAGGTTTTCGAGTCCAGGAGGGGTCTCGGCATTAAGTAATAACTGCCATCACAATTCTTTCAGTTCAAGCAAAGTCTCATGATCTCCAAAAAAATGGTTAACTTGCTCCAATATGAGAAATTTGAAACCAATAAACTTAGGCAGTGTAAATCGTCTTCCTAGAGCATTTATTTTTTTTTATCTTTATTTCTGATAGTCAAAAACATTTGGCAGCTATCAGAAAGCTTTCTGATCGTCTTACCAACATAAAATGCTTTGCAAGAATTACACACTGCTACATAACCTAAAAACGTAGAATGGCAATCAAAATGTTTTTTAAAATAGATTGTAATGTTACAGTGTTTAAAGCTGAACTCAGAGCCAGTATAAATGTACTGGCATACTACACATTTGTTGCAAGTAAACATGCCCTTAGTGTCGCTGTTCTGTACTTCTAATACAGAAAAAATGTGGGTTATCTTTTTCAAAAGACATTTTCAGAGTGGTGTTCTTCTTTAAGGAAAAGGTAGGATTATTCCCTAACGCTTGGCATAAATCTTTACTAGCTCTAATGATGTTCCAATTTCTCTGCACAATGTTTCTAATGCCTTGTGTGTATGTATATATATGGTTCCCCTTGAAAACATCGAAATTCGAAAACATCGAACTTCATATGGTCGAGACCATATCATTGAGTCTTTAGAACATCGATGTTGCCAAGGGGAAGAAAAAGGTAAGTAAAAATTGGAAAAAGATAGTGTTTCTGCAGGGTAGCAAGGTGCCGTGCACACTGTGTCTGTGAATGTGCCATCTCTGTGATGGCACTGCAGACAGGGTATGGGAAATCTTCCGTTTAACGCTTTTGCATGTAGCACTAAAATGGAGATTTCCCTTTACCCCACTGTAGTGCGATCTCGGAGTTGGTATATTAAAGTAGGGGGGGTGCAGGGGGGCTTGCCCCCCTGCATACACTTGTTTTAAAAGTTTTTTTTTTTGGTTTCACTTGAAAGCTTCGATGTTCCGAAATATCGATGATATGGTCTTGACCATATAACATTCGATGTTTTGGAATTTCGATGTGTTTTCAAGTGGAACCATATATTGTGTGTGTGTGTGTGTATATAGATATATATATGTATGTATATATATATATATATATATATATATATATATATATATGTTTTTGTTAAAACGTTCACTAGACATTTTGACTGTAAATCAAAGTTTGTTGTCTATGCTACCACATGTGTATCGTGTTCGTCTTTTTACATAAGGGAAACCACTCAAAGACGGTCTTCTAGAATTCAAGAACATTCTGCAGCCATTAGAAAATATGACACACGTAATGCTTTGGCCAAACATAGTGCTGTTTGCCCTAGTTTCTCTTGTTATAAATGTTTAGTATAAGAGGTGGTTGATGAATTTTTTGGTGATGTAAATACACTGTTGGAAGTCAGACTTGCTATGGCAACTAAGACTCAGTGCTGACCCCCCACCTGGACTGAATGAGAATATGAATGTTAAATGTGCCCTAAAGTGGCACAGATAATTTTAGCATTAGTATTTTTACTGTATTGCTTTACATCACAGGTTCTGATATTAGTTCATTTTAAATAGGTTTTGCTATGGTTACAGATGTTTACATTTACACTGTCTGTTTATTTGTCTTGGGTGTTATTTGAACTGCGTACTTTTTGGAGTGTATATTTGTTGATGAGAAATTTATTGTGTTATCTGATGGAGTCCTTGTTACCTATTAAAGGATGAAAACGCTAATTATCGGCTCCTGAGTGCTTTATTATACTGTTTGTTGCAGTATTGTGATGTTTGTTCGACATTTCCGTATGAAGTTTTTGTGATATATTGAATTTATCTTCATTTTTGTTCTGAGAGTGTTTTATTTATATTTCTTTCTCATTTTATGGAATATGCCTGCTGAACCTAGAAGGGAACTTGGCTGTAGTAGCCTCACGCAATTGGATTTCTCGCAGTTTTCTATTCCAGCTCATTTGCTTTCAGTGCATGATATTTCCACACAATTGTCGGAGGTAATGGGTAATTCCTCTGCTGCAGCTGACATACAGAACACCTTTCGTGCTGGGTTAATTGGGACTGGAGTCTCCATGACTACTACAACATCCAGTGTTACTTCTACATCTAATCTGGCTACTTCCAGTGTTACTACTGTTTCTGGAACTATTGAATCTGTTAATGGTCCTAATGCTGCTAATGGTCCTACTGCAGCTAATACATCCACGAACAATCCGCAGGTGCAAGCTGTTCCACAGGGTGGATCTACTACTTATAATGACTTGCTCTGCTTCTTAAGGATTGACACAGTAACAAATCCGTTTTCAGAGGTGTCTGCACATCAGGATACTACAGTAACTTTTTTGGGTGCACATTATACGGCTGCTTCTAACTTAAAGGCACTTCTTTTCAGGTTAGAAAGACTTTTTACTGTCTTTAAAAACATTCAGTATGATAACATGTATGCTGTCTTGAAAGGAACATTGTGCCTTTGGGTTTGAGATTCACTAGGTTTCCTACCCTTGTATATGGAACTGGTTGCTTTATAAAACAACACGTGTTTGCTGGTAATAAGATCTCTGACCACAACTTAGAGACTGTCTGATGTTAAACAGGAAATTTTGACCTACATAATTCTGTAGTGAAACATCCTGATTTTTGGCCTATTCCAACATGTGTATTTTGGCATTCATCCAAGAATTACACACCATGTGGCCACAATTGTACATCGTAAAAAGCAGAAATTAATGAGAGACATTTCCCAGTACCAGAACAAGTGAGCATACCCTTTTAAGGAATGAAGGGAGAAATAGATTTAGTTTTAGAAATCTAAGGGAAGATAGTCAACATGGGATGTTTTCTACTGCCCATTCTTACACTTCCCAACGTAATATTGATGTCCCTATTCTCCCTATGAATATGAATGCCAAAACAGCCCAGACAGCTCAGCCGCAGCCATTATTTTCTTCCCTCACTAATGTGTACCCAGTGACTTCGGAGATGTTGCAGACTACTACTACATTACCTTCTTCTCCTGTGAATTCTCCTACGCAACTTTTGGACCCCATCACTCCTAGGGAGATTATGCCTTCTCCTTTTTTATTACAAGATCAACAAGTGAGGGGTCCTACTGGTGCATCTATGAGAATAAGAGGAAGATCCAGCTCGTACAAGGGGAGAGGGAGAAGAATGGAAAGGGGCAGACAGTCTACACTAAGAGACCTGGTATTTCCTCATCTGTCTCTGAACAACCAGGTTCGATCTCTACAAACTGTGGAAAGGGGTCTTCCCCGAGGACATCCAAGGAGAACCACGGTGAAACGCTGATCTTGGATCATCTTCATCGAGTCCACTTACTTTAGTACCTGCAGTTAACCATACTGATTCAGCTGTGTTTAATACTGAGTCAGATGTGTTTAATCTTATGAATAGATCGTTCTTAGCACAGTCCTTGCATATATTAAGTAAAGGTTTCTTTTTCATCCATGCCCAAAGGGCTGATCTTCCTTCACTTCTGTTGGATTTAAGATTGCATTTGAGAAAGCTTAATCTAAAACTCATTTGTCAAAATGCCACAGAACTTACTGATTGATACTCAGCCTTTTTTGATACTCAGCCTTTTAATACTGCTAATGTTAGAACCAAGTTACCTGTTAAATATTTACAACCCTCCACTGAACAATACACTGCATATTTTTCTTAAAATGTGTGAAAAAGATTTAAGACATCTGTTAAATAACCATTGTGGGTGGCCGCGGTGGTGCAGTGGGCGGCCGCGGTGGTGCAGCGGTTAGCATTGCCGCCTCACAGCAAGAGGTTCTCCGGTTCGATTCTTGGCTGGGGTGCCTTGTGTGTGTGGAGTCTGCATGTCCTCCCTGTGGTCGCGTGGGTTTCCTCAGAGTGCTCCGGTTTCCTCCCACATCCCAAAGACATGCTATAGGTGGATTGGACACACTAAATTGGCCCTAGGTGTGAGTGTGTGCCTTCTATAGAAGGTTGGGCACCGGGCTGGCAACTCGACACCGTAAAACTCCACTGCCAATCATGAGCGGACAGGTAATCTGCTGTGGCAACCCCTAACTGGGAAAAAGCCAAAAGAAGAATAAGAAGTTAAATAACCATTGTAGTTTTAAATGGTTTAATTTGCCACAAGAACACTTGTCAGCCCTTATGTCCTTCCATATAGATAGGTCTTTATGAATTATGAAGGCAGACAAAAGGACAAGCATTGTCCTTGGGGAACAGGACAAATATATTCAGATTCTTCAAACTGATTTAAGCAACAGTGACAACTAAACTAAGGTTACTATTACAGATGTACAATGTGCTTTTAGAAGTATTGATAGAGTTATTACTTTTTTTGGATAAAGAAAAGGCTATTTCTGAGGCTGAAGCAGATTTTATTACGGTTCCTGACCCACACTTGGGAAAGTTTTTTGGTATCCCTAGGATACACAAAGACCAGTATAATCTACCTTTTAGACATATAGTGTCTAATAAAAAAATGAATGAAAAGGTGTCGGAATTTCTCGACATCTTATTGAACCCGGTAGTACAGCATTCCCCATTTTACGTATGTGATTCTTGGGATTTCTTGAATGAGCTGTTCCTTTATCCACCTACTCAGCAGGATAATTTTTTGGTCAACCTTGATATAGAAGCGTTGTATACTAATATCCCACACTCAGAGGGTATACAGTTTCTAAGGTCTTATCTTACACAACATACTAAGTTTTCAGAAGATAGAGTTAACACTATTTGTACACTCACTACACTAGTTTTGGAAGGGCATTTTTTTCATTTTAATAATTCCATTTATCAGAAAATTAAAGGGGTGGCCATGGGCTCCAAGATGGCACAAGCCTTTGCCAACTTGGTTTTGGTGGCATGTGAGATTGACACTTTGGTTCACCTTCCTGGGTTCAAATTTACATGCATGTATAAGAGGTATATTGATGATGTCTTTTTTATCTGGTAGGGTGATGAGCAACATTTGTTTGACTTTATTGATTCAGTCTCTAATGGTATTCCCTTTTTGATGTTTAAGTTATCGGCTTGGGGCAAACAGGTTCATTTTTTGGATACATTGACTTCCTTAAACCATGACCCACTGACATGGATATCTTCTACTCACAGTAAATATACCTTCAGAAATAATTATTTGGATTTTACTAGTATGCATCCACTGTTTATGAAACCTAATTTGGTCAGGGGACAGTTTTTTAGATTGTCACATATAGTGAGCGAAGATGAATGTTTTGTTAATGAGAGTAGGATTTTTAAATAATTTTTGCTGGCCAGGAACTACCCTTCTTGTTTAGTTGACTGTATTTCTTCAGAGATCCTGTCATTGAGATATATTAGATTTCCACCTATTATTAAGCGAGGGTTCGTTCCTAATAAACCATGGGGTAATGATTTTTCACATGTTAATGTTTTGCCTATGAATAGTTCCTCCAGTCCTTTGGTAGGATGAAATAGGGGGGTGGTATCTAATTCCAATTCTATCAGTGTCTTTGGCAGTGAGCCCAGTGTGGCTCATCTTGACTCTACAGGACCAAATTGCACATCTCTTACCTTTGGGCAGGATTTATCCAATCACGGCTTAGATATAGGCCCTAACCCCCTTAATACCTATCAGTTTATGGGTGTTGATGCACCTTTTGTTTCTACTGGTCCTTCTGACAGGAGTTGTCCTTCCACTGATTTAACCACTACTATTAATGGTTCTGACTCGGATGTTAGTACTGATTGGTGTGCGAGTTTTCCTTTACCCATCTGCAGAGATCTATTATTTGCAATAATTGGGAAATACTGGCGAGTAGCCAGGAAATAGCAGATAGTTTAGACAAAGCTCCTATTTTTGCATATAAGAGAACGAAAACTCTTAGGTTTATCAGGAGCGGCCTTGGGTCAACTTGTGCCCTAGACAAAAGGGCTTCACGGTGCCCCCCCACCACATCACCCAGTGCCCCCATCCTAGTCTACCTACACCAAATAAATACTGGAAAAGTGCCCCTACTGCAGTGGCACCCTAGGCGGTTGCCTAGTTGGCCTATGCCTAAGGCTGACTATGGGTTTATGTTTGAAAATAAGCATTCTCCCTTTTTTATTGTCCTCTGCTAATCATATGGTAAACGCTCCTCGAATGTTTGCATGTAATTCATGTGTAGCCTGTTCATATATTGCGGAGGGCACATCGTTTATGTTTAGACGCAACAATTTTGTTAAAACTTTCACTAGACATTTTGACAGTAAATCAGTTTGTTGTCTATGCTACCACATATGTCGTGTTCGTCTTTTTACATAAGGAAAACCACTTGACTGTCTTCTAGAATTAAAGAACATTCTGCAGCCATTAGAAAATTTTACACATGTAATGCTTTGGCCAAACATAGTGCTGTTTGCCCTAATTTCTCGTTTTAAATTTTTAGTGTTAGAGGCGGTTGATGAATGTTCTGGTGATGTAAATACACTGTTGGAAGTCAGAGTTGCTATGGCAACTAAGACTCCGTGCTGATGCCCCGCCTGGACTGACTGAGAATATGAATATTAAATTTGCCATAAAGTGGCGTTGATAATTTCAGCATTAATGTTTTTACTATATTGGTTTACAATACAGGTTCTGATAGTGATGTCGTACTATTTCAGAGTTACCTATGTTTTATTAGCTCCTTTTAAATATGTTTTGCTATGGTTACAGATGTTTACATTTACACTGTCTTTTTTATTGGTCTTGGGTGTTATTTGAACTGCCTACTTTTTGGAGTATATATTTGTTGATGAGAAATTTGTTATTTTATCTGATGAAGTCCTTGTTACCTATTAAAGGATGAAAGTGATAATTATCAGCTCCTAAGTGCTTTATTATACTGTTTGTTGCAGTATTGTGATTTTTTTTCGGCATTTCCGTATGAAGGTTTTATGGTTTATTGGATTTATCTTCATTTTTGTTCTGAGAGTGTTTGTTTATATATGTACAATTATAAAATGATGTGTGTGTGTGTGTGTGTATATGTGTATGTATATATATATATATATATATATATATATATATATATATATATATATATATAGATACTGGATCTAAATATTATATATATATATAATGTATGTGAAGATGTATGTGTGTGAGAGAGTAGTTTTATATATATATATATATATATATATATATATATATATATATATATATGGGTACACTTCACATAACCGAATCACTGAAATCTCAAATTTCGTATGGTCGAGACCATATGATCGAGATTTCAGTAAATCGAATATGTGTAGTGTTGAAAAATAAAAGTTTACTTACCTTAATACATTGTGTACACACAGAGGCAAGGATTCTTGTACGCTCTGTGTGTACGTAATGTTTTTTTTTTTTTTGTGTGGTGTTGACAGGAAATGATAAATCTCCCGTTTTGCGCTTCCGCATGCAGCGCAAGACGGGAGATTTCCCAATTCCCCACTGTAGCGCGATCTTGGAGTTGTTATATTTTAAGTAGGGGGGTGTTTTTTTTTTTTTTTGGTTTCATTTCAGAAGTTCGAGTTTACAAAACTCGATGTTTTGGTTTCGGTTATTTGAAGTTCGAGATTTTGTAAATTCGAGCTTCTGAAGTGAATCCATATATATATATATATATATATATATATATATATATAGGTCTAGGACTATTGCGAAGTTACAGTATTTTTTTATTTTTATTTATTTATTTTACATTTGTTGACCGGAATAGTCCGACTGGATGCATGTCCATTTTCAGCGGAGGCCCGGGAGAAAAGCTCCAAGGGTAAGCAGATACAGCATTACATAATACCAGCATTACATATTACAAACAGACTATTTACAAAGATTACATAAGTAAGCAAGTTAAACAAGTTCCACAGGTTACAGTTAGTCCTGAGCACAAGTCAGGATTAAATTAAATTACACAGTAAACTGGTTAACAGATTTTTACACATTCGAGTTAGCCTGGCTTGATACATTGACATAGCCAGTTAAGTGACAAATGTTGTTTGAGTCTAGTGTTAAATTGACCTAAGGTGGAAAGTAAGGTAATATCAGCTGGAAGTGTGTTCCAGGATCTACTTACAGAGTTTGCAAAGAGAGAATCACCGGCTGTGTTATTAATTTTGTTAGTCTGAATTAGTAGTTTGTTAGAGGATCGAAGCGGTCTAGGATTGTTATAGGGGGTGATAATATTTTTAAGTGCAGGAGTATTGTCTGGATTATAGAGGATTTTATAGGCCATAATCAGTTGGTTATACTGGATTAGGCTAGGTAGTTCAAGCCAACCAAGCTGATTTAGATTGATGCAATGATGTGTCCTAAAAGGCAGCCCAGTGGCAAACCTGGCAATGTGGTTGTAGCAAATTGAGAGTTTGTTAAGGACAGTCTTGTTCAAATTTGAGAGTAGAGGGGATGCATACAGAAGGGTTGAAAGAAGGTGAGAGCGAGCTATGGCAATTTTAGCTGGAGGGGTTAGGAAGGCTTGTGTTCTGTAAAGTGACCCTAGTTTTTTATTGATGGTTTTGATAGTTTGGTTAACATGTAGGTCAAATGTGAGATTATTGTCTATGATGACACCTAATAGTTTTGTAGATGGGTCAGGGGAGATTATTGTGCCATCATTTGATTTTATGGTAAAGGTGAAAGGGGTAGACCTACGTGTTGGTGAAAATAACAGCATTTTAGTTTTTTTGGGATTTAGGATCAGACGATGTTCAGAAAGCCAGTTTTCTATTGTATTAAAGGTGGTCTGGGTAGCTGACCATAACTCCACTGAAGATGTGGCTGAGCAAATCAGAGTAGAGTCATCAGCATATTGGATACAGCTGACTTTTGGGATGACAGTATAAAGGTCGTTAATGAAGATGGAGAACAGCAAGGGCCCTAGTATAGAGCCTTGTGGTACTCCGAGGGTGTTAGGTAGAAGGTTAGAGAGTTTGTTCTGCCAGAGGACAGCCTGCTGTCGACCATTCAGGTAGGATTTAAACCATTGGGGGGCTCCAGTATCTAGACAGAATGTTTGCAGGGTGTGGATTAAAAGTTGGTGATCAACCATATCGAATGCCTTGGAAAGATCCAAAAAGAGGGCTGAGGATATATAATTATTGTTGCGATTATGGTTTATGGTGTTAGTAAAGGCTAGGAGGGCTGAAGTAGTGCTGTGGTGAGGACGGAAGCCATGCTGAGTGTCTGCCATAAGGCAATTTTGGATTAGGTGGTGCATGAGTTGTCTATGAATACATTTTTCCATAATCTTTGCA